>NC_053024.1:52202536-52502536 GCF_003073215.2 Triticum urartu
TAGCTAGGCATGATGATTTCAATCATGCTCACGTAAAAGATAATAGTTGTAACATAAAGAGAGCATCACGAAGAATATGACTAGCACATTTAAGTCTAACCCTCTTCCTATGCATAGGGATTTTGTGAGCAAACAATTTATGGGAGCAAGAATCAACTTGCATAGGAAGGTAAAACAAGCATAACTTCAAAATTTTAAGCACATAGAGAGGAAACTTGATATTATTGCAATTCTTACAAGCATATGTTCCTCCCTCATAATAATTTTCAGTAGCATCATGAATGAATTCAACAATATAACTATCACATAAAGCATTCTTTTCATGATCTACAAGCATAGAATTTTTATTACTCTCCACATAAGCAAATTTCTTCTCATGAATAGTAGTGGGAGCAAACTCAACAAAATAACTATCATGTGAGGCATAATACAATTGAAAATTAAAATCATGATGAAAAGTTTCATGGATATCATTATTCTTTATAGCATACAAGTCATCACAATAATCATCATAGACAGCAACTTTGTTCTCATAATCAATTGGAACCTCTTCCGAAATAGTGGATTCATCACAAAATAAAGTCATGACCTCTACAAATCCACTTTCATCAATATAATCATCATAAATAGGAGGCATGCTTTCATCATAATAAATTTTCTCATCAAAACTTGGGGGACAAAAAATATCATCTTCATCAAACATAGCTTCCCCAAGCTTGTGGCTTTGCACATCATTAGCATCATGGATATTCAAGGAATTCAAACTAACAACATTGCAATCATGCTCATCATTCAAAGATTTTGTGCCAAACATTCTAATGCATTCTTCTTCTAGCACTTGAGCACAATTATCGCAATCCTTATTTTCATGATAGATATTAAAAAGATGAAGCATATGAGGTACCCTTAATTCCATTTTTTTTGTAATTTTCTTTTATAAACTAAACTAGTGATAAAACAAGAAACTAAAAGATTCGATTACAAGATCTAAAGATATACCTTCAAGCACTCACCTCCCCGACAACGGCGCCAAAAAAGAGCTTGATGTCTACTACACAACCTTCTTCTTGTAGACGTTGTTGGGCCTCCAAGTTCAGAGGTTTGTAGGACAGTAGCAAATTTCCCTCAAGTGGATGACCTAAGGTTTATCAATCTGTGGGAGGCGTAGGATGAAGATGGTCTATCTCAAGCAACCCTGCAACCAAATAACAAAGAGTCTCTTGTGTCCCCAACACACCCAATACAATGGTAAATTGTATAGGGGCACTAGTACGGCGAAGAGATGGTGATACAAGTGGTATATGGATGGTAGATAAAGGTTTTTGTAATCTGAAAATATAAAAACAGCAAGGTAACTAATGACAAAAGTGAGCACAAACGATATTGCAATGCTAGGAAACAAGGCCTAGGGTTCATACTTTCACTACTGCATGTTCTCTCAACAATAGTAACATAATTGGATCACATAACTATCCCTCAACATGCACCAAAGAGTCACTACTAGTGGAGAACAAACGAAGAGATTATGGTAGGGTACGAAACCACCTCAAAGTTATTCTTTCTGATTGATCTATTCAAGAGTCCTTAGTAAAATAACATGAAGCTACTATTTCCGTTCAATCTATCCTAGAGTTGGTACTAGAATAACACCTTAAGACACAAATCAATCAAAACCCTAATGTCACCTAGATACTCCAATGTCACCTCAAGTATCCGCGGGTATGATTATACGATATGCATCACACAATCTCAGATTCATCTATTCAAACCAACACAAAGTACTTCAAAGAGTGCCCCAAAGATTCTACCGGAGAGTCAAGACGAAAACGTGTGCCAACCCCTATGCATAGATTCATGGGCAGAACCCGCAAGTTGATCACCAAAACATACATCAAGTGCATCAATAGAATACCCCATTGTCACCACGAGTATCCCACGCAAGACATACATCAAGTGTTCTCAAATCCTTAAAGACTCAATCTGATAAGATAACTTCAAAGGGAAAACTCAATCCATTACAAGAGAGTAGAGGGGGAGAAACATCATAAGATCCAACTATAATAGCAAAGCTCGCGATACATCAAGATCGTACCACCTCAAGAACACGAGAGAGAGAGAGAGATCAAACACATAGCTACTGGTACATACCCTCAGCCCCGAGGGAGAACTACTCCCTCCTCGTCATGGAGAGCACCGGGATGATGAAGATGGCCACCGGAGAGGGATTCCCCCTCCGGCAGGGTGCCGGAACGGGTCTAGATTGGTTTTCGGTGGCTACAGAGGCTTCTGGCGGCAGAACTCCTGATCTATTGTGCTCCCCGAAGTTTTTAGGGTATATGGGTATATATGGGAGGAAGAAGTACGTCGGTGGACCTCCGAGCTGTCCACGAGGCAGGGGGCGTGCCCAGGGGGGTGGGCGCGCCCCCACCCTCGTGGGTAGCTCGGGACTCTCCTGGTCCAACTCTGATACTCCGTGGGCTTCTTTTGGTCCAAAAATAAGTTCTGTGAAGTTTCAGGTCAATTGGACTCCATTTGACTTTCCTTTTCTGTGATACTCTAAAACAAGGAAAAAACAGAAACTGGCACTGGGCTCTAGGTTAATAGGTTAGTCCCAAAACTCATATAAAATAGCATATAAATTCATATAAAACATCCAAGGTTGACAATATAATAGCATGGAACAATCAAAAATTATAGATACGTTGGAGACGTATCAGATGGTCAAACAAAATGGTCAACAAACAGATTGTTTAGGACTAGGTCCTACCTGTCATAAACTGGTTTAAAATGTTAGCAATGGATGATTTGAGTTTTTTGAAACAGCGGACCCTTGAGTTGGTAGTTATCAGCGAAAAAAATCCGGTAGTTTTTTGGAACCCTGGCTTGTAAAGTAGTAGTTTTATGCTATTTACTCGGTTAAACTTGACGAGCCTAGCATGTACAGACATGGCCTTGGAACACTGGAGACTAAAAGGTCGAACGTGAATCATATAGTAGATATGATCAACATAGAGATGTTCACCATTGAAAACTACTCCATCTCATGTGATGATCGGACATGGTTTAGTTGATATGGATCACATGATCATTTAGATGACTCGAGGGACGTCTATCTAAGTGGGAGTTCTGAAGTAATATGATTAATTGAACTTAATTTATCATGAACTTAGTCCAGATAGTTTTTGCATATCTATGTTGTAGATCAATGGCTCGTGCTACCGTTCCCTTGAATTTTAATGCGTTCCAAGAGAAAGCTAAGTTGAAAGATGATGGTAGCAACTACACGGACTAGGTCCGTAACTTGAGGATTATCCTCATTGCTGCACAGAAGAATTTTGTCCTTGATGCATCACTAGGTGAAAGACCTGCTGCAGGAGCAGATGCTGATGTTATGAACGTCTGGCAAGCTCGATCTGATGACTACTCGATAGTTCGGTGTGCCATGCTTTACGGCTTAGAATCGGGACTTCAAAGACGTTTTGAACATCATAGACCATATGAGATGTTCCAGGAGTTGAAGTTAATATTTCAAGCAAATGCCCGAGTTGAGAGATATGAAGTCTCCAACAAGTTCTATAGCTGCAAGATGGAGGAGAGAACAGTTCTGTAAATGAACACATACTCAGAATGTCTAGGTATCATAACCACTTGACTCAGCTAGGAGTTAATCTTCCAGACGATAGTTGATGACCCACAAGTATAGGGGATCTATTGTAGTCCTTTCAATAATTAAGAGTGTCGAACCCAACGAGGAGCAGAAGGAAATGACAAGCAATTTTCAGCAAGGTATTCTCTGCAAGCACTGAAATTATCAGTAACAGATAGTTTTGTAATAAGGTAATTTGTAACGGGTAACAAGTAACAAAAGTAAATAAGGTGCAGCAAGATGGCCCAATCCTTTTTGTAACAAAGGACAAGCCTGGAGAAACTCTTATATGAGGGAAAACGCTCCCGAGGACACATGGGAATTATCGTCAAGCTATTTTTCATCATGCTCATATGATTCGCGTTCGTTACTTTGATAATTTGATATGTGGGTGGACCGGTGCTTGCGTACTGCCCTTTCTTGGACAAGAATCCCACTTATGATTAACCCCTATTGCAAGCATCCGCAACTAAAAATAAGTATTAAGGTAAACCTAACCATAGCATGAAACATATGGATCCAAATCAGCCCCTTACGAAGCAACACATAAACTTGGGTTTAAGCTTCTGTCACTCTAGCAACCCATCATCTACTTCCTTCCCAATGCCTTCCTCTAGGACCAAACAATGGTGAAGTGTCATGTAGTCGACGTTCACATAACACCACTAGAGGAAAGAAAACATACATCTCATCAAAATATCGAACGAATACCAAATGCACATGACTACTTATAGCAAGACTTCTCCCATGTCCTCAGGAACAAACGTAACTACTCAAAAATCATATTCATTTTCATAATCAGAGGGGTATTAATATGCATAAAGGATCTGAACATATGATCTTCCACCAAGTAAACCAACTAGCATCAACTACAAGGAGTAATCAACACTACTAGCAACCCACATGTACCAATCTGAGGTTTTGGGACAAAGATTGGATACAAGAGATGAACTAGGTTTTGAGAGGATATGGTGCTGGTGAAGATGTTGATGGATATTGACCCCCTCCCGCTGAGAGGATCGATGGTGATGACGATGGTGATGATTTCCCCCTCCCGGAGGAATGTTTCCCCGGCAGAACAGCTCCGCTAGAGCCCTAGATTGGTTCCACCAAGGTTCCACCGCGTGGCGGCGGTGTTTAATCCCGAAAGCTTGCTTATGATTTTTTCTCGGATGAAAGACTTCACATAGAAGAAGATGGGAACCTGAGGCCTACCAGGGGGCCCACGAGATAGGGGAGCGCGCCCAGGGGTAGGACGCGCCCCCACCCTCGTGGCCATGGTGTGGGCCCCCTCTGGTTAATTCTTTTGCCGGTATCTTTATATATTCCAAAACGTGCTCATGTGAAGTTTCAAGACTTTTGGAGTTGTGCAGAATAGGTCTCTAATATTTGCTCCTTTTCCAGCCCAGAATTCTAGCTGCCAGCATTCTCCCTCTTCATGTAAACCTTGTAAAATAAGAGAGAAAAGGCATAAGTATTGTGACATAATCTGTAGTAACAGCCCATAATGCAATAAATATCGATATAAAAGCATGATGCAAAATGGACGTATCAACTCCCGCAAGCTTAGACCTCGCTTGTCCTCAAGCGGAAGCCGATAACGAAAAATAAGACCACATGTTTAGAGATAGAGGTGTCGATAAAATAAAATACGGACATGAGGGCATCATGATCATTCTTATAACAGAAACATATGATTTCTTATGCTCAAGTAATAATCTATTCACAATGTAAAATATGAATCAGAAACTTCATTGAAAACCAACAAACTATAATCTTGGTCATTCAAGCAATTGCAATTTATCATAACATCGAAAAGAGTCAATATAAGAGCTTTTTAGCAAGTCCATGATAACCCACAAGTATAGGGGATCGCAACAGCTTTTGAGGGTAGATTATTCAACCCAAATTTATTGATTCGACACAAGGGAGGCCAAAGAATATTCTCAAGTATTAGCAGCTGAGTTGTCAATTCAACCACACCTGGAAACTTAGTATCTGCAGCAAAGTGTTTAGTAGCAAGGTAATATGATAGTGATGGTAACGGTAACAAAAGAGTAACGAAAGCAAAGTAATGTTTTTGGTATTTTGTAGTGGTTGTAACAATAGCAATGGTAAAGTAAATAAGCGTAAACCAATATATGGAAAGCTCGTAGGCATTGGATCAATGATGGATAATTATGCCGGACGCGGTTCATCATGTAACAGTCATAACATAGGGTGACACAGAACTAGCTCCAATTCGTCAATATAATGTAGGCATGTATTCCGAATATAGTCATACGTGCTTATGGAAAAGAACTTGCATGACATCTTTTGTCCTACCCTCCCGTGGCAGCGGGGTCCTATTGGAAACTAAGGGATATTAAGGCCTCCTTTTAATAGAGTACCGGACCAAAGCATTAACACATAGTGAATACATGAACTCCTCAAACTAGAGTACCGGACTAAATAACAGAAAGTATAAAGAGGGTACAGAAGGTTGTGCTTCTAGTTTCATCCATCTCATGCTCGTCAAAAGGAATCCACTAACAAGGTTGATCAAGTCTTGTTAACAAACTCATTCCGATTAACATGAAACCAAAGAAATTTCGAATAACACTAGGTTACCTCAACGGGGATATGCACATCCCCAGTAATAAGTATATCATATTTCTTCTTGACAGTAGGAAGAGGAAATTCAAAACCTCCAAATATAATCGATGGAATTTTTTCGATAGAATTGATACTATGAACTTGAGGTTGTTTCCTCGGAAAGTGTACCGTATGCTCATTACCATTAACATGAAAAGTGACATTGCCTTTGTTGCAATCAATAATAGCCCCTGCAGTATTAAGAAAAGGTCTTCCAAGAATAATAGACATACTATCGTCCTCGGGAATATCAAGAATAACAAAGTCCGTTAAAATAGTAACGTTTGCAACCACAACAGGCACATCCTCACAAATACCGACAGGTATAGCAGTTGATTTATCAGCCATTTGCAAAGATATTTCAGTAGGTGTCAACTTATTCATGTAAAGTCTACGATATAAAGAGAGAGGCATAACACTAACACCGACTCCAAGATCACATAAAGCAGTTTTAACATAGTTTCTTTTAATGGAGCATGGTATAGTAGGTACTCCTGGATCTCCAAGTTTCTTTGGTATTCCACCCTTAAAAGTATAATTAGCAAGCATGGTGGAAATTTTCGGCTTCTGGTATCTTTCTTTTATTTGTAATAATATCTTTCATGTACTTAGCATAAGGATTGGTTTTGAGCATATCAGTTAATCGCATACGCAAAAAGATAGGTCTAATCATTTCAGCAAAGCGCTCAAAAGCCTCATCGTCCTTTTTCTTGGATGGTTTGGGAGGAAAAGGCATGGGTTTCTGAACCCAAGGCTCTCTTTCTTTACCATGTTTCCTAGCAACAAAGTCTTTCTTATCATAACGTTGATTCTTTGATTGTGGGTTATCAGGATCAACGGCAGGTTCAATTTCTACATCATTATCATTACTAGGTTGAGCATCATTATGAACATCATCATTAACATTTTCATTAGGTTCATGTTCGTTGCCAGATTGTGTTTCAGCATCAGACATAGAGATATCATTTGGATTATCAGGTGGTTCAGCAATAGGTTCACTAGAAGTTTGCATAGTTCTATCATTTTTCTTTTTCTTCCTTTTAGAAGAACTAGGTGCATCAATATTATTTCTCTGAGAATCTTGCTCAATTCTCTAAGGGTGGCCTTCAGGATACAAAGGTTCCTAAGTCATTCTACCAGTTCTAGTAGCCACTTTAACAGCATAATTATTTTTCTTACTATTCATCTCATTGAGCAATTCCTTTTGAGCTTTAAGTACTTGTTCTACTTGAGTGGTAACCATAGAAGCATGTTTGCTAACAAGTTTAAGTTCACCTCTAATATTAGCCATATAATCACCCAAATATTTAATCATATCAGAATTTTGTTTTAGTTGTCTACCAAAATAAGCATTGAAGTCTTCTTGCTTAAACATAAAATTATCAAACTCATCCAAGCATTGACTAGCAATTTTAGCAGGAGGGATTTTAGCTTTATCAATTCTATAGAGAGAATTTACCTTTACTACCTATGTCGGGTTATCGGGGTCAGGAGGTTCTTCAATAAATAAAGGATTAAGATCATATGTTTCTTTGATAGGCGGTAAATTAAGACCATGTATTTCTTCAATAGGAGGTAAATTCTTAACATCTTCAGCTTTAATACCTTTTTCTTTCATAGATTTCTTTGCCTCTTGCATAGATTTCGGAGTTGGTTTAGGAATAGGATCATTAATTGGAGTAGGAGTTGGCTCAGGAGGTGCCCAATTATTTTCATTTGTCAACATATTATTGTTGGAAATATGCCCTAGAGGCAATAATAAATTGGTTATTATTATATATTTCCTTGTTCATGATAATCGTTTATTATCCATGCTATAATTGTATTGATAGGAAACTCAGATACATGTGTGGATACATAGACAACACCATGTCCCTAGTAAGCCTCTAGTTGACTAGCTCGTTGATCAATAGATGGTTACGGTTTCCTGACCATGGACATTGGATGTCATTGATAACGGGATCACGTCATTATGAGAATGATGTGATGGACAAGACCCAATCCTAAGCATAGCACTAGATCGTGTAGTTCGTATGCTATAGCTTTTCTAATGTCAAGTATCATTTCCTTAGACCATGAGATTGTGCAACTCCCGGATACCGTAGGAATGCTTTGGGTGTATCAAACGTCACAACGTAACTGGGTGACTATAAAGGTGCATTACAGGTATCTCCGAAAGTGTCTGTTGGGTTGGCACGAATCGAGACTGGGATTTGTCACTCCGTGTAAGCGAAGAGGTATCTCTGGGCCCACTCGGTAGGACATCATCATATGCGCAATGTGACCAAAGAGTTGATCACGGGATGATGTGTTACGGAACGAGTAAAGAGACTTGCCGGTAACGAGATTGAACTAGGTATTGGATTCCGACGATCGAATCTCGGGCAAGTAACATACCGATAGACAAAGGGAATTGTATACGGGATTGATTAAGTCCTTGACATCGTGGTTCATCTGATGAGATCATCGTGGAACATGTGGGAGCCAACATGGGTATCCAGATCCCGCTGTTGGTTATTGACCGGAGAACGTCTCGGTCATGTCTGCATGTCTCCCGAACCCGTAGGGTCTACACACTTAAGGTTCGATGACGCTAGGGTTATAAAGGAAGCTTGTATGTGGTTACCAAATGTTGTTCGGAGTCCCGGATGAGATCCCGGACGTCACGAGGAGTTCCGGAATGGTCCGGAGGTAAAGATTTGTATATAGGAAGTCCTATTTCGGCCATCGGGACAAGTTTCGGGGTCATTGGTATTGTACCGGGACCACCGGAAGGGTCCCGGGGGCCCACCGGGTGGAGCCACCTATCCCGGAGGGTCCCATGGGCTGAAGTGGGAAGGGATCCAGCCCAAAGTGGGCTGGGGCGCCACTTCCCTTATGGCCCATGCGCCTAGGGTGAAGGGGGAACCCTAAGGAAGAGTCCCAAGGAGGGAAGGCACCTCCTAGGTGCCTTGGGGGGAGGGAAACCTCCCCTGGCCGCCGCCCCCTAGGAGATTGGATCTCCTAGGGCTGGCGCACCCCCCCCTTGGGCTCCCTATATATAGTGAGGGTAGGAGGGCATCTTAACACACCCCTTATGCCTTTGGTGCAGCCCCTCCCTCTCTCCCAAGTTCTTCTCCTCTCCCGTGGTGCTTGGCGAAGCCCTGCAGGATTGCCACGCTCCTCCACCACCACCACGCCGTTGTGCTGCTGCTGGATGGAGTCTTCCTCAACCTCTCCCTCTCTCCTTGCTGGATCAAGGCATGGGAGACGTCACCGGGCTGTACGTGTGTTGAACGCGGAGGTGCCGTGCGTTCGGCACTTGATCATCGGTGATTTGGATCACGACGAGTACGACTCCATCAACCCCATTCACTTGAACGCTTCCACTTAGCGATCTACAAGGGTATGTAGATGCACTCTCCTTCCCCTCGTTTCTACATAGATCTTGGTGACACGTAGGAAAATTTTGAATTTCTGCTACGTTCCCCAACAATTATTCAATAAGATTTCAGCTTCATCCGGTGTTCTTTCCCTGAAAAGAGAACCAGCACAACTATCCTGGTAATATCAGGAAGCATCGGTTAGTCCATTATAAAAGATATCAAGTATTTCATTTTTCTTAAGAGGATGATCAGGCAAAGCATTAAGTAACTTGAGAAGCCTCCCCCAAGCTTGTGGGAGACTCTCTTCTTTAATTTGCACTTAGTTGTATATTTCCTTTAAAGCAGCTTGTTTCTTATGAGCAGGGAAATATTTAGTAGAGAAGTAGTAAATCATATCCTGGGGACTACGCACACAACCAGGATCAAGAGAATTAAACCATATCTTAGCATCACCCTTTAATGAGAACGGAAATATTTTAAGGATATAAAAGTAGCGAGATCTCTCATCATTAGTGAACAGGGTGGCTATATCATTTAATTTAGTAAGATGTGCCACAACAGTTTCAGATTCATAGCCATGAAAAGGATCAGATTCAACTAAAGTAATTATATCAGGATCAACAGAGAATTCATAATCCTTATTAGTGACATAGATAGGTGAAGTAGCAAAAGCAGGGTCGGGTTTCATCCTAGCATTTAGAGATTGCTTATTCTATTTAGCTAATAACCTTTTGAGTTCATATTTATCTTTGCAAGCTAAAATAGCTAAAGAAGCTTCTTGATCAAATAAATAACCCTCAGGAATAACAAGTGATTCTTCATCATCACTTTCATCATCATAATCAGATTCAATATTTTCAATCTCTCTAGCCCTAGGAAGTCATTCCTCGAGAAAATCACCAAGTGGCACAGTAGTATCAAGCATAGAAGTAGTTTCATCATAAATATCATGTATAGCAGAAGTAGTATCATCAATAACATGCAACATATCAGAACGAATAGCAGAAGCAGGTTTAGGTGTCGCAAGCTTACTCATAACAGAAGGTGAATCAAGTGCAGAGCTAGATGGCAGTTCCTTACCTCCCCTCGTAGTTGAGGGATAAATTGTTGTCTTAGCGTCTTTCAAGTTCTTCATAGTGTCCAACAGATATAAATCCCAAGTGACTCAAATACTAGAGCTATGCTCCCCGGCAACGGCGCCAGAAATTAGTCTTGATAACCCACAAGTATAGCGGATCGCAACAGCTTTCGAGGGTAGAGTATTCAACCCAAACTTATTGATTCGACATAAGGGGAGCCAAAGAATATTCTCAAGTATTAGCAGCTGAGTTGTCAATTCAACCACACCTAGAAACTTAGTATCTGCAGGAAAGTGTTTAGTAACAAAGTAATATGATAGTGATGGTAACGGTAACAAAAGAGTAACGAAAGCAAAGTAATGTTTTTGGTATTTTGTAGTGGTTGTAACAATAGCAACGGGAAAGTAAATAAGCGTAAACCAATAAATGGAAAGCTCGTAGGCATTGGATCAATGATGGATAATTATGTCGGATGTGGTTCATCATGTAACAGTCATAACATAGGGAGACACAGAACTAGCTCCAATTCGTCAATATAATGTAGGCATGTATTCCGAATATAGTCATACGTGCTTATGGAAAAGAACTTGCATGACATCTTTTGTTCTACCCTCCCGTGGCAGCGGGGTCCTAATGGAAACTAAGGGATATTAAGGCCTCCTTTTAATAGAGAACCGGAACAAAGCATTAGCACAAAGTGAATACATGGACTCCTCAAACTATGGTCATCACCGGTAAGTATCCTGATTATTGTCACTTCGGGGTTAACGGATCATAACACATAATAGGTGACTATATACTTGCAAGATAGGATCAATAACTCTCATATATTGATGAAAACATAATAGGTTCAGATCTGGAAATCATGGCACTCAGCCCCTAGTGACAAGCATTAAGCATAGCAAAGTCATAGCAACATCAATCTCAGAACATAGTGGATACTAGGGATCAAACCCTAACAAAACTAACTCGATTACATGATAAATCTCATCCAACCCATCACTGTCCAGCAAGCCTACGATGGAATTACTCATGCACGGCGGTGAGCATCATGAAATTGGTGATGGAGGATGGTTGATGATGACGACGGCGACAAATCCCCCTCTTCGGAGCCTCGAACAGACTCCAGATCAGCCCTCCCGAGAGGTTTTAGGGCTTGGTGGCAGCTCCGTATCGTAAAACGCGATGAAATCTTCTCTCCTATATTTTTCTCCTCGGAAGTAGATATATAGAGTTGGAGTTGGAGTAGGGAGGTCTCCAGGGGGCCCACAAGGCAGGGGGGCGCCCCCCACCCTCGTGGAAAGGATGTGCGCCCCCTGGTCTTCATCTTTGGCGAGGATTTTTATTATTTATTGTAAGATATTCCGTGGAGTTTCAGGTCATTCCGAGAACTTTTGTTTTCTGCACATAAAACAACATCATGGCAATTCTGCTAAAAACAGCATCAGTCCGGGTTAGTTTCATTCAAATCATACAAGTTAGAGTCCAAAACAAGGGCAAAAGTGTTTGTAAAAGTAGATACGACGGAGACGTATCAGTCCACATACGCAACTATCATTTAGTCTTTCACAATTGCTAACACTGACGCAATACTTGTGGGTATGGAGTTTTAATCGGACACAGAGAAAGATAGGGGCTTATAGTGTTGCCTCCCAACCTTTTACCTCAAGGGTAATGTCAACAATAATAGTTCATGCTAACTTACATCCAATTGGATATATGTATCAGGATCTTTCCAACACATTATGCTTGCCAAAGGATAAAATGTAAAAAGGAAAGGTGAAGATCACCATGACTCTTGTATAAGGTGTAAGACAAAAGTAAAAGATAGGCCCTTCGCAGAGGGAAGCAGAGGTTGTCATGTGTTTTTGTGGTTAGATGCACAAGATCTTAATGCGAAATAACGTCACTTTATATTGCCACTTGTGATATGGACCTTTATTATGCAGTCTGTCGCTTTTATTTCTTCCACATCACAAGATCGTATAAAGCTTATTTTCTCGACACTAATAAATCATACATATTTAGAGAGCAATTTTTATTGCATGCAACAATGACAACTTACTTGAAGGATCTTACTCAATCCATAGGTAGATATGGTGGACTCTCACGGCAAAACTGGGTTTAAGGATGTTCGGAAGCACAAGTAGTATCTCTACTTGGTGCAAAGAATTTGGCTAGCATGAGGTGGGTAGGCAAGCTCAACATGTTGGATGATCCATGACAATATACTTTATTTCAGATATAAGAAAACATAACCCATTACGTTGTCTTCCTTGTCCAACATCAACTCTTTTGCCTGTCATATTTTAATGAGTGCTCACAATCATAAAAGATGTCCAAGATAGTATATTTATATGTGAAAACCTCTCTTTCTTTGTTACTTCCTATTAATTGCAATGATGACCAAAACTATGTTTCTCAAATATCAACAACTTTTATTCATCATACTCTTTATATGTGAAGTCATTACTCTCCATAAGATCAATATGATCTCTTTAATTCTTTTTATTCTTTCTTTTATTCCCTCAAGATCATAGTTAGATAATCAAAGCCCTTGACTCGAAACTAATCTTTATTATATATAGCTCACGGACTCGATTACATAGAAGGATCATAAAGCAAAAATCAAAACTAAATCATACTAAAACTTTATTCTACTAGATCAAGATATTACCAAAAGGATCGAACTAAGAAAAAGGGTAAAGATAGGAGTGTGATGGTGATACGATACCGGGGCACCTCCCCCAAGCTTGGCAGTTGCCAAGGGGAGAGCCCATACCCATGTGTTTATATCTCTTTCCTCGGGGTGGTGATGGTGGAGTTGTTGATGATGCAGGCTTGTCGTCCATCTTCCAATGCATAGGCTCACCACCGTAAAAGGATGATCGAGTCTCCGGGATCCTAAACTCTGCAACCAAACTCATCCTCTTGAATATATATTAAAACTCACAGTTTTGGTTTTGCATGTCATGGATGGGCTTGGAGGCGCTCAATTTTCTTGTGAAGCTTGAAGATGGCCTCCCCAATGTTCTTGGCATCCAGCTTGTGGTTGTTGGTGAACTCCGTGATCATTATATGATTGGCGTCGAGTCCATGTTCCACCATCTGCTGGCACTTGAAAACTTGTTGCTCCATTGCCTCGAGCCTTGTCTCCACGCTTCCGTTCCTCCTTGGTCCCTCAACATCGCGGATGTGCAGCAACCCCTCACGCATCTCAATGGTTTGAGGATGTTGCAGCACTTCCGCAAGGTTGGGGTTGATGACCTTCTCGAAGAACTTGTCCTTGGGGGCACCTGGAGATGTCATGGTGATCTAGATCTGTCAGAAAAACAGCTCGAAACAAAAACATAGGATATTTGCGTGGTACGGTGGTCAAAACCTTCGGGAGATTATATAATGATTTTTTACCGACCAAAAGAAGTATCGTGCAAGAAAACGGAGTCCGGAGAGCACACGAGGTGCCCACGAGGCAGGGGGCGTGCACAGGGGGGTAGGGCGCGCCCTCCACCCTCGTGGACGCCTCGTGTCCTTCCCGGACTACTTCTTATTTTCCTATTTTCTTAAATATTCCAAAACGGAGAAAAATTGCTATTAGAACTGTTTTGGAGTCGATTTACTTACCGTACCACATACCTATTCCTTTTCGGAGTTTGAAATGTTCCGGAAAGTGTCCCTTATATATTCCTCTGGGTCATGGTTTCAATAATATTAGTTTCAACATTTACTGGATTACCTAAGATATAATGTTTTATTCTTTGACCGTTCACCACCTTCGGATTTGTGCCTTTGAAGTTGTTGATTTTTATGGCACCGGAACGATAGACCTCCTAGATAACGTAAGGCCCTTCCCATTTAGAGAGGAGATTTCCTGCAAAAAATCTTAAACGAGAGTTGTATAGCAAAACATAATCACCTACATTAAACTCACGCTTTTGTATCCTTTTGTCATGCCATCTTTTAACTTTTTCTTTAAACAGTTTGGAATTTTCATAAGCCTGGGTTCTCCATTCATCAAGTGAGCTAATGTCAAAAAGCCTCTTCTCACCGGCAAGTTTGAAATCATAATTGAGCTCTTTAATGGACCAATATGCCTTATGTTCTAGTTCGAGAGGTAAGTGACATGCTTTTCCATAAACCATTTTATACGGAGACATACCCATAGGATTTTTATATGCAGTTCTATAAGCCCATATTGCATCATCAAGTTTCTTGGACCAATTCTTTCTAGATCTATTAACAGTCTTTTGCAAAATTAATTTGAGCTCTCTATTACTTAGTTCTACTTGACCACTAGACTGTGGGTGGTATGGAGATGCAATTCTATGATTAACATCATACTTAGAAAGCATTTTACGAAAAGCACCATGAATAAAATGTGAACCACCATCAGTCATTAAGTATCTAGGGACTCCAAACCTCGGAAAAATAACTTTTTAAGCATCTTAATAGAGGTGTTATGATCAGCACTACTAGTTGGAATAGCTTCTACCCACTTACTAACGTAATCAATAGCAACTAAAAAATGTGTATACCCATTAGAGGAAGGAAACGGTCCCATATAATCAAAGCCCCAAACATCAAATGGTTCGATAACAAGTGAATAATTCATAGGCATTTCTTGACGTCTACTAATATTACCAATTCTCTGACATTCATCACAAGACAAGACAAACTTACAGGCATCTTTAAAAAGAGTAGGCCAATAAAAACTGGATTGCAATACCTTATGCGCAGTTCTGTCTCCAGCATGGTGTCCTCCATAAGCCTCGGAGTGACACTTACGTAGGATCTGTTCATGTTCATGCTCAGGAACACAACGGCTAATAACACCATCTACTCCTTCTTTATAAAGGTGTGGGTCATCCCAGAAGTAATGTCTTAAATCATAGAAAAACTTTTTCTTTTGCTGGTATGTGAAACTAGGTGGTATAAATTTAGCAACAATATTATTAGCATAATCAGCATACCATGGAGTAGTACGAGAAGCATTTATGACAACTAATTGTTCATCGGGAAAGCTATCATTAATAGGTAGTGGGTCATCAAGAACATTCTCTAACCTAGACAAATTGTCTTCAACGGGGTTCTCAGCTCCGTTTCTATCAATAATATGCAAATCAAATTCTTGTAGCAAGAGAACCCATCTAATAAGTCTAGGTTTAGCATCTTTCTTTTCCATAAGATATTTAATATCAACATGATCAGTGTGAATAGTTACTTTAGAATCAACAATATAAGGTCTGAACATATCACAAGCAAATACAACTGCTAAAATTTCTTTTTCAGTAGTAGCATAATTTCTCTGGGTACTGTCTAGAGTTTTACTAGCATATTGGATAACATTTAATTTCTTATCAACTCTTTGTCCTAGAACAACACCTACAACATAATCACTAGCATCACACATAATTTCAAAGGGTAAATTCCAATCAGGTGGCTGAACAATAGGTGCAGAAATCAAGGCTTTCTTAAGTATTTCAAATGCTTCTACACAATCATCATCAAATACAAAAGGAACATCTTTTTGTAAGAGATTAGTCAGAGGACTAGAAATTTTAGAGAAGTCTTTAATGAACCTCCTATAAAAACCAACATGACCAAGGAAACTTCTTATACCTTTGATGCCCTTAGGACACGACATATTTTCAATAGCATCAACCTTAGCTTTATCAACTTCAATACCTCTTTCAGAAATTTTATGCACCAAGATAATACCTTCATTAACCATAAAGTGGCACTTCTTCCCAATTCAAGACAAGATTAGTTTCTTCACATCTCTGCAAAACTCGCTCAAGGTTGCTTAAGCAATCATCAAAAGAAGTTCCATACACGGAGAAATCATCCATGAAAACCTCAACAATCTTTTCACGGAAGTCAGAGAATATAGACATCATACATCTTTGAAAGGTAGCAGGTGCATTACATAAACCAAAAGGCATACGTCTATAAGCAAAGGTACCGAAAGGGCAAGTAAAAGTGGTCTTTTCTTGGTCCTCTTTTGACACAGGTATTTGAGAGAAACCAGAATAACCATCTAGAAAGCAAAAATGTGTATGTTTGGATAATCTTTCTAGAATTTGATCAATAAAAGGTAAAGGGTAATGATCCTTTTTAGTAGTTTTATTTAATTTGCAGAAATCAATTACCATTCTATAACCTATAACAATTCTTTGTGGGATCAATTCATCTTTATCATTAGGAACAACAGTAATACCTCCCTTCTTAGGGACACAATGGACATGACTTACCCACTGACTATCAGCAACGGGTTAAATTATACCTGCCTACAGAAGCTTTAGTATTTCTGTTCTTACCAATTCTTTCATCTTAGGATTTAACCGTCGTTGGTGATCAACAACCGGTGTAGCACTTTTTCCAATTTTATTTTGTGTTGGCATAGAGTAGGACTAATGCCCTTAAGATCATCAAGAGTATATCCAATAGAAGCACGGTGCTTCTTCAGAGATTTCAATAATGTCTCTTTTTCTTGCTCTGAAAGGCTAGCACTAATAATAACAGTATATATCTTCTTTTCATCAAGATAAGCATATTTAAGAGTATCAGGCAATGGTTTAAGCTCAAACACGGGATCACCCTTGGGTGGAGGAGGATTCCCTAGAATTTCAACAGGCAAGTTGTGTTTCAAAATAGGTCCCTGTTTAAAGAATACTTCATCTATTTCCCTTCTTTCATTCATAAACATATCATTTCCATGGTCCAGCAAATATTGTTCCAAAGGATCATTGGGAGGCACGACAATAGAAGCAAGACCAATAATTTCATATTTACTAGGCAATTCTTTATCATGGGGTTGTCTACGAAATTTAGCAAAATTAAAATCATGAGACATATCCCCTAAACCAATAGTAACAACATCCTTTTTGCAATCTATCCTAGCATTAACAGTATTCAAGAAGGGTCTACCAAATATAATGGGACAAAAGTTATCTTGTGGGGAACCAAGAACAAGAAAATCAGCAGGATATTTAACTTTCCCACACAAGACTTCAACATCTCTAACAATCCCAACTGGTGAAATAGTGTCTCTATTGGCAAGCTTAATTGTAACATCAATTTCCTCTATCTCAGCAGGTGCAATATCATGCATAATTTCTTTGTATAAGGAATGAGGTATTGCACTTGCACTAGCACCCATAACACATAAGCCATGATAGCAATGATCTCCTATTTTAAAAAAAATAACAAGCATGCCTACAACAGGTCTATGTTTATTTTTAGTGTCAAGTCTAGCAATTCTAGCAGCTTCATCACAGAAGTAAATAATATGCCCATCGATATTATCGGCCAAGAGATGTTTAACCATAGCAATACTAGGTTCAACTTTAATTTTCTCAGGGGGTGTAGGTGTTCTAGTATTACTCTTACGAACCACAGTTGAAGCTTTAGCATGATCCTTTATTCTCACAGGGAAAGGTGGTTTCTCAATATAAGCATTAGGAACAACAGGATCAACATTATAAGTGATAGTCTTTTCTTCAACTTTAATAGGTGCAACTACTTTTACTTCAATGGGAGGATTATATTTAAACCACTTCTCCTTAGGGAGATCAACATGAGTAGCAAAGGATTCACAGAAAGAAGCTACTATCTCAGAGTCAAGTCCGTATTTAGTGCTAAATTCACGGAAAATATCGGTATCCATAAAAGATTTAACACAATCAAACTTGGGTGTTATACCTAACTCCTTACCTTCGTCGAGATCCCAATCTTTAGAGTTGCGTTTAATTCTTTCCAATAAATCCCATTTGAATTCAATAGTCTTGATCATAAAAGAACCAGTACAAGAAGTATCGAGCATGTAGCGATTATTGAGAGAAAGCCGAGCATAAAAATTTTGAATAATAATTTCTCTTGAGAGCTCATGATTGGGGAATGAATATAACATGGAATTAAGCCTCCCCCAAGATTGAGTGATGCTTTCTCCTTCGTGAGGCCAAAAATTATATATATAATTACGATCACGATGAACCAGATGCATAGGATAAAACTTCTGATGAAATTACAATTTCAATCAGTTGTAGTTCCATGATCCCATATCATCACATAGACTAAACCATGTCAATGCCTTTCCCTTCAAAGATAGAGGGAATACCTTCTTCTTGATAACATCCCCAGGCATACCTGCAAGCTTAATTAATCCACAAACTTCATCCACATAGATTAGGTGCAAATCGGGATGTAATGTTCCATCACCTGTGAAAGGATTAGCTAGCAGTTTCTCTATCATACCCGAAGGAATTTCAAAGTAAACATTTTCAGTAGGTTCAGTAGGTTGAGGAGCAACTCTTTGCTCTACTGGTCGGGGTGAAGATACCCCGAACAAGCCCCTCAAAGGATCATGTTCCATAGTAGCAAGTGACAGTAAATTTCAGCACACTATATAAATTTTTCCTTACCAAATTCCACCTACCAAAGGCGCTTCACTCCCCGGAAATGGTGCCAGAAAAGAGTCTTGATGACCCACAAGTATAGGGGATCTATCATAGTCATTTCGACAAGTAAGAGTGTCGAACCCAATGAGGAGCAGAAGGAAATGACAAGCGGTTTTCAGTAAGGTATTCTCTGCAAGCACTGAAATTATCGGTAACAAATAGTTTTGTGATAAGGTAATTTGTAACGGGTAACAAGTAACAAAAGTAAATAAGGTGCAGCAGGATGGTCCAATCCTTTTTGTAACAAAGGACAAGCCTGGACAAACTCTTATATGAGGGAAAACGCTCCCGAGGACACATGGGAATTATCGTCAAGCTATTTTTCATCACGCTCATATGATTCACGTTTGTTACTTTGATAATTTGATATGTGGGTGGACCGGTGCTTGGGTACTGCCCTTTCTTGGACAAGCATCCCACTTATGATTAACCCCTATTGCAAGCATCCGCAACTACAAAAGAAGTATTAAGGTAAACCTAACCATAGCATGAAACATATGGATCCAAATCAGCCCCTTACGAAGCAACACATAAACTAGGGTTTAAGCTTCTGTCACTCTAGCAATCCATCATCTACTTATTACTTCCCAATGCCTTCCTCTAGGCCCAAACAATGGTGAAGTGTCATGTAGTCGACGTTCACATAACACCACTAGAGGAAAGACAACATACATCTCAACAAAATATCGAACGAATACCAAATTCACATGACTACTTATAGCAAGACTTCTCCCATGTCCTCAGGAACAAACGTAACTACTCACAAATCATATTCATGTTCATAATCAGAGGGGTATTAATATGCATAAAGGATCTGAACATATGATCTTCAACCAAGTAAACCAACTAGCATCAACTACAAGGAGTAATCAACACTACTAGCAACCCACAGGTACCAATCTGAGGTTTTGGGACAAAGATTGGATACAAGAGATGAACTAGGGTTTGAGAGGAGATGGTGCTGGTGAAGATGTTGATGGAGATTGACCACCTCCCGCTGAGAGGATCGATGGTGATGATGATGGTGATGATTTCCCCCTCCCGGAGGAATGTTTCCCCGGCAGAACAGCTCCGCCGAAGCCCTAGATTGGTTCCGCCAAGGTTCCGCCTCGTGGCGGTGGTGTTTCGTCCCAAAAGCTTGCTTATGATTTTTTCTTAGACGAAAGACTACATATAGCAGAAGATGGGCATCGAAGGCCTGCCAAGGGGCCCATGAGACAGGGGGCACGCCTAGGGGGTAGGGCGCGCCCCCACCCTCATGGAAGGGTGTGGGCCCCCTCTGGTTAATTCTTTCACCAGTATTTTTAATGTATTCCAAAACATGCTCCCGTGAAGTTTCAGGACTTTTGGAGTTGTGCAGAATAGGTCTCTAATATTTGCTCCTTTTCCAGCCCAAAATTCCAGCTGCCAACATTCTCCCTCTTCATGTAAACCTTGTAAAATAAGAGAGAAAAGGCATAAGTATTGTGACATAATGTGTAGTAACAGCCCATAATGCAATAAATATCGATATAAAAGCATGATGCAAAACGGACGTATCAATAGTGTTATTGACAGAGTTCTTCAATCACTGCCACCAAGCTATAAAGGCTTCGTGATGAACTATAATATGCAAGGGATGGAGAAGACTATTACTGAGCTCTTCGCAATGCTCAAAGCCATGGAGGTAGAAATGAAGAAGGAGAATCATGTGTTGATGGTTAACAAGACCACCTGTTTCAAGAAAAAGGGCAAAGGAAAGAAGGGGAACTTAAAGAAGAATGGCAAGCAAGTTGCCACTCCTGGGAAGAAGCCCAAGTCTGGACCTAAGCCTGAAACTGAGTGCTTCTACTACAAAGGGATTGGTCACTGGAAGCGGAACGACCCCAACTATTTGGCGGATAAGAAGGATGGTAAAGTGAACAAAGGTATATTTGATATACATGTTATTGATGTGTACCTTACTAATGCTTGTAGTAGTGCCTGGGTATTTGATACCGGTTCGGTTGCTCATATTTGTAACTCGAAATAGGAACTACGGATTAAATGAAGATTGGCTAAGGACGAGGTGACGATGCGCGTCGGGAATGGTTCCAAGGTCGATGTGATCGCCATCTACACGCTACCTCTACATCTACCTTCGGGATTAGTTTTAGACCTAAATAATTCTTATTAGGTGCTAGCGTTGAGCATGAACATTATATTGGATCTTGTTTAAATGCGAGACGGTTATTCATTTAAATTAGAGAATAATGGTTGTTCTATTTATATGAGTAATATCTTTTATGGTCATGCACCCTTGAAGAGTGGTCTATTTTTGTTGAATCTCGATCATGGTGATACACATATTCATAATATTGACGCCAAAAGATGCAAAGTTGATAATAATAGTGCAACATATTTGTGGCACTGCCGTTTAGGTCATATTGATGTAAAGCGCATGAAGAAACTCCATGCAGATGGACTTTTGGAATCACTTGATTATGAATCATTTGATGCTTGCGAACCATGCTTCATGGGCAAGATGACTAAAACTCCGTTATCTGGAACAATGGAGCGAGCTACTGACTTATTGGAAATAATACATACCGATGTGTGTGGTCCAATGAGTGTTGAGGCTCGTGGCGGGTATCGTTATTTTCTGACCTTCATAGATGATTTGAGCAGCTATGGATATATCTACTTAATGAAACACCAGTCTGAAACATTTGAAAAGTTCATAGAATTTCAGAGTGAAGTGGAGAATCATCGTAACAAGAAAATAAAGTTTCTACAATCTGATCGCGGAGGCGAATATTTGAGTTACGAGTTTGGCCTTCATTTAAAACAATGTGGAATAGTTTCACAACTCACACCACCTGGAACACCACAACGTAATGGTGTGTGAGGGAGTCCTGGATTAGGGGGTGTCCGGATGGCCGGACTATACCTTCAGCCGGACTCCAGGACTATGAAGATACAAGATTGAAGACTTCGTCCCGTGTCCGGAAGGGACTTTTCTTGGCGTGGAAGGCAAGCTTGGCGATACGGATATTCAGATCTCCTACCATTGTAACCGACTCTATGTAACCCTAACCCTATTCGGTGTCTATATAAACTGGAGGGTTTTAGTCCGTAGGACAACATACACATCAACAATCATACCATAGGCTAGCTTCTAGGGTTTAGCCTCTCTGATCTCGTGGTAGATCTACTCTTGTACTACCCATATCATCAATATTAATCAAGCAGGACGTAGGGTTTTACCTCCATCGAGAGGGCCCGAACCTGGGTAAAACTTCGTGTCCCTTGCCTCCTGTTACCATCCGGCCTAGACGCACAGTTCGGGACCCCCTACCCGAGTCTGCCGGTTTTGACACCGACATTGGTGCTTTCATTGAGAGTTCCTCTGTGTCGTCGCCGTCAGGCTCGATGGCTCCAACGATCATCAATGGCGATGCAGTCCAGGGTGAGACCTTCCTCCCCGGACAGATCTTTGTCTTCGGCGGCTTCGCACTGCGGGCCGATTCACTTGGCCATCTAGAGCAGATCGAAAGCTACGCCGTTGGCCGTCAGGTCAGATTTGGAAGTTTAAACTACACGGCTGACATCCACAGGGACTTGATCTTTGACGGATTCGAGCCACTGCCGAGCGCGCCGCACTGTCCCGACGAGCATGATCTAGCTCTGCCGCCGAACAATGCCCTGGAGGCCGCACCCGCATCGGCTCCGATCCTTAATTCGGAGCCAACTGCGCCGATCAGGGATGGGCGGTTGGACGCCGCCTCGGGGGCTGCGGTCCCGACGGTGATTGAGCCGAACACCAGCCCTGCACTCCGCGAGACTCGTGACTCCAAGGAGCCGAAATCCTCTACGGACTCCGAACCCTCCGCGCCCCTACCAATCGAATCCGATTGGGCGCTGATCATGGAGTTTGCTGCCGCGGACATCTTTCAGCACTCGCCTTTTGGCGATATTCTGAAGACACTGAAGTCTCTCTCTTTATCAGGAAAGCCCTGGCCGGACTACGGTCAGCAAGATTGGGATGCGGACGATGAAGAAATTCAAAGACCACCCGCCACCCACTTTGTTGCCACTGTCGACGATTTAACCGACATGCTCGACTTCGACTCCGAAGACATCAACGGTATGGACGCTGATGAAGGAGACGAAGAAGAACCAGCGCCTATTGGGCCCTGGAACGCCACCTCGTCATATGACGTATACATGGTGGACGCACCAAAAGATGACGACGAGGAGCGGAAGGACTCACCGAAGGCCTGTTCCCTCGAAAAGAAGTCAAAGCGGCGACGCAAGCGCCGCCCCAAATCCCGCCTCGACAGAAATAGCGATCACACAGACCCAGCGTTGGAGCAGGGCGAACCGCTACCAGACAACGGTAATCCGGATAATCAAACCAAACAAAAAAATCCTATCAAGGATAATGGTCCGGACGACATAACGCCGGACAGACACCCGGAGCAGCAGACTACCCGTTAAAGGCTTGTTGCCACCGCGAGGAGTCTGAAAAAGCAGAAGCGAAGGCTCAAGGCTGCGCAAGACACACTCCACATTAGATGGAGCAAAATACTCAACACAGCAGCGAGGTATGGCGACAATCGCCCCTCCAAGAGCTACCCAAAGCGGAAGCTGCTACCCGAATTCGATGAGGAGGCCTCAGACCCCCACAACCAAATATCAAAGCAGCCACCCGGTCGGATAAACGACCCCTCTACCAACACAGAGCGGCATACAACGCCGCTCACAATACAATACGCGACCCATGCGAAGGCTCGCACCCAAAGGACGGCGCAACAAGATCCATCTATGGACCATGCAAGCGCGCCCCAGCATACAATGCAACACAACAAACATCCGAACAACACGGTACACCCAGCTATAGGGGTGCCGCACACCCCCTATGTTTCACCGATGAGGTGCTGGACCATGAATTTCCAGAGGGATTCAAGCCCGTAAACATAGAGGCATACGATGGAACAACAGACCTCGGAGTCTGGATTGAGGACTACATCCTTCACATCCATATGGCTCGAGGAGATGATCTCCACGCCATCAAGTACTTACCCCTCAAGCTCAAAGGGCCAGCTCGTCACTGGCTCAAAGGCCTCCCCGAAAGCTCCATTGGAAGTTGGGAAGAGCTCGAAGACGCCTTTCAGGCAAATTTTCAAGGGACTTATGTCCGACCTCCGGATGCGGACGATTTGAGTCATATAACTCAACAGCCCGGAGAG
The DNA here is from genome assembly GCF_003073215.2 of Triticum urartu. Taxonomy (NCBI): domain Eukaryota; kingdom Viridiplantae; phylum Streptophyta; class Magnoliopsida; order Poales; family Poaceae; genus Triticum; species Triticum urartu. Next base: position 52,226,927 of record NC_053024.1, read on the forward strand.
TCAGCCCGAAAGCTTTGGAACAGGTTTCTTACTAAAAAGAACCAGATTGTCGACTGTCCGAACGCCAAAGCCTTGGCAGCTTTCAAGCATAGCGTCCGTGACGAATGGCTCGCCAGACACCTCGGCCAAAATAAGCCAAGAACGATGGCCGCATTAACAAACCTCATGATCCGCTTTTGCGCAGGTGAGGACAGCTGGCTAGCCAGATGCAGCACCAGCGACCCCAGTACATCTGAAGTTAGAGATGGAAACGGGAAATCACGGCGCAACAGCAACAACAAACGCCGGATTAAAGAAGATAGCACGAAGGGCACAGTAAACGCCGGATTCAAAAGCTCTCGGCCAGGTCAAAAGCCGCCCCCTAAAGGCACCGGGGACGAACTGTCCAGCCTCAACAAAATTCTGGACTAAGTATGCCAGATCCATAGTACCCCTGGTAAACCCGCTAATCATACCCATAGAGAATGTTGGGTCTTCAAGCAGTCCGGCAAGCTCAACGCCGTACACAAAGGGGAGGATACACCAAGTGAAGACGAGGACGAGCCTCCCAAACAAGACACGGTGGAACAAAAGAAATTTCCACCAGAAGTCAAAACAGTAAACGTGTTACACGTGGTCAATGGAAAAAACAACGCGGCACTCTCAGGAAAATATACCCAAGTGCCTGTCACCGCGAAGTGTTGCCACTGGTCGTCTCAACCGATCACTTTCGACCATCATGATTATTCAGCAAGTATCCGACACGCAGGATGGGCTGCCCTGGTATTAGACCCAGTAATTGGCGGATATCACTTCACACGAGTCTTGATGGACGGCGGCAGTAGCCTAAACCTCATATATCAGGATACAATTCGCGGGATGGGGTTAGACCCAGCACAAACTCGCCATAGCAATACTACCTTTAAAGGAGTAACGCCAGGCCCAGGGGCTCATTGTACGGGCTCCCTCTCATTACAAGTTACATTCGGCTCCCCCGATAACTTTCGTCGCGAGCATTTAACTTTCCACATCGCTCTGTTTCAAAGTGGCTATCAAGCACTGCTCGGACGCGAAGCTTTCGCTCGCTTTAATGCAATACCACACTACGCCTCCCTCACACTCAAGATGCCCGGTCCACGTGGCATCGTTACAGTGCACGGAGACTTCAAACGCTCTCTGCGCACCGGGGAGAGTGAGACTGCCCTGGCAGCCGAACATTAAAGGCGTCCGAACCAGCAATCGAGTCCGGCGCCGCTATTTATACCGAATAAATGATCACACCCCTATTTGTCAATACAAGGGGCTCAACGCGCGCAGACAAGTGGCAATTTCTTATCATCTTCAATTATACATGGTTTCTTTAAAAACTATCTTTTTGCACGACAACTTTTTCACTTAACTTCCACTCTTTTACAGACGATCATCATGCTACACCCGTCCAGGATACGGCACAACGGAGACACAGGCGCAGACGTGCAACAGGGACCCGCTCAAAGGATTCTTTTTAGATTAAGACCCTGCGTAAACCTTTTTTACTGTCTCTTGTTGATACATATCCACCGTTGTGAAGGATGCTGACGTCTTGGCATGTGGCCACGCCAGAACAATGCACGTACCTGGACACACGGGGCTTCTTACAAAGGCCATTATTTAGGCCCGGTTTATACCACAAAGACCGAATACCTTAGGGAGTGTTCGGCGTCGCGAGTTTGGCCCTATATGCATCAGCTCCGAATCATTGTATTTGGTCAAATGTTGGGTTTGCCCGGCTCCTGTGTTTTGGTGCCTTACGTTCCGCTTTACCGGCTAAGGTAGCACCAAGTGAACTACTGCGATTGTGCCCTGGTTCATCCGGATGAGCACCTCAGTAGATAAAGCCGAAAACTGACTGTCATGATATAGCGTGAGACTGGTCAACCACTCGATGACCTGTGGGAATGTTAGAATTCCTCCGCCTTACCGAAGGGCCGTTTTCCGGCTAGGCATGTATGCACCCCGAGATCGGGAGAGTGCGGAGCCACCAGGGGCTATCTAGTAGCCCCACTGTCAAACTCCTATGGCCAAGTGAAAGTGTTAAAGCATTATAGTCCGGTTGCCTCGCTCGCTCCGCTATCACCTCCTTAATAGGACCAAGACGTTGGGTTAAGTGTGAACGCGTGTTTTTGCGAGCACCTCCGCATTATATGCGTGGGGGTTGAAGCCGACGACTGCAATCTTTCAGGTTATACACATGTATACAAAAACGGCCGCCCAGGAGGCATCATATTACTTTCAGGCAAAAGTATAAAAATAGCCTTATAAAATTCTATAAAAGCATGTCGCTTACAATGAGATTACATATCACTCAAACATAATATTTTTTGAGCACTGGGTCTCTACCAAACGGGCACCTTCAAGAACTTCTTCAAAGTAGTGCTCAGAAGCCTTTCGACCTATGGTCGAATCCCGTGCTGCAACATTGGTAGGATCCATCTCCGCCCAGTATGCCTTGACACGGGCAAAGGCCATCTGTGCACCCTCTGTGCAGGCCGACCTCTTCATCGCATCAATGCGCGGCACCATATCGAGTAACCGCTGCACCAAGCTGAAATAGCTGTTCAGTTTTGACCCTTCCGGCCATAACTGATCCATAACAGACCTCATGGAGAGTCCAGACAACCTATTTAGTTCGGCCCATTCGGCTAATTGGTCAGTCAATGAAAGGGGACGCTCGGGAGTATGGAATTGTCTCCAAAACAGCTGGTCTACTCCACGGTCCGTCTGACCCTGGAAGTACTTGGCCGCATCAGCAGCACTCGCCGCCAAATCCATATACACATCCTCCGAGCTCCACAGCCGATCCAGGGGGGCATACCGTGGATCTCCGAACTTCCTCCGCAACATAAAGGATTTCCCAGCTACAATATCCTCGGCTTCCCGCGGCTCCTCCTTCTTTGCCCTCATAGCAGAGCGGTGGTCCTTTCTCGTCGCAGCAGCCTTCTCAAGGTCCAATGCCTTCGCCTGGTTTTCCTTTCCAAGAACCCGGCAACGGTCGGCGGCGGCTTTTAATTCTTTGGCCATCTTGGCCATCTTGTCTCGGCTCTCGCCATGTGTGGCCTTCTCGGCTTGCAACTCTTAGGCCACCATTAAAGCAGCCGCATTACCCAATCTCGCTTGTTCCTTGGCTCGGGTAAGTTCTGCCCGCAAGGCTTCAACAGTGGCAGCTCCATCTGCAGTCACAACATATTAAAGATACTGGCATTATGCTGCTCTTCCTATGTGACGTTTACCAGATAAAGACACTTACCTTGTGCCTTGTCAAGCCTTTTGTTAACAAGCTCGATGTCGGTGCCGGCCGCATCCAATTGCCGTTCTAAACGGGCAAACTCGCTAGTCTGGCTAGCCACCGGAGCTTCCATTCACCTGCACATAGAGGCGGTATGGTTATTACCTGGGAATTTGATCCTCTGTTCGTCGTCGTTTCTGATGACAACCAGAGTCTCAAGGGCTACTATCTACACAGGGCACACCTAGCATGTGCAGGACTATCATACATTCTTTTACGTACCTCAAAACCTATCAGTAGACTCATAAAAGCTTCATGCAATCCGCTTTCGGCGGACGATATTCTCTCTATCACCGTATCCATCAGCACACGGTGTTCATCTAAGATGGCCGCTCGCCCCACCAACTCCCTCAGCACATCCGATCGCACACTAGATGGTGCTGGACTCTTTTGTCTGCTCTCTTCAGGAGCCAGACACTGGGAGCTTCGGGGGTCAATGGGATTATCTTCTGGCCTCACCGGACTCGGAGAGGCCCTCCGCGACGACACTTCAGGGTCGCCCGCTTCCGGAGTGGAGGAGTCCGGAGGAGGCGTTTCGCTCTCCATCATCTCTGGAAGAAGATCCCCCGAAGATGAGCTCATTTGAGAGGGGCTAAGGCCCGAACTGCAAAAAAACATATGCGGTGGTTATCTTCTCAGAAGAAAAAGATGGCATATTTGTACTATTAAAGTATTTCGGGTCACTTACGACTCGCGGGAGAATTGATCCCCTCGCGGACTTTGTGCGGCAACGGTGCCCCCCGAGGTAGGACCCACTGTGGGAGACTTCTTCTCCCGTTTGGAAGTTTCGGCTTCCGAATCCCCGGGCGCAGTTCTTTTCCTCTTCTGGTAGTCTTCCTTCATGGAGACGCTCGCTCCCTCGGCTAGAATGGGCAGCGTTGAGGGCCCGCATCCGCCCGCATTACCCTCCATAGTATTTTCCTTTAAGGGCTCCGGGCAGGGTGCGGTCTGGAGCATCTTCTCCAATACCAGATTTTCCAAACCCTCAGGGAGGGGGGCCGAACACCGAATCAACTTCGCCTTTGCTAGCCAGTCCTGGTCAAAAAGCGAACTCTCAGAAATAACTTCGTAACGAATGAGAGACAGTATATTCGGCCGGAAGATTCCTTACCTATTCGGCGGTGCGGGTACTGCTCAGGCCCACGTCCTCCGTGATTTCCGGACACTCTACCTGAGGTCCGAAGAATGACTTGTACATCTCCTCGTGCGTCAGGCCGAGAAAATTTTGAATGACACGTGTTCCCTCGGGATTGAATTCCCATAGGTGAAGAGGCCGGCGTTTGCAAGGCTGGACTTGACGAACCAGCATAACTTGTATTACCGCAACCAAACTGAAATCTCCATTGAAGAGATTTCGAATGCGGCTTTGCAGTATGGGCACGTCCTTGGCTGGCCCCCAGCTCAGACCTCTACTGATCCATGACATCAGTTGTGGTGGAGGGCCCGAGCGGAAAACAGGGGTAGCCTCCCACTTGGCACTTCTAGGAGCCGTGATGTAGAACCACTCCCGTTGCCACAATTCAGACACCTCTGGGATGAACCTTTGGGCCACGGGGCTCCCGTCATCCTGTGTATTGAGGCACCTCCACATGCTGCATGTTGCCTCTCGATCATCTTCGGCTTCACTTCAAAGGTCTTGAGCCAGAGGCCAAAGTGAGGGGTAACCCGGAGGAAAGCCTCGCACACGACGATAAATGTCGTGATATGAAGAAAGGAGTCCGGAGCTAGATCATGGAAGTCTAGCCCATAATAAAACATCAAACCCCTGACAAAAGGATCCAGAGCAAGGCCTAGACCTCAGAGGAAGTGGGAAATGAACACGACGTTCTCGTGGGGTTCGGGGGTGGGAACGGCCAGCCCTCGAGGAGGCAGCCGATGCAAAATCTCGGCGGTCAGATATCTGGCCTCCCTCAACTTTTTGATGTCCTCTTCCGTGACGGAGGAAGGCACCCATTGGCCTTGAAAGCTAGATCCGGACATGACTGAAGGTTCGGAGCACCTGACCTGAACTTTGGGCGTTTGAGCTCGAGGTGGGGGAAGGATTTGATTGAGCACAGGAGGGAAAAATAAAAGCCTTGTCCCCTTGATGAAGAGGGTGAATATCAAGCATCCTCTCCGTGTCCGTTTGGACTTGCCTATAATCTAGGAGTCCTAGAAGCGATTGGGTTACCCATGCCCGTATTGATGAGAATCCCAGAATAAGGGGACACGATCTCTGCTTTAACAAGACGTGCCATGGAAACCGCCTCGCATGACGCGCTGAGGTGGGGTAATAAAACGACTCGGATAAAGGCTTGGCCATGGTGTGACACATTACGGAATACGTCAGCAGATTAGATTTGTGTAAATGTTATTCTCTCTATGGCAATATGTGGAAACTTATTTTGTAGAGCCGGACACTATCTTTGTGTTCAAAATCTTCTATGAAGTACTTGGAGGAGGAACCCGCCTTGCAATGCCGAAGACAATTTGCGCGCCGGACTCGTCGTCATTGAAGCCTGGTTCAGGGGCTACTGGGGGAGTCCTGGATTAGGGGGTGTCCGGATGGCCGGACTATACCTTCAGCCGGACTCCAGGACTATGAAGATACAAGATTGAACACTTCGTCCCGTGTCCAGAAGGGACTTTCCTTAGCGTGGAAGGCAAGCTTGGCCATATGGATATTCAGATCTCCTACCATTGTAACCGACTCTATGTAACCCTAACCCTATTCGGTGTCTATATAAACCGGAGGGTTTTAGTCCGTAGGACAACATACACATCAACAATCATACCATAGGCTAGCTTCTAGGGTTTAGCCTCTCTGATCTCGTGGTAGATCTACTCTTGTACTACCCATATCATCAATATTAATCAAGCAGGACGTAGGGTTTTACCTCCATCGAGAGGGCCCGAACCTGGCTAAAACTTCGTGTCCCTTGCCTCCTGTTACCATCCGGCCTAGACGCATAGTTCGGGACCCCCTACCCGAGATCCGTCGGTTTTGACACCGACAGTGTGCCTGAACGTCATAACCGTACTTTATTAGTGTGACGCCCGGGTAATTAAGCTACAGTGACCCTCTGCTAATGATGCCACGTCACCTCGTTTATAGTTGCTAATCTCGAGTTAGTTCGAAACTGATTCAAATTCAAATTCAAAAAAATAGGCAAACAATAAAAGTTTTCAAATATTAAAACTAAAATGTTCGGAGTGAACCAAATATTGCATAGATAATTATTGGGGAAAAACCACACATGCATAAAATGTTTAAATAATATGAGATGGGTAAAACAGCAGCAAAACAATTATTTTAAATGCTTTTAAATACTAAACAAATGTTAATCTAGTTTATATAATCACCAAACTTTTTGGAGTAGGTGGCCTATGTTGTTATGCTAATTTAGGAGTAGGAGTTATATTTTTGTAAAGCTGTTTCGCTAACTAAAATAAATAAAATAGAAAAGGGAAAATAATAAAAACAGAAGAAAACAAAAGAAATTACAAGCCCCCCCCTCTCACTGGGCCTCGGCCCAGCTGGCCATCCAACTAGGCCGGCCCACCTAACCCTTGCTTAACCCCCTGCCTCTCCCTGAAACCCTAACCCCCTTCCCCACGATCCCCACTCTCCTCCCCCCCCCGCGCGATCTGGATCGGGGGCGCCCCAACGCACATCGCCCCGATCCCCTTGCCCCTGAGCCCGACGCCGGGGCCCGACGCCGCCCCGTTGACACCGGGCTGCCCCGCCCCACCACTCCATCGCCGGAACGCCATCGCCGCCGCCTCGCTCCACCAATCCTCCCCGAATGACCTCCACGCGCCCGACACCGCCGTCCTCTTCGCTCGACGCCGTCGCCGGAGACCACCTCGCCGGACTGCCTCCCCTACGACGCCGGCGTCCCCGTCTTCCTCCTCGTGCCCCGCTGCCCAGTCCCCTGCAACCCCTTGTGAGCGCCACCTCCATCTCCCTCTCTGACCCCGCACCGGGATCGTCCTCGACGGGACTCGCTCACCCGCGTGCTCCCGCAGCTCCGCCCGACCCTTGCCCCGTAGCCTTCCCCGCGGCCTGGTGCCCGCGGCCACCCCGCCGTACACCGCGGCCTCTGCTTCCCCTCGCTGTGCCCCCCTGCCCATTCCTTGCCGTGTCCAACCGCGGTTGGCAACGCGCGCTCGCGCTGACACTCCCCGTCGCCGCTCCTGCTCGTGCATCCGCCCGCTGCTGCGCTCACCGGCGCCGCCGCTCAGCTCCACTCCCTCCCTGGACGTGGCTCCCCGGAGCCGCCCGCGCCTACCCCCCCTCTGACCCGACTTTCTGCAGCGCCGTCGCTGCCGCTACACGCCAGCCGCCGCCGCTCCGGAGGCTCGCCGGAGCCTCGTCTCCCCTGGCCCTGGCCGCCGGCGTGCCCCCGCGCGCCCAGCGCCTCTCGGGCTCACGCTCGTTCGGGCGCCCCGCCCCTCTGCTCGCCCGTAACCGCTAAGCCCAGGGGGCCACAGACAACTGGGCCCGCCCCCCTGTACCTATGACAAGGGGGCCCCATCCCCCAGAACTTTATTAAAATAAAGAGAATTAAAAATAAATAAATAAATAAATAAATAAATAATTAATTAATCAATAAGTGAATTAATTAAGTTAATGTTTAATTAATCTAATTAACTAGTTAGTTTAATTAAATAGTACTTAGTTTAACTAAGACCTAATTAACCTAAACAGAGTATGACAGGTGGGTCCCACTGGATCCACATGTCAGTTTGACCGAGTCAACTCTGTTGACTGCTGACGTCAGCATGACATCATGCTGATGTCATTAATTCATTTTCGAATTAATTTAAATAAATAATTAAAATCAGAAAATGACTTAAATCTTTAGAAAATCATATCTTTTAATCCGTAACTCGGATTAAAATATTTTCAACATGAAAGTTGCTCAGAACGACGAGACGAATCCGGATATGCAGCCCGTTCGTCCGCCACGCACCCCTAACATATCAAACTCGCAACTTTCCCCCTCCGGCTCCTCTGGCCGAAAACGCGAAACACCGGGGATAGTTTCCCGGATGTTTCCCCCCTTCACCGGTATCACCTCATACCGCTTTAGGGCACCTCTAGCACCGATACGTGTCATGTCATGCATCGCTATGCACCTGCTTGCTTAAATATTTATTGTTTCTTCCCCCTCTTCTCTCGCTAGACACCGAGACCGACGCCGCTGCTACCCAGTACGACTACGGAGTTGTCGACCCCTCTCTCTTGCCAGAGCAACCAGGCAAGCCCCCCCCTTGACCACCAGATATCGCCTACTCTCATCTATACTGCTTGCATTAGAGTAGTATAGCATGTTACTGCTTTCCGTTATTCCTATCCTGATGCATAGCCTGTCCTTGCTACTACTGTTGTTACCATTACCTGCTATCCCACTGCTTAGTATAGGATGCTAGTGTTCCATCAGTGGCCCTACACTCTTGTCCGTCTGCCATGCTATACTACTGGGCCGTGATCACTTCGGGAGGTGATCACGGGCATATACTATACACTTTATACATGTTCCATTACTTGTGATACTGTTCGGAGATGGGGGCTGAAGGGGCAGGTGGCTCCATCCCGGTAGAGGTGGGCCTGGGTTCCCGACGGCCCCCGATTGTTACTTTGAGGCGGAGCGACAGGGCAGGTTGCGACCACCTAGGAGAGAGGTGGGCCTGGCCTTGTTCGGCGTTCGCGGATACTTAACACGCTTAACGAGATCTTGGTATTTGATCTGAGTCTGGCTACTGGCCTATACGCACTAACCATCTACGCGGGGACAGTTATGGGCACCCGACGTCGTGGTATCAGCCGAAGCACTTCGTGACGCCAGCGACTGAGCGGCGCGCGCCGGGTTGGACCGCGTAACGTGACTTCCTTTGAAATGGAGGTTGCTAGGTCTGCTCTCCGGCCGCGTACGCAACGTGCAGGTGTGCTATGGGCGATGGGCCCAGACCCCTGTGCGCTTAGGTTTAGACCGGCGTGCTGGCCTCTCTGTTGTGCCTAGGTAGGGCTGCGACGTGTTGATCTTCCGCGGCCGGGCATGACCCCGAAAAGTGTGTCCGGCCAAATGGGATCGAGCGTGTTGGGTTATGTGGTGCACCCCTGCAGGGAAGTTAATCTATTTGAATAGCCGTGATCTTCGGTAACAGGACGACTTGGAGTTGTACCTTGACCTTATGACAACTAGAACTGGATACTTAATAAAACACACCCTTCCAAGTGCCAGATATAATCGGTGGTCGCTCTCTCACAGGGCGACGAGGGGAGGATCATCGGTTAGGGTTATGCTATGCGATGATACTTGGAGGACTTCAGTCTACTCTCTTCTACATGTTGCAAGACGGAGGCTGCCAGAAGCGTAGTCTTCGAAAGGATTAGTTATCCCCCTCTTATTCTGGCTTTCTGCAGTTCAGTCCACGAATATGACTCTTTACACATTTACCCATTGCATATGTAGTGTAGCTCCTTGCTTGCGAGTACTTTGGATGAGTACTCACGGTTGCTTTCTCCCCCTTTTCCCCCTTTTCCTTTCATTCTGGTTGTCGCGACCAGATGCTGGAGTCCAGGAGCCAGACACCACCGTCGACGACGACTCCTACTACACCGGAGGTGCCTACTACTACGTGATGCCCGCTGACGACGACCAGGAGTAGTTAGGAGGATCCCAGGCAGGAGGCCTGTGCCTCTTTCGATCTGTATCCCAGTTTGTGCTAGCCTTCTTAAGGCAAACTTGTTTAACTTATGTCTGTACTCAGATATTGTTGCTTCCGCTGACTCGTCTATGATCGAGCTCTTGTATTCGAGCCCTCGAGACCCCTGGCTTGTAATATGATGCTTGTATGACTTATTTTATTTGTAGAGTTGTGTTGTGATATCTTCCCGTGAGTCCTTGATCTTGATCATACACGTTTGCGTGTATGATTAGTGTACGATTAAATCGGGGGCGTCACAAATTAGATATGGTGCGATCTATGATGTCTCTTACCGATTTACCACTATCGTTTTGGGGTTATGCATTAGAGACAACTACATTCACTTTAAATAGGGCACCGTCTAAATCCGTTGAGTTGAAACCGTATGAATTGTGGGTTGGCAAGAAACCTAAGCTGTCGTTTCTTAAATTTTGGGTTTGCGATGCTTATGTGAAAAAGCTTCAACCTGATAAGCTTGAACCCAAATCGGAGAAGTGCATATTCATAGGATACCCAAAAGAAACTGTTGGGTACACCTTCTATCACAGATCCGAAGGCAAGATCTTTGTTGCTAAGAATGGACCCTTTCTAGAGAAGGAGTTTCTCTCGAAAGAAGTGAGTGGGAGAAAAGTAGAACTTGATGAGGTAATTGTACCTTCACTCAATTTGGAAAGTAGCTCATCAGAGAAATCCGTTCTCGTGATGCCTACACCAACTAGAGAGGAAGCTAATGATGATGATCATGAAACTTCAGATCAAGTTACTACTAGACCTCTTAGGTCGAACAGAGCATGTTCCGCACCAGAGTGGTACAATAATCCTATTCTGGAAGTCATGTTACTAGACCATGATGAACCTACAAACTATGAAGAAGCTATGATGACCCTAGATTCTGATAAATGGCTTGAGGCCATGAAATCTGAGGTAGGATCCATGTATGAGAATAAATTGTGGACTTTGGTGGACTTTCCTAATGATCGGCGAGCCATAGAGAATAAATGGATCTTCAAGAAGAAGACTGACGCTGATGGTAATGTTACTGTCTACGAAGCTTGACTTGTCGCGAAAGATTTTCGACAAGTTCAAGGAGTTGACTACGATGAGACATTCTCATCCATAGCGATGCTTAAGTCTGTCCCAATCATGTTAGCAATTGCCACATTTTATGATTATGAAATCTGCCAAATGGACGTCAAAACTGCATTCCTTAATGGATTTCTTAAAGAAGAGTTGTATATTATGCAACCAGAAGGTTTTGTCGATCCTAAAGGTGCTAACAAAGTGTGCAAGCTCCAGTGATCCATTTATGGACTGGTGCAAGCATCTCGGAGTTGGAATATATGCTTCGATGAGGTGATCAAAGCATATGGTTTTATACAGACTTTTGGAGAAGCATGTATTTATAAGAAAGTGAGTGGGAGCTCTGTAGCATTTCTAATATTATATGTGGATGACATATTGTTGATTGGAAATGATATAGAATTTCTGGATAGCATAAAAGGATACTTGAATAAAAGTTTTTCAATGGAAGGCCTTGATGAAGCTGCTTATATATTGGGCATCAAGATCTATAGAGATAGATCAATACGCTTAATTGGACTTTCACAAAGCACATACCTTGATAAAGTTTTGAAGAAGTTTAAAATGGACCAGTCAAAGAAAGGGTTCTTGCATGTGTTACAAGGTGTGAAGTTGATTCAGACTCAATGCCCGACCACTGCAGAAGATAGAGAGAAAATGAAAGTCATTCCCTATGCCTCAGCCATAGGTTCTATCATGTATGTTATGTTGTGTACCAGACCTGATGTGTGCATTGCTATAAGTCTAGCAAGGAGGTACCAAAGTAATCCAGGAGTGGATCACTGGACAACGGTCAATGATACGTCTCCAATGTATCTATAATTTTTGATTGTTCCATGCTATTATATTACATGTTTTGGATGTTTAATGGGCTTTAATATGAAATTTTATATTATTTTTGGGACTAACCTATTAATCGGAGGCCTAGTGCCAGTTTCTATTTTTTTGCCTATTTTAGTGTTCGCAGAAAAGGAATATCAAACGGAATGAAACCTTCGCGAGGATCTTTCTTGGAACAAACACAATCCAGGAGACTTGGAGTGGAAGTCAGAGACGAAACAAGGTGGACACGAGGTAGGAGGGCGCGCCCCCACCCTCGTGGCCCCCTCGTAGCTCCACCGACGTACTTCTTTCGCCTATATATACTCTTATACCCTAAAACATCCAGGGGAGCCACGAAACCACTTTTCCACCGCCGCAAGCTTCTGTACCCATGAGATCCCATCTGGGGACCTTTTCCGGCGATCTGCCGGAGGGGGAAGCGATCACGGAGGGCCTCTACATCAACACCATAGCCTCTTCAATGATGTGTGAGTAGTTTACCACAGATCTTCGGGTCCATAGTTATTAGCTAGATGGATTATTCTTCTCTCTCTTTGATCTTCAATATAAAGTTCTCCTCGATGTTCTTGGAGATCTATTCGATGTAATATTCTTTTGTGGTGTGTTTGCCGAGATCCGATGAATTGTGGATTTATGATCAAATTTATCTATGAACAATATTTGGTTCTTCTCTGAATTCTTATATGCATGATTTGATATATTTGCAAGTCTCTTCGGATTATCGGTTTAGTTTGGCCTACTAGATTGATCTTTCTTGCAAAGGGAGAAGTGCTTAGCTTTGGGTTCAATCTTGTGATGTCCTTTCCCAGTGACAGTAGGGGCAGCAAGGCACATATTGTATTGTTGCCATCGAGGATAAAAAGATGGGGTTTATATCATATTGCTTGAGTTTGTCCCTCTACATCCTGTCATCTTGCCTAAAGCATTACTCTGTTCTTATGAACTTAATACTCTACACACATGTTGGGTAGTGGTCGATGTGTGGAGTAACAGTAGTAGATGCAGAATCGTTTCGGTCTACTTAACATGGACGTGATGCCTATATTTCATGATCATGCCTAGATATTCTCATAACTATGCGCTCTTCTATCAATTACTCAGCAGTAATTTGTTCAGCCGCCGTAATACATGCTATCATGAGAGAAGCCACTAGTGAAACTATGGCCCCCGGGTCTATTTTATATCATATAAGTTTCCAATCTACAATTCTAGTTTACTATTTATTTTATTTTGCAATCTTTACTTTTCAATCTATATAACAAAAATACCAAAAATATTTATCTTATTATCTTTATCAGATCTCACTTTTGCAAGTGGCCGTGAAGGGATTGACAACCCCTTTATCGTGTTGGTTGCAAGGTTCTTGATTGTTTGTGCACGTACTAGGCGACTTGCGTGTAGTCTCCCACTGGATTGATACCTTGGTTCTCAAAAACTAAGGGAAATACTTATGCTACTTTGCTACATCACCCTTTCCTCTTCAAGGGAAACCAACGCATGCTCAAGAGGTAGCAGTCAAGAACATCCTGAAGTACCTGAAAAGGACTAAGGATATGTTTCTCGTTTATGGAGGTGACAAAGAGCTCGTCGTAAATGGTTACGTCGATGCTAGCTTTGACACTGATCCGGATGACTCTAAGTCACAAACCGGATACATATTTATATTGAATGGTGGAGCTGTCAGTTGGTGCAGTTCCAAGCAAAGCGTCGTGGCGGGATCTACGTGTGAAGTGGAGTACATAGCTGCTTCGGAAGCAACAAATGAAGGAGTTCATATCCGATCAAGGTGTAATACCTAGTGCATCGGGTCCAATGAAAATCTTTTGTGACAATACTGGAGCAATTGCCTTGGCGAAGGAATCCAGATTTCACAAAAGAACCAAACACATCAAGAGACGCTTCAACTCTATCCATGATCAAGTCAACGAGGGAGACATAGAGATTTGCAAAATACATACGAATCTGAATGTGGCAGACCCGTTGACTAAGCCTCTTCCACGAGCAAAACATGATCAGCACCAAGACTCCATGGGTGTTAGAATCATTACAATGTAATCTAGATTATTGACTCTAGTGCAAGTGGGAGACTGAAGAAAATATGCCCTAGAGGCAATAATAAAGTTGTTATTTATATTTCGTTATATCATGATAAATGTTTATTATTCATGCTAGAATTGTATTAACCGGAAACTTGATACATGTGTGGATACATAGACAAAATACAGTGTCCCTAGTAAGCCTCTACTAGACTAGCTCGTTAATCAAAGATGGTTAAGTTTCCTAACCATGGACATGTGTTGTCATTTGATGAACGGGATCACATCATTAGGAGAATGATGTGATCGACAAGACCCATCCGTTAGCTTAGCATAATGATCGTTAAGTTTTATTGCTATTGCTTTCTTCATGACTTATACATATTCCTTTGACTATGAGATTATGCAACTCCCATATACCGGAGTAATACCTTGTGTGCTATGAAATGTCACAACATAACTGGGTGATTATAAAGATGCTCTACAGGTATATCCGAGATGTTTGTTGGGTTGGCATAGATCGAGATTAGGATTTGTCACTCCGAGTATCGGAGAGGTATCTCTGGGCCCTCTCGATAATGCACATCATAATAAGCCTTGCAAGCAATGTGACTAATGAGTTAGTTACGGGATGATGTATTACGGAACGAGTGAAGAGACTTGCTGGTAACGAGATTGAACTAGGTATGAAGATACAGACGATCGAATCTCGGGCGAATAACATACCGATGAGAAAGGGAATAACGTATGTTGTCATAACGGTTTGACCGATAAATATCTTCGTAGAATATGTGGGAGCCAATATGAGCATCCAGTTTCCGCTATTGGTTAATGACCGGAGAGTTTTCTCGGTCATGTCTACATAGTTCTCAAACCCGTAGGGTCCGCATGCTTAATGTTCGACGACGATTTGTATTATATGAGTTATGTGATTTGGTGACCGAATGTTGTTCGGAGTCCCGGATGAGATCACGAACATGACGAGGAGTCTCGAAATGGTTGAGAGGTAAAGATTGATATATAGGATGATAGTATTTGGACACCGAAATTGTTCCGGGATGTATCGGGTACATATCGGAGTACCGGGGGATTACCCGAACCCCCGGGGGAAGATCTGGGCCATATGGGCCATAGAAGGGGAGCACACCTGACCACAAGGGGTGGTGCGTCCCCCTTATGGTAGGAGGCCGAATAGGAGAAGGAGGTGGGGGTTCGCCGCCCCCCTTTCCTTCCTCCTTCCCTCTTCCCTCTTTTTCCCCTCCCGTAAAAGGAAATGGGGGAGGCCGAATTGGACTAGGGGCCCAAGTAGGATTCCTCCTACTTGGGCGCGCCCTAGGCTTCCTCTCTCACCCTCCCTCCTTTATATATGTGGGGAGGGGGCGCCTAGAACACATACCAACGTTTGTTAGCCGTGTGCGACGCCCCCCTCCACAGTTTACGCCTCCGGTCATATTCAAGTAGTGCTTAGGCGTAGCCCTACGTGGATCACTTCACTATCACCGTCACCACTTCGTCGTTGTCGGTGTCAAAACCGGCGGATCTCGGGTAGGGGGTCCCGAACTGTGCGTCTAAGGCGGATGGTAACAGGAGGCAGGGGACACGATGTTTTACCCAGGTTCGGGCCCTCTTGATGGAGGTAAAACCCTACGTCCTGCTTGATTATTCTTGATGATATGAGTAGTACAAGAGTTGATCTACCACGAGATCATAGAGGCTAAACCCTAGAAGCTAGCCTATGGTATGATTGTATGTTGTCCTACGGACTAAAACCCTCCGGTTTATATAGACACCGGAGGGGGGCTAGGGTTACACAGAGTCGGTTACAAGGAAGGAGATCTACATATCCGTATTACCAAGCTTGCTGTAACGCCTTGAGACCGATGTGCCAGGTGTCTTCCAGTTATTCGCTGTTGTTGCCTTGTCATTTGCTTGCGTGTTGCATCTTATAATGTCATCATGTGCATTGCATCATCATATTTTCAAAACTTGCATTCGTCCGGGGTATCCCAGTTCTCCCCGTTGTCCGTTCTGAGCCCAGACACACTTGCACGCGCCCGCGGCACGTCCGAAATATTATTTTATAAGTGGCCGGAAAATGTTCTTGGATTGGGTTGAAAGTTGGCATGCGTTGATGTTATAGTGTTAGTAGGTCGCCCGCCAAGTTTCATCGCATTCGGAGTTCGTTTGATAGCCCAACCGTTAAACTATAGCGGCATTATAGTCGGGCACACGTCGAACGTTTTCGGTCTCCGGAAACAGTCGCCGGGTCTTTCTCTCTTCTCTTCTCTCAGCCCAAGGCTTTCTGCACAACCCATTGCCTACTACCAGGCCCAACCTAACCTCTCTCGTCAGCTCGCGACCCACCCCTCGCGCGCGTCCGGAAGTTGTCCCGAACCCGACCCGGGGAGTCGTCACCGTTGGATCCGGATCATCCCCAAACATCTACAAAAGATCACCATTTTCTTATTTGGACTCCCTACCTATTTTATTCTCGTCCGTCGGATTTCGATCGGATGATCCAAATCCCTCTCCTTTAATCCTTTTGCTATATATATCAGACAAAACCCTAAAAACTAAGTCGGTTGTCCCCCTCAGCCGCCACCCACTCCAAATTCCCATGAGGATCCATCCCGCATCCTCCCCTGTCAAATGATCTCTCCCGCAGCCAGCCGGCGCCCGATCCAGGATGGATCGAGGCCACGGCCTTGTCCGCCTATGCTTCCTCTGCTGCCGAGCTTGACCTGCCTTCGTCCCCTCGCACCTCGTCCCTGCTCGTTTTCCTCTCGGTTGAATCGAGCAAGAGCTCGTGCCCGAGCCCTGCCTCATCCTCACCCGTCGAGCGCCACAGCAGAAGCAGCTCCAGGCCGGCCCCCTCACCTCCATCCCTGTGCTCGCCCGACGCCCGAGCGATGAGCTCCCCTTGGCCTCCTCGGCCTACGGCAGCCACCGCAGCCCTTCGAGCGGAAGGGGCTTCGCCTGCCGGAGCCCCCGCAAGCCACTGCTCCGCCCCGCTGTCCTCGTCGTTTGGCGCTCGTAGCGGCCGCCCTGTATCGCATCTCCTGCCGCCGCCGTCGTTGTTTGAGGCCAGCGCCTCGCCTCTTCTTCGAATCGGGAAGCAGAGACCCAAGGCCGCCACAAGTTCCTCTGCCTCACGCTCGTCCTCGTCTCCTCTCGACCTCGAGCCTGCCATCGCTCGCGCCTCCGCGACCCTTCGCCGCTCTTTGCCATTCCGGATGGATCCGGCTGCATCCGCGCCATCCCCGTGCCTGTGCCGGCGTGCTTCATTGTCGGATGGCCACAAGTCCCAGCCCCAGCGTCGCCGGCCGGCTGTCGAGTCTGCATCCTCTGCTTCGTCAGTTTTCAGAACGCGAGCGCTCGAACCGCATCGCGCAGCGCCTGTCCATCCTCTGCTTCGCCTGCTCGATCCGGCCAAACAAACGCTGCAGCCGCCTCGCGTTGACCGCTCGGCCTCCAAGGCCCAGACAGCGCCAGCGTGGGCAGCCTCCTGGGCTGCAAGCCTCCCCGTGGCCCAGATCTGTTAGACCAGCTGCAGGCCTCCCCTCTCCACAGTTCCGGGCCGAGGCCCAATGTGAGGAACTTCCCCAGCCCAGCTCGGTTCCGTTTTAGCCCATGTTTATTTTTTTTCCTCTCTGCGAATTTAGTTATTTTTCCTGAGACTGTTGTTTTACAGAAAGGTCCCTAAACTTCATGCATATAATAACTTAATAACCGTGCATCAGATTAAAACAAACTTAATATGAAAGTGGCTTAGAATTTTGTCTAGTTTAATAATATCCAACTTTCATCTATGTTTAAAATGTTTAAAATGCCGTTTTCTTATAATTTGCCTCTTGCCATGTTAAAATGATTTAATTCATAACTAAATAACCGTAGCTCCAAATTTAACAAACTTTATATGTAAATGGGGTAGAATTATGCCTAGTTTAACATGGTGGCATCACTTTGCATGTTTAATGACTCTAAAATTGTGTTTAGAACAGAACAGTACCAAACCTAATATATGCATATGGGGATTTACCGGAATTGTTGTTCGTTGTTTCCGGCCTCATTTAAACTTGACTAGATAGTTAGTTTAACTTTGCTTCACCTCTTGCCATGCTAACCAACATTTAATATTGTTGAGTACCTAAACGAGAGAGAACTAAATAAGTCATGTGGTGTTTTCTTCAATATGCAACTCCGTTGCATCTTGAGCTCCACTTAATTTGTAGTGTTGTTTGTTGCACTTTGCCATGCCATGCTTTATTAAACCGGACATGCATCATACTTGATTGTGCATCATGCCATGATTATGTGATGGTTGATTACCATGATTGTTTGCTTCTTTCTGGTGTTGCTTCTTCGGGTTGTGTCGGGTGTCGGAGTAGATGACCACGGGTAGCCAAGCCGGCTCCCCCTGGCCCTTCTGAAAAAATTACGAGCCGATCCGGCCCTCAAGAATCAAGACACAGGGCCGCCTTCCCCTTGCCGGCTGTCTCCAGGCCGGCTATCGGAAGGCGGCCCGACTTCAGCCCTCATGAAGAAAGCCGCGGGAGGGCCGGCTCCGAGAAGCCGGCCGCGAGAAGGCCGACTCCAAGAAGCCGGCTCCCAAAGCGGTCAAGATCGTACCCTCGAAGTCTGCATCCACATAACGGCGATGTGACGGGGCGTGGCTACAGTGAAGCCTGCCACCCCCGAATCCCGGAGCACGCCTGGCACAGTGCGCCGTACGGGTGGCCATGACCCGTCCGGCGCGGCACTGTTGCCACGTTGACCCTGATGTCATCCACGACGGGCTGCCAGTGCGGCCCACGGGCGGTGGGCCCCTTCGGGCAGAGAGACACCCGAAGGCGGCCAGGCCTCCCCCATCGGCCCAAGACAGAGCCGGCTCTCCACAGCCGGCTTGCCACCTCCCTCGAAGGAGACGCCCCATTAAGGAGACAAGACGCGGTGAGGCTACAGCGATCACCCGCCGGACGGCGGCACTGTAGCCACGCCCACCTCGGCGAAGCCCTCGTCACCAGGATTGAGCAACAGTAACCAGCCACCGACAAGGCCCTGGACAGTGGGGCCTGCCTGTCGACCAAGGAGCCGGCAGCCGGCGGGACCCACCAGCCGGCGGGCCCCAGCAGCCGGCGCAGAAGCCGGCGAGTGTAGACACAGACGGCTGGGCCCCACGCCCAGCCGGATTACCATTGTACCCCCGGGGGGTAGGCCTATATAAACCCCCCGGGACCCATGCAAAGGGTTGATCCCTGCTAGTTTTAGACACCACATAGGGAGGAGAAGAGAGCGAGCCGTGCCCTTCTTCCTCCTCTCGCCAAACAGCTCAAGGAGCATCGTGTAGCTACTTGTTCATCTAGTGATCATGCGGAGACCCCGCAGAGCAGCAGTAGGGGTGTTATCTCCTATCTCCACGGAGAGCCCCGAAGCTGGGTAAGATTCGTCGGCGTGCATGTCTTCGCCTCATCCCGTTTCCAGGCACTGGCGATGTCTTGCTGGCTCCCACAATGATAAGCCACCCGTTGGCATATGTCGCACCTACCACCCGACATTGGCGCCCACTGTGGGGCCAGGTGCACCGTCGTCCGGAGACCTGTTCTGGACGGGAACCCTCTTCCTCCCCAGCGAGCGTAGCCAGCCCGGCACGCCCGATGGCGCTTGCCATGACGCGCTGCAAGGCGTCGCCAACGTCTGCGCGGCGAGCAGCCTCGCCGATCTCCTTGACAAGACCTTCATCTCCGACGAGCTCGCCTCTGACGCGGGCACCGACCACCTCGTCAACCTCCTCGGCCAGCTCCACGTCTCTAGCGAGCCTGCCGTGGACTTGGAGTCGGTTGGTTCCACCGATCCGATGCCTGTCGACTCCGACACGGCCTCACTCGATACTTTCCCCACCAACGTCACGATCTACAACGACCCGCTTCCCCGGGCTGATGGCTGCGACGCTGTCACCACCGAGGTGATGGTCATCGGCCACGGCGACGCTCCCGACGAAAGCGCCCACGACGCCCCGCATGCGGCGGTCCACGACTTGTCCATCCCTCTCCCGGCCGATGCCGACGACGAAGCACTGGAGGCTCGCCGCCTCGCCCTCCTCGCGGAGGGCCGGAGGCTGGCCTCCATGAGACGCCTCACTGAGGCCCGCCAGCGCGAAGCCGACCGCGCCGCCTTTGGCACGCCGCCCCCAGGCGGGCCAAGCCGGGCCAGCGTTGTCAGACAGCGCGGCGCTGTCATCGCCGACACGCTGGGAGTCGACCGCCCAGTCTATGCCACTCCACTCGAGAACCTGCGTGCCGCCCAGGCAGCCGTAGACGAGCTAGACGGATTGGGGGCCGAAGAACTCCCCCACATGATCAGACGCATCCAGCAGCTAATCGATGCGGCCGCGCAGCGGCACGAAGCCGACGCCCGCGCGGAAAGCCTCCCCCCGCACCGAGATCACGGCACGACGTCCCGGATGCCGACCGCGGGCAAAACCTGCGTGCGGCGCGAGAAAGAGCCGGCTGCCAGCCGAAGCCGAACCCGAATCTCCATCGAGCGAGACGCAGAAGGCCATCCCCGGGCCGTGGAGTGGCGGGGCAACCCGCCTCCGCCTCGGCCCCGTGGGGAGAGATATCCCACCCCACTGCTTGTTGCGCATCCGACTCTCAGCGGCCGGCTAGGTCGCCGCGAAGGAGTCGGCGAGAACGACGCCCGCCATCGGATCGACCGCCTAGCGCGATCCCTGGCGTTGGAAGAAGAAGACGATGTCGGCCCGCCTTGTTTCGGCCCCCGCATCCGCGACGAGCCTTTCCCCAAAGGGTTCTCGCTCTCAAGAGACACGCCCAAGTACAACGGCTTCGTGAAGCCGGAAGATTGGTTGATCGACTACTCCACGGCGGTTAGCATAGCAAACGGCAACAGGCGCATTGCCGTGAAGTACGTGCCCCTCATGCTGCAGGGCACGGCGCGGACCTGGCTCAACAGCCTCAAGCCATACAGCATCAACATCTGGCTAGATTTCACAGAAGCCTTCGTCCGCAACTTCACCAGCACCTACAAGCGGGCTCCCAAGCCCAGACAGCTCTCCTTGTGTGTGCAAGGCCCCGCCGAGTCCACCCGCGACTACCTCACGCGTTGGGCCGAGCTCCGCAACTCTTGCGAAGGGGTACACGAGGTGCAAGCCATAGAATACTTCACTGCCGGGTGCCGAGAAGGCACCCTCGTCAAGCACAAGCTCCTCTGTGACGAGCCGACTACCCTCGACGAGCTTCTGGTCATAGCAGACAAGTACGCCACCACCGACTCCTCAATGAAGACCGAACTCCGGGTAGATGCGTCCGGGAAGGTACTCAACCCGGCGCCCAAGACGCCGGCTGGGGACTCCGGCCGATGCCCCCACCAGAACGACCACAAGCGCAAGGGCCCCGTGCCGCCCTCCACCAGTCGGCAGGTGGCCACAGTCGAAGACGAGCAGCCCGAAGGGCGGCCCGCACCCAAGAAGCAGAGGGGCGGCAAGCCGGCTTGGCAGCCGGCCTTCTCCTACGAGCAAACTCTCGACGCCCCATGCAAGTTCCACAGCGGCGCGAAGCCGTCCAACCACACAACCCGGAAGTGCCATTGGCTCACCCGAATCTCCAAAGGCGAAGGGCTCGCGCCGCCTCCGCCTGCTGGTCCGCCGCCTCCGGCTCCGCAGCCGCCGACCACTCGGCCTGCAGTCGGAGCCATGCACGATGAGTTCCCCGACGAGCATGCCACCTACGTCATCTTTACGAGCCAGCCCGAAGACCGGCGCAGCAAACGCCGAGAGCACCAGGAAGTCGGCATGGTCGCTGCCACCCCCGCCGAGCACATGCACTAGTCAGAAAAGCCTATCGGCTGGAGCCGGGCTGACCACCCAGAGGTGATGCCATCTCCCGGCTCTTATGCATTGGTTTTGGATGCCACCCTTGCAACGGATAGACGCGCCGCCCGTTTCTCTCGCGTGCTGATAGACGGCGGGAGCAGCATCAACATCCTGTACCGTGACACCATGGAGAAGCTGAACGTCAAGACGAAGCAACTCATGCCAACTCGGACTGTGTTCATTGGCATTGTACCCGGCCTGTCCTGCGCCTCCATTGGCAAAACAAGATTGATGTGCTCTTTGGGGACAAGGATCATTTCCGCCGGGAAGCGATCTAGTTTGAAGTGGTGGACCTGGAGAGCCCCTACCATGCATTGCTTGGCCGACCTGCCTTGGCCAGGTTCATGGCAGTTCCCCACTATGCTTACCTCAAGATGAAGATGCCAAGCACCAAGGGCGTCATCACCATAGCCAGCGATTACAAGAAGTCCTCCGAGTGCGCAGCAGCCAGCAGCCGGCTGGCCGAGTCCCTTGTGATTGCCGAAGAAAAGAAGATATTGGACCGAGTTGTGGCCATGGCCGGCAAGCAGTCGGCCTTGTCCCCCGACCCCAAGGAGTATGATGCCCAAGGGTCTTTCCAGCCGGCCAAGGAGACGAAGAAGATACCTCTTGACCCCGAGCACCCAGAGAGGTTTGCCGTCATCGGGGCAAACCTAAACAGCAAATAGGAAGGCGAGCTCGCCGATTTCCTCCGTGAGAATCGGGACATCTTCGCATGGTCCCCCAAGGACATGCCGGGTGTTCCGAAGGAATTCGACGAGCACAAGCTACACGTTCGAGAAGACGCAAAACCAGTCAAACAACCCCTCCGCCGGCTGTCGGAGGAAAAAAGAAGGATTGTAGGAGAAGAGATAGCCCGGCTTCTGGCAGCCAGCTTCATTATGGAAGTTTTCTTTCCAGAGTGGATCGCCAACCCGGTCCTCGTGCTAAAGAAGAACAACAAGTGGCGCATGTGCATAGACTACACAAGCCTCAACAAGGCCTGCCCCAAAGATCCCTTCGCCCTGCCGAGGATTGATCAAGTGATAGACTCCACGGCCGGATGCGAGCTGTTGAGTTTCTTGGATGCTTACTCAGGATACCACCAAATAAAGTTAGATCCGGCAGACCGCCTGAAGACCACCTTCATCACGCCATTCGGAGCCTTCTGCTACCTGACTATGACATTCGGCTTAAGAAATGCCGGTGCCACTTTTCAGCGTTGCATGCAGAAGTGAATCCTCAAGCAGCTCGACAGAAATGCCCATGTCTACGTAGACGACATTGTGGTGAAGACGGAAAAGCGCGGCACTCTGCTGGAAGACCTCAAGGAAACATTTGAGAACCTGCGCCTATTCCAAATCAAGCTCAACCCCGAGAAATGCGTGTTCGGAGTGTCAACCGGCCAACTCCTAGGCTTCCTGGTCTCCGAACGCGGCATCGAATGCAACCCGGTAAAGATCAAGGCCATTGAGAGAATGGCGATTCCCACCAAACTTTGAGACATCCAGAAGTTCACCGGATGCTTGGCCTCCCTGAACCGCTTCATCAGCCGGCTCGGAGAGAAAGCCCTCCCCCTCTACCGCCTCATGAAGAAGACCACTCACTTCGAGTGGAATGACCAAGCCGACCAAGCTTTTCACGAGCTGAAGAAGATGCTGGCCACGCCGCCTGTCCTGGCGGCGCCGACTGAGAAAGAGCCCATGCTCCTCTGCATTGCTGCAACCAGCCGGGTGGTCAGCACCGTCATCATAGTCCAGTGCCCAGAAGAGGGCCGAGCCCAGCCGGTCCAGAGGCTAGTGTACTATTTGAGCGAGGTGTTGTCTGCCTCGAAGCAGAACTACCCGCACTACCAGAAGATGTGCTATGGCGTGTACTTCACTGCCAAAAAACTGAAGCCCTATTTCCAAGAGCATCCCATCACGGTCGTATGCACCGCCCCGCTGGCCGAGATCATAGGCAGCCAGGATGCATCCGGCCGGGTGGCGAAATGGGCCATCGAGCTGGCCCCCTACACGATCTTCTACCAACATCGCACCGCCATCAAGTCGCAAGCATTGGCCGACTTCCTCATCGACTGGGCCGAGACCCGGTACCTACCGCCGGCTCCCGACTCCACTCATTGGCGCATGCACTTCGATGGGTCCAAGATGCGCACCGGCTTGGGAGCCGGCATCGTCCTCACCTTTCCCAAAGGCGACAAGCTCAGATACACGCTGCAAATTCACTTTGCCGCCTCCAACAACATGGCCGAGTACGAGGCGCTCATACACAGGCTCCGGCTTGCCAAAGAACTCGGCATTCACCGGATCCTATGTTATGGCGACTCGGACTTGGTGGTCCAGCAATCATCCGGCGACTGGGATGCCAAGGACGCAAACATGGCAAGCTACCGCTTCCTTGTTCAGCAGATCAGTGGGTATTTTGAAGGATGTGAGTTCCTCCACGTACCGCGAGCAGACAACGAGCCAGCTAATGCCCTGGCTCGAATAGGCTCCACTCGGCAAGCAATACCAACCGGCGTCTCTCTACAACGCCTCCTCAAACCGTCTATCAAGCCGTCTCCAAAATCCGATTCCATCTTCGTGCCGCCCGACCCCGATGCAGCCGGGTCCGGCTCGAAGAACCAGGCGGGTGATCTGGGGACTTCGATAGTCGGCCCGGGGACGTCAGCAGGCGGCTTGGGGACTTCCGTAGTTACGCCTGACCCGGGGACTGCCACACCCAGCTTGGGGACTGCGGTAGTCGTCCCGGGAACCGCACCAACACAACAGGCAGCGGCCGACTCCAGCATTTCACCACCCAGCCCGCCCGCCCTGGTCGCAGTAGCAGTGTTGGCAATAGAAGAAGTCGTAGCCCCATCATGGGCTCAGCCCATCCTCAACTTCCTAGTAAACCAAGATCTACCGGCTGATGAAACAGAGGCAAGACAAGTCCAACGTCGAGCCGGAGCATACACAATCGTCAACAGAGAGCTCGTCAAGCGCAGTGTCACTAGAGTCCTCCAGCGATGTGTCGAGCAAGAGAAGGGCATTGCAATCCTCAGAGACATCCACCAAGGAGAATGCGGCCACCATGCGGCCTCAAGATCACTCGTCGCCAAAGCTTTCCGCCATGGTTTCTTTTGGCCGACTGCTTTGGATGACGCCAAGGAGTTAGTTAAACACTGCAAAGGGTGCCAATTCTTCGGCTCCAGGCAACAAATGCCGGCTTCGGCACTCAAGACCATTCCCCTCACTTGGCCCTTCGCCGTTTGGGGACTGGACATGGTGGGCCCGTTCAAGACGGCGCGCGGCGGCATGACACATCTGCTAGTCGCTGTGGACAAATTCACCAAATGGATTGAGGCAAAGCCGATCAAGAAGCTGAATGGGCCGACTACCGTGACATTCATCGCAGACATAACAACTCGGTACGGCGTGCCACACAGCATCATCACCGATAATGGCACAAATTTCGCCAAGGGAGCCTTGGCACGTTTCTGTGCGACGCAGGGCATCCGGTTGGACTTAGCATCCGTTGCCCACCCACAGTCAAACGGCCAGGTTGAACGAGCCAACTGCCTCATCCTTTCCGGCATCAAGCCTCGACTGGTCGTACCACTGGAGCGTTCGGCCGGCTGTTGGCTCGATGAGCTGCCGGACGTCCTCTGGAGTTTGCGCACTACCCCAAACAAGTCAACCAGCTTCACTCCTTTTTTCCTCGTGTATGGTGCCGAGGCGGTCATCCCAACTGACATCAAGTTTGACTCGCCTCGAGTAACCATGTACACGGAGGCGGAGGCCAAGGAAGCACGAGAAGACGGCGTCGACCTGCTGGAAGAAGGCCGGCTGTTAGCCCTCAGCCGGTCTGCCATCTATCAGCAGGGCCTGTGTCGCTACCACAGCCGGAAGGTCAAGCCAAGATCCTTCCAGGAGGGCGATCTTGTGCTCCGGCTGATCCAGCGAACAGCCGGCCAGCACAAGCTCTCGGCCCCTTGGGAAGGCCCCTTCGTCATCAGCAGAGCTTTAGGCAACGACTCCTACTACCTAATCGACGCACAGAAGCCGAAGGCACGCAAGAGAGACGATTCCGGCAAGGAGTCGGAACGACCATGGAACGCCAACCTCCTCCGAAGATTTTACAGTTGAAATGCAGTATGTATCACGCTAACTTTTGTACTAAGTACGAGACAATAGGCCCCCCGAGGAGAACTCGGGGACTGCCATCTTCTATCTATAAATGAAGAACATTATGCTTATGACTTTGTCATTACATTCACTTTTTTTCGTCCGACACCGGGTTCGACTAGTCGGCCCGGGGACTGGCTGCCTGGAGTTATATTAGAAGTCCTACCCGCGGTCAGACAAGTAGTGTACCGGCACCCAAGCTTTCTCTTGCCAAAAGTCGCAGTTCGAAGAACCGGCTGTCCGGCTGGCAAGAGTTAAAGGCAGGAAAGGACGCCCACACGAAAAATTGCTAGGGACTAACGGACTAATATAACAAAAGCCGGTCTGTCTCCTACCGCCGTCCGACTACCAGAGTAGCTGGCCGGCCGGCTTCCATTCACTTCCCTTCAATCTAAGAAAGCTCGAGTACTTGCCTCCCCAAAAAGGGAAGGCGGCAAAGGAAACAACCTAAGGATAAAAAGCATACGTGAATGGAAACCGAACATGCACACGATCATATTTACACAAAAGACCTTCGCAAGGCCAGCATTCAACATAGTTCAAATACACCCCCAGTGGGTGGAACTGCGCAAGTTTAATAAAAATTGTTCAAAGGGTAACAAGCAGGAAAAGCGAGGACGGCAGATTAAGCCAGGGGAGCGACTGGCGAGTCGGGCAGGTCGGTGGAGACGGCAGTGCCGGCTGGAGGAGTGGCCGGCTAGCGAACCTCGGCATGATCACCGCCTCCCGCTGAAGGCGCGCTTGCTCGCGCCTTGTTGCTGGAGGCACGGTCAGGCTGAGGCTAGCTGGCTGCTTCACCGCCGGCTCAACGTCTTCGCCTTCCTCTCCTTCGTCGTCTTCGCCTTCATCGCTGGAGGCGATCTCCTCTGCCGAGTCCTCACCCGCTGCCGGGTCCAGCCCGAACCACTCCTCCGGCTGGGCAACGCCATCGTCATTTATTTCAGGAGCAAAGACGCTGATGTCAGTGCACTCGGCGATCGTCGATGCACGCTGAGCGATAGCCGGCCGCACCTCCTCTATCTCCTGTTGGCCTCCAGCCGCCAGGTGCACAGCTGGTCCAGGTTCAGCCCCGGATACCAAGCTCGGACGAACTCCAACGCCCGCCCAGCTCCAAGACGGGCTGCCGATGCTTTCCAGGCCTCGAAGCGGCCAACCGCAACCTCCAGCCAGTCGGCAGTCCGACTCTGGGTGCGGGGAATCGTCTCGCCTGGCTAGAGGGCGGCCAACACCTGCGCCCCGGCGCGCTGGAGGCGGCGGAGCATACGGTGAGCCGGCTGCAGCCGCGCTTGGACCGCCAAGAGTTGCTCCTCAAGCGTCCGGCTCGCGTTCGGCGCGATGTCGGCCCCCGCCTGACGGCGCGCTTCGCGATGGGCCTCGATGGTTTGGGTGGCGAAGACGGAGTAGCCGGGAAAGTAGTCTGCATAGAGAACAAAAGGCAGCACAAGTCAGAACACAAATCAGGTGGCAAGGGGAAAGCAAGGAGCGAGGAAGGCGGCTTACCGTCGATCAAATCCTCAATACGGCCGAAGCCTTCGTTGAGCGCTTGCTTGGTCTCAGCCCAGCCCGCCGCTTCAGTCTCGAACTCGGCCTTCAGGGCGTCTTCATTGTCCTGCGCCTTCTTCAGGGACGCCTTGTGGCTCTCCTCCTGGTCAGCCAACTTCTTGGCCAGGCGGTCACGCTCCAGGACCAAGGCGTCGTACTCGGCTTCCTTGGCGCAAAGGGCGGCCTGCGCCCCACTGAGCTGCCCCCTCAAGTCGGCATTGGCTCCTGCAAGCATGAAGACAAAGGAAAAACCAATAAGGAAGAAGTCGTCAGGGAAGATCCGACCCGACTGCTCAGCAGTCGGCCCGAATCTCGGGGACTACACCCAGTGGGTGCGCTGACGCGCCCCCACAGGAGATGAACGAAACAAAGTATGCACTCCGGCTGCTGATCAGGTCTTCGGTTCTCCGGCCCAGCTCCTGCGCCTGGGAGTTGAAGGCAGCAGCGCGGAGGTTATGATACTCCTGGAAGATCAGACAGGAGGCGAGCATAAGATAGTTGTCAGGACCTAGTAAGTTCCGAGCCGCCTGCGCAGCAGCCGACTCGGAACTCGGGGACTACACCCAGTGGGTGCGCTGACGCGCCCCCATGGAAGAAATCAGAAGAGCAAAACAACCAAGGCCAGAAGACTCACCCGGATGACGGCCTGCGTCGCGAGGAACTCTTGGGTGTATTGCTGCAGCGAGGTGGCTTGGGCTTGAAGCCGGTTCCGGACCTCCTGGGCCGCCGCGTTCAGCTCGCCCATCCCCCCGCTGAGAGTCCACTCAGACGTGCTGGCGCTGGCCGCCTCCAGGGCCTTCGCCGTCTGGCTGGCACCCGTAGCTTGGTGCGGCTCCGGCACGGAGGTGCCTCCCCCTGCGCGCCGGTGCATTGCCGGGTGCACCTCGAGGCCGGCTCCTGCCTCCGGCTCACCCCCGGCCGGCTGCTCTGGCGCCGCAGCTGATTGGCCGCTTTGGCCCGCTCCAGTCGGCGCCGTCTGTGGCGTCCCTTCCACGGAGGCCGCATGGTCCTCCCTCCTCTCCATCACCGGCGGGTTTTGGTCGACCTCCTCCGACGGGGGCACGGGGATGTCGGGGGCCACGGCGCGGAGGGGAACGACGAGCAGCGGAGGCTGGTTGTGCGAGGCCTCCACCTCCGTCTCCGCGGCTGCCGCCTCCGCCCGGGCCTTGGCCGCCGCATCGGTCTGCTCCTTCGTCGCCTGGGCGGCCCTTCGCTCCGCCGCCTCCCGCTCCTCCCGCGCCTCACGTGCGCTCCGCTCTGTGGCCTCCCTAAGGTCGGCACGGGGATCCACGCGAAGGGAGCCGGAGGACCCTCCAGTCGGCCCGACTATGGAGCCGCCAGGACCGCGCTCAAGGGAAAGCGGCGCCCTGCCCGACGAGCAAAGAAAGGTTTAGAGGGGCTTCAATCGAAAAGGACAACAAAAAAAATATATATATATGAAATATACAAGACATTCGACGACTTACGCCGAGATCGCCTGCGGCTGTTTCACCGCCTTGCGGAAGCGGGCCGCCTTCGCGGCCGCCTCGTCCCACTTGGTCGCCGCCGTGGAAGCCTTGGATTTCTTCGGCCGGCTGCCGAAGAAGGTCGACACGGCCCAGCGCTTCTGCGCGCCGCCACGGGCAGCCGGCGCGGCAGACGAGCCCGCGCCTTGATGATCAGGAACCGGCTGGCGGTGCGGGATGGCTTTGACCTCGTCGTTGTCCGGCCAGTCCTCGAAGCCGGCTCCGGGCCCCGAGCCTCCTGCCTCGTCGCCTTCACCCACGATGGCGTCTTCCATGGCGGCCGCTCCCAGGTCCGGATCGTCGGCGTCGTCCATCGTGCGGTCGGGGAGGAGCTGGCGCTCTACCCCTGCGGCCCCGGCCGTCGGCGGAAGAAGAGGGTTCTGCCAAGGGAAAACCAACTAATCAGAGGTCGGCTATCATGAGGCCGGCTACAAAAGAAAGAAAAGAGGAAAAACTTACTGCCGGCGGAGGGTTGGCGCGGGAATACGGACCCTTGCCGTAACGCCAATCTTCGGTGAGCTTGCAGTTGGAGATGTAGTTCACCATGTAAGACACCTCCGCATGAGGCATCTCCCTGGTGCTCAGCCGGCACGGGTCGAAGCGGTCGCTCATCTGGCATATCATGTGAGGCCGGCCTTGGAGCGGAAGTACCCGGCGCTCCACGAAGGCGGCCACCAAGTCGGCTCCGGTCAGGCCCTCCGATTGGATCATCACCCGGAGCCGGGAGACGGTTGCGTTCCCGGCCTGAGACAATGACCTGGCCCGGTAGCTCCACGAGGGTTGCCGCCCAGCCGGCGGGCCGGCTACGTAAGCCGGCAGGTTGACGTAGTCGCCTTGCTGGGCGACGTTCTTCACGTAAAAGTAGGACTTCTGCCAGAGCTTCACCGACTGGATCAGCGGGATGGGCGGGAACGGATTGTTCTCCCCCGTCCGCCTCATGGCAATGAAGGCTCCGCAGGGGGTGGGCACCCCCGCGACGACGGTGCTGAGCTTGCTCTGGAAGAATTCCCCCCAGAGCTCGAGAGTGGGGAGAACCCCAAGAAAGCCCTCGCATAGGGTGACGAAAGCCGACAGCAGCATTACCGCGTTGGGCATGAGGTGATGCGGCTGGAGGTGGTAGAATTCAAGGAAAGCTCGAAGGAATCCTCTCGCCGGGAGGCCGAAGCCGCGCAGGCAGTGCGAGCGGAAGATCACCCGCTCTCCCTCCTCCGGCGCCGGCGAGATCTCCTTCTCCGGCGCCCGACGAACCCGCACGAAGTTCTCGCCCGGCAGGCGCCGCGTCCGGCGGAGGAACTCGACGTGGTCCTCGTGGACGTTGGAGCCGTCCCACGAGCTCGACATCGCCATGGGAGCAATGCGGCGGGGAGCAAGACGAAGCGACGGCGGAAACGCGCGCGACCCCGCTACGGCGGGACCGAGGGAACCGAGAGGTCTGACGGCAAAACGGCGCGGCGATGGGTGCTACGGCAGCGGAAGGAAGAAGAAGGAGTGCAAGAAGGGGCGGAGCGAGGGAGAGCATGCGAGCCTCTGCCGCTCCCCCTCCCCCCTACTTATAGACCCGTGCGGCGGAGCCGAGGAGGCGCGGCGTGGGGAAACGTGGGGATCAACCGTGCCCACTCCCCCACGTCCCGTGATTATTGCGCCCTGATGGCGTGATAAAACCGCCGCGGGAAGGCGAGCGGTCCATGTGGGCCGCAGAAGATCCGCGCTCAGACCGAGGCCTAGGAGTGGCAGGCCCGGGCCTGCGGCAGCGTCCCGTCGCGCGCGTACATTGGTAGGATCTCCTTGCCACGTGGCCCGCGGGATGGCGCGCGGTCAGCTCGCAGGCTGACCCGCGTCCCCGCCTACGAGAAACGGGGCTTTCCGAAGACAGCGCGCACAAGCAAAGCCGGCCCCTCAGGGTAGGAAGCTGACCAAGCTTCTCGTCCCTTTGTCAGCCTCGAAGCTCGATCAGCTTCGGGGACTACTGTCGGAGTAGATGACCACGGGTAGCCAAGCCGGCTCCCCTGGCCCTTTTGAAAAAATTACGAGCCGATCCGGCCCTCAAGAATCCAAGACGTGGGGCCGCCTTCCCCTTGCCGGCTGTCTCCCAGGCCGGCTATCGGAAGGCGGCCCGACTTCAACCCTCATGAAGAAAGCCGCGGGAGGGCCGGCTCCGAGAAGCCGGCCGCGAGAAGGCCGACTCCAAGAAGCCGGCTCCCACAAAGCGGTCAAGACCGTACCCTCGAAGTCTGCATCCACATAACGGTGATGTGACGGTGCGTGGCTACAGTGAAGCCTGCCACCCCCGAATCCCGGAGCACGACTGGCACAGTGCGCCGTACGGGTGGCCATGGCCCGTCCGGCGCGGCACTGTTGCCGCGTTGACCCTGATGTCATCCATGACGGGCCGCCAGTGCGGCCCACGGGCGGTGGGCCCCTTCGGGCAG
This sequence comes from Triticum urartu, assembly GCF_003073215.2. Classification (NCBI taxonomy): domain Eukaryota; kingdom Viridiplantae; phylum Streptophyta; class Magnoliopsida; order Poales; family Poaceae; genus Triticum; species Triticum urartu. The sequence goes on from NC_053024.1 coordinate 52,258,395, forward strand.
AGAGACACCCGAAGGCGGCCATGCCTCCTCCAATCGGCCCAAGACAAAGCCAGCTCTCCATAGCCGGCTTGCCACCTCCCTCGAAGGAGACGCCCCATTAAGGAGACAAGACGCAGTGAGGCTACAGCGATCACCCGCGGGACGGCGGCACTGTAGCCACGCCCACCTCGACGAAGCCCTCGTCACCAGGATTGAGCAACAGTAACCAGCCCCCGACCAAGCCCTGGACAGTGGGGCCTGGCTATCGACCAAGGACCCACCAGCCGACGGGCCCCAGCAGCCGGCGCAGAAGTCGGCGGGCGTAGACACAGACGGCTGGGCCCCATGCCCAGCCGGATTACCATTGTACCCCCGGGGGGTAGGCCTATATAAACCCCCCGGGACACCCATGCAAAGGGTTGATCCCTGCTAGTTTTAGACACCACATAGGGAGGAGAAGAGAGCGAGCCGTGCCCTTCCTCCTCCTCTCACCAAACAGCTCAAGGAGCATCGTGTAGCTACTTGTTCATCTAGTGATCATGCGGAGACCCCGCAGAGCAGCAGTAGGGGTGTTATCTCCACGGAGAGCCCCGAAGCTGGGTAAGATTCGCCGGCGTGCATGTCTTCGCCTCATCCTGTTTCCAGGCACCGGCGATGTCTTACTGGCTCCCACAATGATAAGCCACTCGTTGGCATATGTCGCACCTACCACCCGACAGGTTGGTTCCGATAACGTCGCGTTTGTGAGGATCCGTTCGACTTCGTCCATGTGTCTTCTTCATGACTCGGTCTTCTTCGTTGCAGGATTTCAGGCAAGATGACCATACCCTCGAAATCACTTCTATCTTTGCTTGCTAGTTGCTTGCTCTTTTGCTATGCCTATGTGGCGATACCTACCACTTGCTTATCATGCCTCCCATATTGTTAAGTCAAGCCTCTAACCCACCTTATCCTAGCAAACCGTTGATTGGCTACGTTACCGCTTTGCTCAGCCCCTCTTATAGCTTTGTTAGTTGCAGGTGAAGATTGGAGTTTGTTCCTTGTTGGAACATGGATATTTTGTTGGGATATCACAATATCTCTTATTTAATTAATGCATCTATATACTTGGTAAAGGGTGGAAGGCTCGGCCTTATGCCTGGTGTTTTGTTCCACTCATGCCGCCCTAGTTTCCGTCATATCGGTGTTATGTTCCCGGATTTTGCGCTCCTTACGTGGTTGGGTTATAATGGGAACCCCTTGACAGTTCGCCTTGAATAAAACTCCTCCAGCAATGCCCAACCTTGGTTTTACCATTTGCCACCTAGCCTTTTCTTTCCCTTGGGTTCTGCAGACTCACGGGTCATCATTATTTTAACCCCCCGGGCCAATGCTCCTTTGAGTGTTGGTCTAACCTGTCAGCCGCCGGTGGCCACCAGGGGCAACTCTGGGCTGGCCTACCGGAAGTTTGGACAATCTGAGTGTGCCCTGAGAACGAGATATGTGCAGCTCCTATCGGGATTTGTCGGCACATTCGGGGGGTGTTGCTGGACTTGTTTTACCATTGTCGAGGATGTCTTGTAACTGGGATGCCGAGCCTGATCGGATTATCTTGGGAGAAGGAATATCCTTCGTTGACCGTGAGAGCTTGTGATGGGCTAAGTTGGGACACCCCTGCAGGGATTTGAACTTTCGAAAGCCGTGCCTGCGGTTATGGGCAGATGGGAATTTGTTAATGTCCGGTTGTAGAAAACCTAAAGTTGACCTTAATTAAAATACATCAACCGTGTGTGTTACCGTGATGGTCTCTTCTCGGCGGGGTCCGGCAAGTGAACACGGTGTTGGAGTAATGCTTGACGTAGGTTGTTCTAGGATCACTTCTTGATCATAGTTGTTCGACCATGCTTTTGCCTTCTCTTCTCGCTCTCATTTGCGTATGTTAGCCACCATATATGCTAGTCGCTTGCTGCAGCTCCACCTCATACCTTTTCCCTTCCTATAAGCTTAAATAGTCTTGATCGCGAGGGTGTGAGATTGCTGAGTCCTCGTGACTCACAGATACTTCCAAAACCAGCTTGCGGGTGCCGTTGAACCATGTAGATGACGCAACCAAGCTCAAGGAGGAGCTCGATGAAGTGTTTCGTTTCCAGTTGATCAGTAGTGGAGCCCAGTTGGGACGATCGGGGATCTGTGTAGCATTTGGGGTAGTCTTCTTTTATTTTGGTTCCATAGTCGGACCTTGATGGTATCTGGTTGATATAATGCTTTATTCATGTAATTGTGTGAAGTGGCGATTGTAAGCCAACTATGTATCTTTCTCCCTTATGTATTACATGGGTTGTGTGAAGATTACCTCACTTGCGACATTGCTTTCAATGCGGTTATGCCTCTAAGTCGTGCTTCGACACGTGGGAGATATAGCCGCATCGAGGGTGTTACAAGTTGGTGTCAGAGCCTTCCCCGACCTTAGGAGCCCCCTGCTTGATCGTATCGTTGGCGTTGTTGAGTCTAGAAAAATGTTTTGAGTCATTTAGAAATTATATATATCGGAGAGTAGGATTCTTTTTACTCGTCAGTCCCTTTGTCGCTCTGGTGAGGCATCCTAGCGTAGAGTTTTGACTCTTCTCTTCTCAAATTTCACTAAAAAATATTAGGATCACGCGGGTATCTTGGAATCATTCCGATGGTTTTGTGACGAGAACATTGTTCTTGGTGCCTCCTGTCATTTAGGGGTTGTGGCAGTGTCCCGGGGAGTTGAGCTCCGAGGTGTTGTCGTCACAATTTTATCGTTGCAGTTCTGGAATACCTGATTTTTTTCACCGACATCGAAAATCTCTTTTATGCAGTTGTTGGTGAGATAACCTCGACGCCACCCAGTACTGGGGTGGAAGTTCGGGAGTATTGTCATAACTCATATTACAGATGCTTTTCGAAGGTTGAGGTAAATGATTTCCGAAGGTTTCTTGGTTATGTGTTGAAGGATGGATACAGCTGGATGTAGGATTTGCTAGTTTTGGGTGAGATATTATGCTTCCCCTGTATCCCCAACACCTGATTGCATAACTGGAAAATTTCGGGAGTTTATAAGTGGGAATTCAAGTAGCTCTTAGGATATCTTTTCCGACAGATGTAGGATATGAAATTGGGGTTCGACGTTTAGTGGTCCGCCTATCCACGGTTGATTTTACAGTGGTCTCGTTGTGTCTTAAAGAGTCCTTGGCTATGCCGACTCGGGGACGCTTCGTATGTCATGTGCACTGCCTTGTACATGATGGTGCTGTACGATCGAGCCCGTGTAGGCCCCACCACGAAAACTTCGGACGAAATCTCTATCATATGTTTGTTCTGGCTTATTTTGCAAGCCAATCCTTTGTTTTGTTTTTGAGTTGTGGTATTCGAGTTGCTTCGAAGTCAAATGTTGATTCCATACTTTTTCCGAAACGGTGTTCTCATACTCCGATGTGAATACCAATCCTCATGATAATCGAGATTGTCATGTCAATCTTTTTCAACCGGCGTGTTTTCTCTTCAAGTGGTTCCAATCATTTCAACATCAGCAAGATCAATTATCAGTTCTTCTCAATGGTGTTTGTTTCATCCGTCTCCAAGTTGCCTTTGTTTTTCCCTCCCTCCCACCCTTTTTCTTCAATGACTCAGATTTCTTATTCAAGTATCCTTTTATTGATGGGAAGTCTCTCCATTCTTTTACGTCAATGTTCTTATCCATTGATTCTCAGGAAGATGCCAACGAAGCTTCAAGTTCGTCTCTCGTCACTCATTTTCTTCTCCGGTGGATTCAATTCAAGCTTTGGTATTGAGCATAGTCTTTTCTTTTGCCCAATGCTTTTCTTATGCCGGTGCACCTCATAATCATTCCCTGTTTGCTATTCAATTGTTCCGGAGTGCTCAAGATATCTCGAGGCTGTTATCTCATTCAAGTCTTTTAATTCAACCGGTGCAATCTCTCTCTTTAAATCATTTCAACGGTGTTTCTCTTGAGTGGGCCCTAACCCACAGGTCTTTTCCTAGGATCTTACCTGACTCTTCTTATTTTCCTGGAGCTATCCTTAAATTTTATTTTTGAAGTTTGACGTAAGAATGATTGTCATCAGTCTTATGTTTTTCTCCAAGATCTTTCAAATTCTTTTCATCGTTGGCTCAACCTTTCCATTCTTCATTTCGGAGTGTCTAAATAATTCATGGTGGTGTTTCTCATCGTCATTCTTGGATTTTGAAGACCGAAGAAGAGTTTCTCTTTAATCTTGCTCCATTCTCTTCAAGATTCGTGATTCTAGCTTATTTCCATCCTCTCGTAATTGTTTTGATCGTGAGAAATCTTTTCACCTATCCGGAGCAATTCAAGAGTCTTCTCAGTTTGTTATCCGGAGTCCATCAATTCAGGTTTATTCATTCTCAGCTGTCAATTATCATTCTCCTATCTTACCGGTGCTTCGTTCAAGTGATCTCTAATCAGTTCGTGATCCCTTCGTTCTCATGTATCTAGATTGTCTCAAGTAACTTCGTTCATTTCACAATTCGTACACGGTGATTCATCCCTTACTTCGTTCATTTTCAATTCTTCCGGAGGTTCTCCCAAGATTCTTCTTCCTTCGTTTATCATATCAATTTATTCGTTGTTTCAACCATTCCGGTGGTTCGTGGAAGACCTTCTCAAGTTTGATTATATCTCTCTTAATCCTTTCTTCGAGAATAAGTTGTATGCCAAATCCATGGCTTGTCATCAATTTAATTGGTGAAGGATACGCATAATGTAATTCTTATTCTTGTTTCATCGAGTAAATTCTATTCCTTATTCCGGAGGTTCATCAAATTCTCTATTTCAATTGTTTCATCCTTTTCTTTTCCCGGAGTTCCAAGCTCTCTCAATTTTATCTCGTCGCGAAGACCCATCTAATCATTACAAGGATTCACCTTGTGTTTTCAACTTCTCTTTCCTTTCATTTGATCATCCTTTTATTACCAGAGTTTTTCATGGAGGATCTACATGATGGTTCACCAAGGATTTAATTCCTTCTCGAAGTACTCATCAAGATTATTTTCAGAGGAGCTCAAGTTTTTTTCTTCATCTTGCAATCCGAAGTGCAATTCTTTCTACCGTATCATTTGAGGTGGTATTATGTCGTTCTTGATAATTTTCCTTCGTGTTTCATGATTCACAAGTTATCAAGAATGAGGTATTTTAAATCCATCAACCTCTTCGTTGGAATTATCTTGGGTTATATTTCACCTAAAGCCTTCCCTAAGGATTGTTGCTATCTATGGTGCTCATAAATGATCCAAGTTCTTCATTTATCCTCCCGGTGAAATAAGTTTCTCGTCTCCTTGTTCACATCAATCCAATCTATCATTTCCGTTAGTGCAAGAATTTCACCTCATAGCTTTGAGATGTTTTCTATAAGTCCACTACAACTTTGTTCTTTTCGCTGTTATTTTTCCAACAACTCCGTTCAACCCTTCTCCTAAGGATGCTTTTCAAATTCTATTGTGGTAGAAGATGTCTTTTTCCTCTCAATTCTTTCCTTTTCCAATGATCCAACTTCTATTCTTTCATTCCGGAGGCATTGTGATATTGTTTTTTTCACCCATCATCCCGTTTTATCAAAGTTCATGTTCTTTTCGTGCTTATCCATTTAACCGGAGTGTTGTGCCCTTTTGCTCAAGTTCTTTTCGCCCTATCAAGCCTTGCATCTCTTTTCAACCGGAGTGCTGTCTGAGATCTTTCTTACCCCTTGTTCCATTCATTCAATAGTTCCGGAGGCAGTGTGTTGTGATTTCATCAAGTGTCTTCTCATCTTACCAAGTTCTTATTCAATTCCTTTTCTTTTCATTCGGAGTACTGCCCTAATTTGTTCTCCCTTGTTCCTCTTTTCTAAAGGAGTGTTTTTCAACTTCATCATCTCCGTTGTATTCTTTTGTCGAAATGGTTTAACCTTTCAAGGTTCTTTGGTTTTACTCGTTTGTCAAAGAAGCAACTTAGTTTTACCTCTTCTCTTTCTCTTCCGTTTTCCCTCCGGTGCCATTCTAGATCTCGGGACGAGATCCTCTCATAGTGGTGGAGTGTTGTAACGCCTTGAGACCGATGTGCCAGGTGTCTTCCAGTTATTCGTTGTTGTTGCCTTGTCATTTGCTTGCGTGTTGCATCTTATCATGTCATCATGTGCATTGCATCATCATGTTTTCAAAACTTGCATTCGTCCGGGGTATCCCAGTTCTCCCCATTGTCCGTTCTGAGCCCAGACACACTTGCACGTGCCCGCGGCACGTCCGAAATATTATTTTATAAGTGGCCGGAAAATGTTCTCGGATTGGGTTCAAAGTTGGCATGCGGTGAATTTATAGTGTTAGTAGGTCGCCTGCCAAGTTTCATCGCATTCGGAGTTCGTTTGATAGCCCAACCATTAAACTATAGCGGCATTATAGCCGGGCACATGTCGGACGTTTTCGATCTCCGGAAACAGTCGCCAGGTCTTTCTCTCTTCTCTTCTCTCAGCCCAAGGCTTTCTGCACAGCCCACTACCTACTACCAGGCCCAACCTAACCTCTCTCGTCAGCCCGCGACCCACCCCTCGCGCGCGTCCGGAAGTTGTCCCGAACCCGACCCGGGGAGTCGTCACCGTTGGATCCGGATCATCCCCAAAGATCTACAAAACATCACCATTTTTCTTATTTGGACTCCCTACCTATTTTATTCTCGTCCGTCGGATTTCGATCCGATGATCCAAATCCCTCTCCTTTAATCCTTTTGCTATATATATCAGACAAAACCCTAAAAATAGGTCGCTTGTCCCCCTCAGCCGCCACCCACTCCAAATTCCCATCGGGATCCATCCCGCATCCTCCCTTGTCAAATGGATCCGCAGCTAGCCCCCCCCCCCACACTCGATCTCTGTCGCAGCCAGGATGGATCGAGGCCACGGCCTTGTCCGCCTATGCCTCCTCTGCTGTCGAGCTTGACCTGCCTTCGTCCCCTCGCACCTCGTCCCTGCTCATCTTCCTCTCGGTTGAATCGAGCAAGAGCTCGTGCCCGAGCCCTGCCTCGTCCTCACCCATCGAGCGCCACCGCAGAAGAAGCTCCAGGCCAGCCCCCTCACCTCCATCCCTGTGCTCGCCCGACACCCGAGTGATGAGCTCCCCTTGGCCTCCTCGTCCTACGGCAGCCACTGCAGCCCTTCGAGCGGAAGGGGCTTCGCCTGCCCGGAGCCCCCGCAAGCCACAACTCTGCCCCGCTGCCCTCGTCGTTTGGCGCTCGCAGCGGCCGCCCTATATCGCATCTCCTGCCACCGCCGTCGTCGTTCGAGGCCAGCGCCTTGCCTCTTCTTCGAACCGGGAAGCAAAGACCCAAGGCCGCCACAAGTTCCTCTGCCTCACGCTCGTCCTCATCTCCTCTCGACCCCGAGCCTGCCATCGCTCGCGCCTCCGTGACCCTCCGCCGCTCTTCGCCGTTCCGGATGGATCCGGCTGCATCCGCACCATCCCCGTGCCTGTGCCGGCGTGCTTCATAGTCGGATGGCCGCAAGTCCTAGCCCCAGCGTCGCCGGCCGGCCGTCGAGTCTGCATCCTCTGCTTCGTCAGTTTTCAGAACGCGAGCGCTCGAACCCAACGCCTGTCCATCCTCTGCTTCGCCTGCTCGATCCGGCCAAACAAACGCTGCAGCCGCCTCGCGTTGACCGCTCGGCCTCCAAGGCCCAGACAGCGCCAGCGTGGGCAGCCTCCTGGGCTGCAAGCCTCCCCGTGGCCCAGATCTGTTAGACCAGCTGCAGGCCTCCCCTCTCCACAGTTTCGGGCCGAGGCCCAATGTGAGGAACTTCCCCAGCCCAGCTCGGTTCCATTTTAACCCATGTTTATTTTTTTTCCTCTCTGCGAATTTAGTTATTTTTCCTGAGACTGTTGTTTTACAGAAAGGTCCCCTAAACTTCATGCATATAATATACTTAATAACGTGCATCAGATTAAAAACAAACTTTAATATGGAAAGTGCTTAGGAATTTTGTCTAGTTTAATAATATCCAACTTTCATCTATGGTTAAAATGTTTAAAATGACCTGTTTGCTATATTTTCCTCTTGCCATGTTAAATGATTTAATTCATAACTTAATAACCGTAGCTCCAAATTTAACAAACTTTATATGTAAATGGGGTAAGAATTATGCCTAGTTTACATGGTTGGCATCACTTTGCATGTTAATAACTCTAAAATTGTGTTTAGGAAAGAACAAGTACCAAACCTAATATAATGCATATGGGGATTTACCGAATTGTTGTCGTTGTTTCCGGCTCAATTTAAACTTGACTAAGATAGTGTTAGTTTACTTTTGCTTCACTCTTGCCATGCTAACCAACATTTTAATATTGTTGAGTACCCTAAACGAGAGAGAACTAATAAGTCATGTGGTGTTTTTCAATATGCAACTCCGTTGCATCCATTGAGCTCCATTAATTGTTTGTTGCACTTTGCCATGCCATGCTTCATTAAACCGGACATGCATCATACTTGATTGTGCATCATGCCATGATTATGTGATGGTTGATTACCATGATTGTTTGCTTCTTTCCGGTGTTGCTTCTTCGGGTTGGTTCCGATAACGTCACGTTTGTGAGGATCCGTTCGACTTCGTCCGTGTGTCTTCTTCATGACTCGTTCTTCTTCCTTGCGGGATTTCAGGCAAGATGACCATACCCTCGAAATCACTTCTATCTTTGCTTGCTAGTTGCTTGCTCTTTTGCTATGCCTATGCTGCGATACCTACCACTTGCTTATCATGCCTCCCATATTGTTAAGTCAAGCCTCTAACCCACCTTGTCCTAGCAAACCATTGATTGGTTGCGTTACCGCTTTGCTCAGCCCCTCTTATAGCATTGTTAGTTGCAGGTGAAGATTGGAGTTTGTTCCTTGTTGGAACATGGATATTTTGTTGGGATATCACAATATCTCTTATTTAATTAATGCATCTATATACTTGGTATAGGGTGGAAGGCTCGGCCTTATGCCTGGTGTTTTGTTCCACTCTTGCCGCCCTAGTTTCTGTCATATCGGTGTTATGTTCCCGGATTTTGCGTTCCTTACGCGGTTGGATTATAATGGGAACCCCTTGACAGTTCGCCTTGAATAAAACTCCTCCAGCAATGCCCAACCTTGGTTTTACCATTTGCCACCTAGCCTTTTCTTTCCCTTGGGTTCTGCAGACTCAAGGGTCATCATTATTTTAACCCCCCCCCCCCGACCAGTGCTCCTCTGAGTGTTGGTCCAACCTGTCAGCCGCCGGTGGCCACCAGGGGCAACTCTGGGCTGGCCTACCGGATGTTTGGACAATCTGAGTGTGCCCTGAGAACGAGATATGTGCAGGTCCTATCGGGATTTGTTGGCACATTCGGGTGGTGTTGCTGGACTTGTTTTACCATTGTCGAGGATGTCTTGTAACCGGGATGCCGAGCCTGATCGGATTGTCTTGGGAGAAGGAATATCCTTCGTTGACCGTGAGAGCTTGTGATGGGCTAAGTTGGGACACCCCTGCAAGGATTTGAACTTTCGAAAGTCGTGCCCGCGGTTATGGGCAGATAGGAATTTGTTAATGTCCGGTTGTAGAAAAACTGAAGTTGACCTTAATTAAAATACATCAACCGTGTGTGTTACCGTGATGGTCTCTTCTCGGCGGGGTCCGGGAAGTGAACACGGTGTTGGAGTAATGCTTGACGTAGGTGGTTCTAGGATCACTTCTTGATCATAGTTGTTCGACCGTGCTTTTGCCTTCTCTTCTCGCTCTCATTTGCGTATGTTAGCCACCATATATGCTAGTCGCTTGCTGCAGCTCCACCTTATACCTTTTCCCTTCCTATAAGCTTAAATAGTCTTGATCGCGAGGGTGTGAGATTGCTGAGTCACCATGACTCACAGATACTTCCAAAACCAGCTTGCAGGTGCCATTGAACCGTGTAGATGACGCAACCAAGCTCAAGGAGGAGCTCGATGAAGATCTTGTCCTTTATGTTGTTTCGTTTCCTGTTGATCAGTAGTGGAGCCCAGTTGGGATGATCGGGGATCTATGTAGCATTTGGGGTAGTCTTCTTTTTTTTGGTTCTGTAGTCGGACCTTGATGGTATCTGGTTGATGTAATGCTTTATTCATGTAATTGTGTGAAGTGGCGATTGTAAGCCAACTATGTATCTTTCTCCCTTATGTATTACATTGGTAGTGTGAAGATTACCTCACTTGCGACATTGCTTTCAATGCGGTTATGCCTCTAAGTCGTGCTTCGACACGTGGGAGATATAGCCGCATCGAGGCTGTTACTCTTGCCTTCCACGCCAAGGAGAGTCCCATCCGGACACGGGACGAAGTCTTCAATCTTGTATCTTCATAGTCCAATAGTCCGGCCAAAGGATATAGTCCGGCCGTCCGGATACCCCCTAATCCAGTCCCTCAGTAGCCCTTGAACCAGGCTTCAATGAAGATGAGTCCGGCGCGCAGATTGTCTTCGGCATTGCAAGGCGGGTTCCTCCTCCGAATACTTCATAGAAGATTTTGAACACGAGGATCGTGTCCGGCTCTGCAAAACAAGTTCCACATACCACCGTAGAGAGAATAATATTTCCACAAATTTGATCTGCTGACGTACCCCGTAGCGTGGCATCACACCACATCCAGGTCTTTATCCGACTCGTTTTTCATAACCTATCTCAGCGTGTTTCGCGAGGCGGTTTCCTTGGCATGTCTTGTCGAAGTAGAGATCGTGTCCCCTTATTGTGGGATCCCCATCAATACGGACGTGGGTAACCCAACCGTGCCATCAATTACGGTGCTTGGGGGATAAGTGAGTTTTACCAGGCTGGTGGGGGCGCATAGTTTCGTCCGCCCTTATAAAGGGATAAGGTCTCATCTTTTTCTACCCACGCCTTCTTCCTCCTTGCTCATCCATTTTCGCGCACTCGAGCTCCAACGCCCAAGTCCACATCCTTCTCCTCAACTCTCTCCAAACATGTCCGGAGCGGGAGGCAAGTGGATGGTCTCCTCCGTCACGGAGGGACACATAAAAAAACTACGTGGGGCCGGATACTTAGCCGCGGATATCGCGCACCGGCTGCCAGCCGCGGGGCAGATCATCCCTACCCCGGAACCTCACGAAAGGGTGGTTTTCCTCCCCCACTTCATCCGCGGACTGGGGCTTCCCCTCCATCCATTCGTCCGTGGCCTTATGTTCTATTATGGGCTGGACTTTCATGATCTGGCTCCGAATTTGATCCTCAACATCTCGGCGTTCATCGTCGTGTGCGAGGCTTTCCTCCGCATACGGCCCCACTTCGGCCTGTGGCTGAAGACCTTCAATATCAGGCCGAAGGTGGTTGGCGGCCAACAAGCGGAATGCGGCGGAGCCATGGTGGGCAAAATGCCCAACGTTACATGGCTTGAGGGCTCCTTCGTGGAGACCATAAAGGGGTGGCAATCGGGGTGGTTCTACATCACTGAGCCACGCGACACCAACTGGGTGGCGTCCCCCGAGTTTCGATCCGGAATCCCCACATGGCTCACTTCCTGGCAGGAGAAGGGCCTGTCCTGGGGCTCATCGGTGGAGCTGGACGGACTCCAGAAGTGTATCCGGAACATGATAAGCAAGAAACTTAAGTTTGTCAACATAGTCCAGGTCATGCTCTTCTGCCGGATCCTCCCGTGTCAACAACGGGCTTTCAACTTATGGGAGTTCGACCCGGCCCAGCACCAGACTCTACGTGAGCTCTTCGACACGACGCATAAGGACGTCTGGAAGGTGCTGTTCAAGGGCGCCGAGGTCCCCCCTTCTCTTACCGAGGACCGCGGGCTAAGCGCGAAGCGCTCTGCGAATCCGGTAAGTTCTGTACATCTGGTAGGGTATTTATTTCCCATAGCTTAACCATGTGCAGGGTCTGAGCTCCCATGCCTTTGACAGGACTGGGTGGAGACATCGGAGCAGATTAACTGTCTGGACCCTCTACCCGAAGACCCTGCGCATGCTCTCCTGATGGAGATGCGGACTCCGGCTCCTTATGAGGTGCCGGAGAAGACCAAGAAGAAGGCCAAGGGAACCCGAAAGAGTTCCCGGCGCCAGGTGGTATCGGACTCATCGTCCAATAACTCCGAGACGCACTCCTCCCATGAAAACGTGGAGGAGGAAGATGAAGACTCTCCCCCTCCAGTCGGGGGAGACAAGAAAAGGAAGGCCGCCCCAACCGGGGAGGCCGAAGGGTCCAAGAAGGGAAGGACTCTCCTTCCGGTCTGTTCCACCACTGCCGCCGATGGCGAAGACGAGTGGTTACTCAGGGCCAAGCCCCTGGCGAAGTCGTAAGTATTCGGATACCAGAGTAACTCATAGCATACTCTTGTTGCACTGCTTCTCCTAACGGTGAATATGATTATGCAGTCCGCCCCAAGCCTGTATCGACGTATCCTCGTCGGACGGTTCCTTGGACTCGTCGGATATGGATATTGATCCACTTCCATCCGCCTCCTCTCCTCGCCCTACGGACAATGTCGAGGTATTGTCTCAAGGGGCACCGAACCGGGGGAGATAGTCCCGGAGGCACCTCAAGGCGACCTTCCGGACTCCAGGAGCAAAGGGAGCAAGGCTCCCAGGGGCTCCAAGTTCGGCCCTCAGCCGAACACCGTGCCGGAACCTCCAGTGGTTCCGGACTCGGGCAGGCGGTCCCCTTCCAAGAGGGGCAAGCCGTCCGTGCTGGTGACCTCTGTCCATCCAGAGGCACCGGACGACCTGCTGGGAGCGCTTCGCGGTGCTTCCATCGACGAAGAGCACCACACTATTATGAGTGCGGTGATCAAGAAGGTTCGGTCCGCCAAGAGCGGACTGACTGAAGCATGTGCCAGCCTTCTAACAGGCTTTGAGGTAAGTATTTAAAATATAGGAAAAATATTACCGCATAGACAGTAACCCCTGATGCTCTGTTTGGTGTTCACAAAGAAAAGCCGAATAGAGGATCAAATAATATCTGCAGGAGTCTAATATAAGTATTTCTATATGCGTATGCAGGCTTCGCTGCTGACCTCTGCCGCACTAACTGCGGAGGTCGCCGCACTGAAGCAGAACCTCGAGCGGTTCGAGAAAGAGCTCGGCCTTGCCAAGAGGCAGCTCGAGGAGAACAAAGGTAAGTAATGCATTGTCCATATATATATATATATAGAGAGAGAGAGAGAGAGAGAAAAGATGCAGTTGCAAAATGATAGGATCATCATGGATGTGCCAAGGGCCACGACCGAAGTGGCGACCCTGAAGCAAGCGCTATCCGAGGCCGAAAACAAAGCGGCCAAGGAGCGCACTGAGCGGGAAAAATAAGAGGCACGGGTGGGCGAGGTGCAGCAAGAGCTCCAGGCTCTCGTGAAGAAGCATGATTGAGGGAGTCCTGGATTAGGGGGTCTCCGGACAGCCGGACTATATCCTTTGGCCGGACTGTTGGACTATGAAGATACGAGATTGAAGACTTCGTCCCGTGTCCGGATGGGACTCAACTTGGCGTGGAAGGCAAGCTAGGCAATACGGATATGCATATCTCCTCCTTTGTAACCGACCTTGTGTAACCCTAGCCTCCTCCGATGTCTATATAAACCGGAGGGTTTTAGTCCGTAGGACAACAGATAATCATACCATAGGCTAGCTTCTAGGGTTTAGCCTCTCCGATCTCATGGTAGATCAACTCTTGTACTACTCATATTATCAAGAATAATCAAGCAGGACGTAGGGTTTTACCTCCATAAAGAGGGCCCGAACCTGGGTAAAACATCGTGTCCCCTGCCTCTTGTTACCATCCGCCTTAAACGCACAGTTCGGGACCCCCTACCCGAGATCCGCCAGTTTTGACACCAACAACGATGCTTTGGAGCTTGACTCGGAGACGCGAGAGTCCGAGCTTGCCGCGGCCCTCGAGAGCACAAAGCATGCCAAGGCTGAAGCCCAAAAGGTTCTCCAGGAAATTGAGTCGATGAGGAAGATAGCGGCGGGTAAGGCATTCAATATGCAAAGCAAGCATGTGAAAGTAAATTACTTGTTACATACCCGAGTCTGGAGCTCTCCAGGAGCATTCGCAGATTTGCCCCGCAGCGTGTCGGATGTCGCAAAATATTACCAGGCTGAGGAGGGAAGCTCGATGGAGAAGTTGTTCTGGTCTCAGTATACTGGGACCAAACACCCGATGCCTATGAGCGACCAGCTGAAGCAACTGGTCGAGTTGCACAAGGCGGCCGAATAGGCCATGAGGGGCCTTATAGTCCGGATGTGGCCTGGCGACTCCCTTTCCAACAGCTACTTCGGCCTGGTGAGGCGGCTTGTGGACGCCTGCCCCCGGCTGGAAGTCATCAAGCGGTCCGTCTGCATCGAAGGTGCCCGCCGGGCTTTTGCCCGTGCGAAGGTGCACTGGGCCAAGATGGACACCGAGAAGCTGGTGAAGGAGGGGCCGCCGCAGGGCAAGGAGCATCGCCACCCCGAAATGTATTATGAGGGTGTCCTGAAGGGTGCACGTCTTGTGGCGGACAAGTGTGCGAAGGATGTAATTTTTGAATGAACTTGCTCGTGTGATCCTGTATTATGAAAACTTGTTCATATGCGCTATGAAGCGCTTGTTTGAATTTAAAATATTACCTTCTGTGCGGCTGTTTATCAAATCTGAGAGATGGCCAGTCGTCGGCTTCTGCCCCCATGCCACGAGAGCTGGGGTGTTCGGGATAAATCTGAGCACTCTTTTTCCCATTGTTGGGTCCTCCGAGGGAGGTGCTCAGCACAACGAACAAGGCAATCAGACTATAATGCTTTATCACTCTCACTTAGCCATAGAAGTCTACAATTTTAAATTTTGGCGAAGCCCCTAGTAATCGGAAGGCCGAATTCGGGGCGCTATACACGCCTTAAGTCGGACAAAGCCGACTCCTCGCTCTAAGCGGCATAAGTCTTTAGGGACTCGAGACCTCTCGAACAGCGACCAGCTCTCGCCTTATCATGACAGTCAGTTTTAGCTTTCTCTACTGAGGTGCTTAGCCCAGATGAACCGGGGCACAATTACAGTAGTTCTCCCAGTGCTACCTTAGCCGATATAGCGGAACGAAGGTACCAAAACATGGGAGCCGGGCAAACCCAACTATTGACTCAAGACATGATTCAGAGCTGATGCATATAATGCTATAAGTTCGGGGTGCCGCACTGTCGAAAGTGTTCGGACTTCTCACGCCGTATTATGGGGTACGCTTAAGCCCCTGGCGTATTGGCCGTACTAGAGTGTACGGGTGATGAATGTCATGAATGAACATATATATATATAAAGAGAAAGAATAGAGAATGCGGTAATAGTCTAGTGCTATTGTTTATTCAAAAAGGTGCGTCGAAGCAGAATGATACAAGTAGTGCGATAAGCAAAAAGTAGGACTATTTGACATGTCCCCTCCGAGGGCAAGCTGAGGAATGGTATTTAAAGCAGGTATTTCGCTCGTTATCAGAGACCACCTGAGAATTCCATGATGCGACGTAGCTTTCTGCCTCCTTAGTTGTTGTATCGTGTGTCCGGCAATCGTACTGCCGGACGGGGTTTCCAGAGAGTAAAGTCCTGAAAGAGAGAAAAAAATAACGCGGGAAGCCTCTAGTGCGGTTGAGCCGCGTTTTGGGACGTGCGGTAGTCGTGCCCCCCCTCTATGCCCATGGTATTTTCAATGCGTAATTATGTACGCGTGGCACAAATTTCGCCGTTTGGCTGGGACTGGGTTGGAGCCGCATTGCTATGCAAGCTCCGAACGTGCCAGGCGGTCTTGTTGCTGATTACTCCGGGCGTGCTTGAAGGTGTCCGGGTCTTTAATTGCCGAACTGGTGGATTGCCTTAAGAGGCTGCTTTGCGCTTCTGCTACGAGGGTCGCAGTGTGCTCCTCCGTGCGGAGAGAGCACTCTGTGTTTCCATTGACTGTGATGACCCCCCGAGGTCCTGGCATCTTGAGCTTGAGATATGCATAGTGTGGTACCACGTTGAATCTTGCGAATGCGGTTTGCCCGAGCAGTGCATGATAGCCACTGCGGAACGGGACTATATCGAAGATTAACTCCTCGCTTCGGAAGTTATCCAGGGATCCGAAGACCACTTCGAGTGTGAATGAGCCTGTGCAATGGGCCTCTACACCTGGTATGACGCCTTTGAAGGTCGTTTTTGTGGGTTTGATCCTTGAGGGGTCTATACCCATTTTGCGCACTTTGTCCTGATAAAGCAGGTTCAGGCTGCTGCCGCCGTCCATAAGGACTCGAGTGAGGTGAAATCCGTTGATGATTGGGTCTAGGACCAGTGTGGCGAATCCGCCATGATGGATACTAGTGGGATGGTCCCTGTGATCGAAGGTGATCGGACATGAGGAACATGGGTTGAACTTTGGGGCGACTGGCTCCAACGCATATACGTCCCTTAACGCACGCTTCCGCTCCCTCTTGGGGATGTGGGTTGCGTATATTATGTTCACCGTCCGCACTTGTGGGGGGAACCTCTTCTGTCCTCCGGTGTTCGGCGGCCGGGGCTCCTCCTCGTCCGCGCTATGTGACCCCTTATCTTTTTCGGTGTTTAGCTTGCCGGCCTGCTCGAACACCCAACATTCCCTGTTGGTGTGGTTGGCTGGCTCGTCGGGGGTGCCATGTATTTGGCACGATCGATCGAGTATACGGTCCAAACTGGACGGGCACGGAGTGCTTCTTTTGAATGGCTTTTTCCGCTGATCGGGTTTAGAGCCTCTGAATCCGGCATTGACTGCCGTATCCTCGGTATTGTCACTATTGACGTGATGCTTATGTTTGTTGCGACGTGACCTGCCATTGCTATCCTTGGTATCTGAAGTACCGTGGTTCTTTGATATGTTATTGCTGCGAGCCAGCCAGCTGTCTTCTCCCCCGCAAAAGCGGGTCATGAGTGCCGTGAGGGCTGCCATAGATTTTGGCTTTTCCTGGCCAAGGTGCCGGGCGAGCCACTCGTCGCGGATGTTGTGTTTAAAAGCTGCTAGGGCCTCTGCATCCGGACAGTCGATGATTTGATTTTTCTTTGTTAGGAACCATGTCCAGAATTGCCTGGCCGATTCCTCTGGCTGCTGAATTATGTGGCTCAAGTCATCGGCATCTGGTGGTAGCACATAAGTGCCCTGGAAGTTGTCGAGGAATGCGGCTTCCAGATCTTCCCAACAGCCGATGGATTCTGCTGGCAGGCTGTTGAGCCAATGCCGAGCTGGTCCTTTGAGATTGAGTGGTAGGTATTTGATGGCGTGTAGATCGTCACCGCGGGCCATGTGGATGTGCAGGAGGAAGTCCTTGATCCATACCGCAGGATCTGTTGTGCTGTCGTATGATTCGATATTTACAGGTTTGAAACCCTCTGGGATTTGGTGATCCATTACTTCATCTGTGAAGCATATGGGGTGTGTGGCGCCTCTGTAGTGGGCTATGTCGCGACGCAGCTCGAATGAGTCTTGTCCGCTGTGTTCGGCCCGGCCGGATTTACTTTTACTGTATCCGGCGTGACGGTTGTCATCTCGCGTAGTGGCGCGCCCCCGTGATCCGTAGATCGATCTTGCTTGTTTTGCTTTGTCCTCCAATACGCCTCGCAGGTCTAGCGTGTTTCCCCGTGCCTTGTCATTTTTATTTGAGTGGCGTCGGGGTGCGGGCTTAGTTTTTGGCTGAAATGCCTCTCTGTCGCGGCCACGAGGTGGCCGATCAGCCGCGTCATATGTTGGAGATGTAGATTTTAATGCTTCCTCCTCTAGTCGGGGTAGCAACCTGCGCTTTGGGTAACTCTTGGAGGGGCGTTCGAGTTCATATTCCTCAGCCGCAAGGACTTCAGTCCATCTGTCAGCTAGCAAATCTTGATGAGCTTGAAGCTACTGCTGCTTTTTTTAAGGCTATTTGCCGTGGCTATAAGCCGGCGCTTGAAGCTCTCTTGCTCGGCGGGATCCTCTGGTACGACAAATTCGTCGTCGTCGAGGCTTGCCTCGCCTTCGGAGGGAGGCATGTAATTATCATCCTTCGCCTCTCCATCTGCCGCTCTCTCGGGAGGGCTGGCTTCTCCATCCTCCTGCTGTAAATCTTGCTGGAGGGGATTGTTGTCGTCTTCGGCACTGTCCGGAGTGCTATTATCTCCTGTGTCGGTGTCACCGCTTTTGCTTTGGCGAGACGTAGAGCGGCGCCGCTGACGTCGGCGATTGGATTGCTTCTTGGAGGGGTCATCCTCCGCTGTCTCGTCGCCATTGCCTTCTTTGGGTGTGTCCACCATGTATATATCATATGATGAGGTGGCTGTCCAGTGCCCTATGGGCAGTGGTTCCTCTTCGTCTCCCGCATCATCGTCCATACCGTCGATGTCTTCGGAGTCGAAGTCGAGCATGTCGGTCAAATTGTCGACAGTGGCTACTAAGTGGGTGGTGGGTGGGCGGCGAATTTCTTCGTTATCCGCATCCTAATCCTGCCGAACATAGTTTGGCCAGGACTCTCCTGACAGGGAGAGAGACCTTAATGAGTTCGGTATGTCGCCGAAGGGCGAGTGCTGAAAGATATCTGCGGAGGTGAACTCCATGATCGGCGCCCAGTCGGATTCGATAGGCACGGGCGCAGGCGGTTCGGAGTCCGTGGCCGGGGAAGAATCCGGTAGTTCGGCGTCACGACTCCCGTGAAGGGTAAGGCCGATACTCGGCTCGATAGCCGCTGAGAATACAGCCTCCGTTGCGGCGTCTATCCACCCGTCCATGGATGGCGCAATTGGCTCCGAATTGAGGGTCGGAGCGGTTGTCGGTGCGGTCTCCTGAACACTGTCCGATGGTAGAGCTAAATCATGCTCATCGTGACCGTGCGGAGCACTCGGCAGGGGCTCGAATCCGTCAAAGATCAAGTCTCCGCGGATGTCGGCCGTGTAGTTTAAGCTTCCAAACCTGACCTGGTGGCCAGGGGCGTAACTCTCGATCTGCTCCAGATGGCCAAGCGAGTTGGCCCACAGTGCAAAGCCGCCAAATACAAAGATCTGTCCGGGGAGAAAAGTCTCACCCTGGACTGCATCACTATCAATGATCGAAGGAGCCATCAAGCCTAACGGTGACGACATAGAGGAACTCTCAATGAAAGCACCAATGTCGGTGTCAAAACCGGTGGATCTCGAGTAGGGGTCCCGAACTGTGCGTATAAGGCGGATGGTAACATGAGGCAAGGGACACGATGTTTTACCCAGGTTCGGGCCCTCTTGATGGAGGTAAAACCCTACGTCCTGCTTGATTATTCTTGATGATATGAGTAGTACAAGAGTTGATCTACCACGAGATCAGAGAGGCTAAACCTAGAAGCTAGCCTATGGTATGATTGTATGTTGTCCTACGGACTAAACCCTCCGGTTTATATAGACGCCGGAGGAGGCTAGGGTTACACAGAGTCGGTTATAAGGAAGGAGATCTACATATCTGTATTGCCAAGCTTGCCTTCCACGCCAAGGAGAGTCCCATCCGGACACGGGACGAAGTCTTCAATCTTGTATCTTCATGGTCCAACAGTCTGGCCAAAGGATATAGTCCGGCCGTCCGGATACCCCCTAATCCAGGACTCCCTCGGTCGTGCTGATGGAACTCTCCCTCGACACTTTGCTGGATCAAGAGTTCGAGGGAGTCATCAAGCTGAACGTGTGCAGAACTCGGAGGTGCCGTACGTTCGGTGCTTGATAGGTCAGAATGAGAAGAAGTTCGACTACACCAACCACGTTGTTAAATGCTTCTGCTTTCGGTCTACGAGGGTACGTGGACACACTCGCCCCCTCTCGTTGCTATGCATCTCCTAGATAGATCTTGCGTGAGCATAGGAATTTTTTTTTGAAATTTCATGCTACATTTCCCAACAATTAAAGTAATCCTACCAACACTTGCTAGTAGCCTCCCCTGCCAGTTTTCACATTTTCCTCCCATCCTCTCCCCAGGAGGTTTCCAATGTTTATTTCTAATCCTTCTTTCATGTACAGGGAGCCCCAAGTACTTCATGGGTTGGGTGGCAACAGGGCAGGTGAAAATTCTAGAGTATTCATTAGATTTATCAATAGCATCACCAAACAAAAAAGTTCTCTCTTGCGAAAGTTGATTTCCAAACCTGACATATGCTCAAACAGGCAAAGCACATATTTTAAATTATGTGCGCTTTCATAATCATCTTGTAGCAAAAAAATGGGTCATCAGCATACTGGAGCATATTCACTCTATTTGTAACATAATCAGTGAGAACCCCTTTATCAAACCATTTTTGTAGCATTGTCTAGCATTATAGCCAAGGCATCTACTGCCAGGTCAAAATTTAGTGGAGATAGGGAGTCACCCTGCCTCAACCCTTTATGAGTGGGAAAAAAGTTCCTAGACTATCGTTCACCTTCACACAAACTTTACCTCCTCTAATGGTTTCCATAACCCAATCTATCCATTTATGTGGGAATCCTTTCATTTTGAACATTTGAAACACCAATGACCACTTAATTTTGTCATAGGCCTTTTCAAAATCCACTTTAAGGAGCAGAGCACTTTGTTTTTTCTTATTAACTGTATTTAATGCCTCATGAAGTATCAGCACCCCCTCCATAATATACCCGCCTTTAATAAATGCAGTTTGTATTGTGGAGATGACTACAGAAGCTACTCAGTTAAGTCTATTCATCAAAACCTTAGTAATAATTTTGAAACTTACATTTAATAGACAAATAGGTCTAAGTTGTTGAATCTTATTGGCACTTTTGCTCATAGGTACCACATTAATAATGCCATTGTTTAGTCTACTTATATCAATTCTCCTTGATGCAAAATCATCTATTAGGGCTTTCAAATCATATTTAATCAGATCCCAAAAATGCTGGTAGATTTAGCACTAAAGCCATCAGGCCCATGAGATTTATTATGTGCCATATTGAAGACCACAATTTTGATTTCTTCAAACGAAATGTTTCCAACCAGTTTATCACTGTGTTCTTTAGAGATTTTCCTAGCATTTTCAAACTCCAAAGAAACAGAAGAATTATTAAGAGGGCCAAATAATTATTTATAGAAAAGAGTAATGTATTCCATCAATTCTTTATCTCCTTCAATCCCGCCCTCTTAAAAGATCCTGGGTTTTTTTCCAAAAGTTTTCCTAATTATATTAAAATCTCCCCCTATTAGAATAGGATTAACACTATATATCTTGAAAAATTCTAAACAATTCTGCAAGGTAAAACAACTTTTTTGTCTGGTTGTGCATCACCATAAACCACCACCAATTCCCAAAACAACTTGGGTTTTAAGTCTTGAACAGTCATTTTAATGTGATAGTCACCTTCATCCTGAGAGATTACATCAAGAGTAGTATAATTAACCCCGAACAACAACCCCCTAATTAACCCCCAACAACAACCTGGTCAAATGGAACAACATCCTGAGAGCTATGGGTGGGGCTCGTTGAATGTTTGTCTGCATACGTACAACTTCATGGTTTCTGTTCATAGTGCCTCCTTTCACTATATCTTAGCTAATATAGTTCATCCAGCCTGGGGGTGCACTTCTGCTTGATATGTATATATGGTGATCCCTATTATAGACAAACTAGTTGCATTTGGAGTCATGTATCCACCTAGGTAGGCTAGGAAATAGAAGATGAGTGGAAAAAACTTGTCGAGCCCCAGGTCGCCCCCATGGGTGATAGGGGCGAACCCTAACGTGTCGCCACAGTCCCCTCCCCTCCCAACCTCCTCCCCCACTGATGGTGCGGGGTGTTGCCGGGCAAATCCCCGTCGGTGTGGGTGGCAGCGGGGATCTTGTTCCTCTCCACTTGGGGCTCGGGCTGGCGCGGGACGACTCTTCCCAGGCAGAGGCGTGGGGTTGGGCTCATCGGCGACGCGACGGGCGGGCAGCGCGACATGGTGGTGGGTTGCTACATCTCCAAGGTGCGGCGTCTGCGAAGGCTTCGTCTTGGGCGGGAGCGTGCAGGTGGCCCCTTGCCCAGGTCCGACCGGATACGGGTCTAGCGGCCTGTTCGCGGCGCGGGTTGTGGCCGGAGGCCCGACTAGGCCTCTACAGGGTGTTGGGGCACAGGGACTTGTCCGCTTCCGGGCCCGGTTGTGTGGCAGCGATGATCGGCCGGGTCTTGGCCTAGATCCGGTTCGTCCGGTACCTCGGGTGCCTCAGGCGGAGTTTGTCCGGCAGGCTCAGGTGGCTACGGAGGGCTAGGGGCGGTGCATTGGTCGGCGAGGCATCCACAGCAGCTTCGGCAGCGGCGGTTGGTGCTTGGCGGCAGTGTGTGGGTGATGGTAGCCCGTCCCCTTCTCCTGGGTCTAGGTCAGTGGCATTTTATATTTAAAAGTGATCAAAATTTGTATAAAGATTTTTTAAAATGTCACGCACATTTATTTTGAAATGTGTGACATTTTATATTTGTCACATTTTTCGTGCATAGGGTTAGCACTTTTTCATACATATGATTAACATTTTTCGTATAGATGATAAGAACTTTATTTTTCATTCACGTTTATATATTTTTCAAGTACAATGGAGATATTTTTCTATACACGTTTAACATTTTTGAAATGCAAGATTAATATTTTTTTAGATTAACATTCTACTAATTTATTTTTTGGAAAATGTACCGAACATATTTTTGAAACTTGCGATAATTTTTACACGAATCATTTTTTAACACAAACATTACAAATTCATATACATTTTTTGTACACATGATTAACATTTTTGTTTCTCGTTGTACATTTTTCTATACATACTTAACATTTTCCAAATGCAAGATTAACCTTCTGAAAATTTTATGTAAAGTATATTTTGTTATTTATTTATAAATTTCTTATTATTATAAAAACTTAAAATAAGGAAAAAAAAACGTTGAACGAAAAAGGAAGAAATAACACAAAAATACGTAACGTCAGCAGACGAGCCGTAGCTACTGAACAGGGCCAAAACCTGCCCTACAGGACTAGCATCCGGCCTGGGGGAGCCCAGATGGGCCGGCCCAGCCGCGCGGCAGGCAAAGGCCAGCTTTTTTTGTTTTGTACTCCGTATTTCTGTCTTCTGTTCTCGTTTTTTGCTTTATTTTTGTACTTTTTATAAAAATGTAGTAAATTACAAACTTGAATAGTAAAAAATATATTTTAAAAATTATTATATTTTGTATATTGTTTTACTAGATTTTTTACAACGTTACTAGGGGTGTAGAATAAGCTATATATATGTCTATATATATATCACCCTGGGCGATACTATTCATCACCCAGGGTACAGAATACCTTATTCTTTAACTGAGGTAATCTTATAATCACTTCATAATTAAATTACATTTGGAAGTCATTAGACAAGAAAATTTGCAGTTTATGTCTACTTTACACTATATTTTTACATTTATAATTTTACATCACATAAAATATTTTTTACGGCAATTATATATTTTCTTACGGCCTCTTTTTACGTCAGAAATCAGACAAAACTTACAAAATGTAAAGTTACGGTGAATTGATTGTAAAATAGAGGGGGGGGATATATATATATATATATATATATATATATATATATATATATATATATATATATATATTTAAAACACTCTTCAAAACACATAAAAAATGTTGATCGGGTATTTAAAAAATGTTGAATAAGTATTAAAAAATATTGCACCAGTATTTCAAAATATTTAACAAGTATTTGAAATTTTTGAATATGTACTTAAATTATTGAACAAGTAGTGGAAAAATGTTGAACAAATATTAAAAATTTCAAACTATTGCAAAAATATTGAATAAGTATTAAAAATGTAGATCATGCATTTGAAAAATATTTAACAAGTATTTGAAAAATACTTATTAAGTATTAAATTGTTGAATAAATATTTGAAAACTGTTAAATAAGCGTTCGAACAATGTTGAACGTGTATTCAAAAAATGTTGAAGAATTATTAAGAAAAGGTTTGACATATACAAAAATGTAGAGTGAAAATGAAAACAAACATAGGAAAATACAAAAATAAAAACAAAAGATGGAGAAAATGGGAAAAAAAACTGAAGAAATGAAAAAACCCAGAGAAAAAAAAAAGGAAAACAAGAAAGCTATTCGGTTCACTTATGGCGAGAAATAACTCTCGCGGCAGCACATAGCTGCGGCCGGCAATTTGCAAAATCCTATTTGATGTAAGCTGGTGTTTCGCATAGAGCGATGCGATGGGCCGGTACGCTTGCGTACACAGTGTACCTACAGACTTATCCTGTTTTGGGAACCTACTAGAAGGTTCTCTGAACCAGTTTTTGTATCACTTACTGGTGTTCCTATTTCTTTTTCTTCATTTCTCCTTTTCTTTTTGCAATTTATTTTTGTTTTGTTTTTCTTTTATGTTTCTTTTTCTTGTTTGCTTTTCCTTTCCAAGTTTATTTTATTTTTCAAAAAAAGTTCAGAAATGCAACAAATGCTCCTGGCTTCAAAAAATGATTAAAATTCAAGAATAGTTGTTTTTACAAAATTTATTCATAAATTCAAAAAATGATCCTGGTTTAAAAAAATGTGTATTAAAAAAATATTGTTCATATTTTTTCAAAAAATGTTCGGAATGTTTCTGCTCAAAAATTTCACAGCATTTCTGAAACTATTCAGGATTTCCAATAATGTTCCCGTTTTAAAAAGTTGTTCGTATTTGTTTAAAAAACATCATGTTTTCATTTTTTTAGAGTTTGAGAAAATGTTCTTGTTTCAAAAATTGTTCATGAATTAAAAAAAAGATATCATGTTTTTAAATTTTGTTCGGGAGTTGCAAAAAATGTTCGCTTTCCCCAGATTTTGTTTTGGAATTTCAAAAAATGTTCTGGTTCTGAGAAAATGTGTTCGTAATTTTGAAAAATGTTCCCGCATTTTTAAACTGTTTTAGTTTTCTTTTAGCAATTTGCAAAATTAAGAAGTCTTTGTGTTCAATAAAACACTAAGGTTTTTTTAATGCATGCCAAATTCCGAAAATAATTTGGATCTGCGTTGTGGATTCGTTCTAAAACTTTGATGCTGCTAAATTATCAATTACGCTTGCTATCTCAGCTGGTTGCCGCGCGTGATTGGTTCGATCCCTTGCGAGGTTGACTTTTTTTTGGAGCAAGAGTAGAAGTTTGTTGGCAGTTATGGGCCGACCCATTCGGATACCCGCCTGTGCGAAATGATGACTCTTTGCTGCAGAGAGCGGCGTATAGGAGGTTCCCGGCAATTTGTCCTACAGGAAAATACGTGGGCCTTCAGGTTCCGCCGGTAGTTCGCCACTGATTTCACCGTAGCAGTAGTGTCGTGGAGGCCCAAAGTTTTGCCTGACTCTGCACCTTTTTTTCTCTCCATGCACATCGTTGAAATAAGTAATGCATTGTCTACGAAAGGTTACTTAAAAAATTTACACACAAGCTGATGTTGGGAATTATGATTGGTAATAGGGGACGAAGGTGCCACCCCAGTTGAATTCTAGGGGGAAGAGATTTATAGTTTGAAAACTTAAGTAAATCGTTTGTAGATTCTTTGTAGGTCTAAATTATTTCCTCGAAATCCTCATCAATTCATTAACATAAAGAAAATAGTCTACATTTAATCCTCTAAAATATGTAGGAACCCTAGTGTGTTATAGATCATTTGGTATTAGGATTTAATATCCTCATTGTATATTTATGTTAATAGTCTTTTTTATGTTGGGTAAAGTCGACCATCTAACATATGCCTATTTGGGGTGGAAGGTTATTACTGCTATCGAGCCGGTTGGTCGCAAAGGTAGATACGTGATATGGCTTATCTCCCTTCACCTCGGATAGTTGCAACGGGGTAAAACCGAGACCATGTATAGGTTGTGTCAAGGGGACCTTTTCCCTCATAATCACCGTTTGGTAACCGGAGTGAGGAAGAATGGTGTCAGCATATGTGATACAGGGCTGCCGCATGTATGCATGTATCTGTATTAGCTCTGTCCACAAATAAAAAAAATGCAAAGTGGCTTAGAAGTGTGTTTAGGCACCGCTATAAATGCACGCTAGTGAGGAATCATAGTCCCTGGGAAGACCTTAATCTTATTGATTTCGACACTCTAGTTTACGTCCCTGTTCTAAATTCTGTTTTGGTATTTTACCTTTACGCTCGCTACACTATTTTAACCATTTTACACTGCTTTCGATTTCCTACAATTTACAGGTATGGATATTTAAACGCTACAAGAGACAAAAGACTGCTTTCTGGAGGGATTGATACTCTTACTTTAAAAAGGCTATAACTAAAGCATGTACACTTACAAGACATCAAGTTGTGCTTCTCGCAAAAGCAAACCTATACCTACACGAGAAGCTAACTAGTGCTTCACTCAGAAGCAAAAAAAAAAGTATTTTTTTCTTTTCGAGAGGCACAACTCGGCCCCTCATGGCAAACCCTGTTTCTGGTGGAACAAAAAAAACATGTTTTTCACGCATATTTTTTTTGAGTTTTTTCTAAAACCTAAAGAAAACCGTGCAAAAACCAAAAAGCCAAAACAAAACAAAAAACCCATCTAAAATCCAAAAACACGGAAAGAAAAACAAAAAGAATTCCGAAAGAAGCGTCTGACACACGCCACAAGCAGTACTCCCAAGAAAAGAACGAAACATTACTGAGCCGAGAGCAACTAGTTAACGAGCGCTCCTTCGGGAGCCTCGAAACGATCAGCGCCACCTGGCGTGCTCTCAGCCATTCGCCACATGTCGCGCTCTGGGCGCTCCCTCCGGATTTTATTTTTTTATTTTTCCGCACATATTTCCAGCTTTTTAAACGGTTTTTTCTAGGGTTTTTTTGACGTTTTGGTTTTTCATCGGTCTTCCTTAGCTTTTCGATCACAAAAAAAAAACTTTGCGTTCCCTTTCGCGAGAGTCACGATTTTGTTTCAGCGAGAGGCACGGTTTTGTTTTCGTGAGAGTTATGGCTGTGCCTCTCGGAAACGAAAAAAACGCGTTTTCTATTTTTTTTTCCTTTCGCAAGAGTCACGGTTTTGCTTCCGTGAGAGGCACGGGTGTGCTTTCGCGAGAGTCACGGCCGTGCCTCTCAAAAACAAAAAAAAATGTTTTTGTGTTTTTTCTTTCGCGAGAGGCACGGTTTTGCTTCCGCGAGAGGCACGGTTGTGCTTTAGTGAGAGTCACGGCCATGCCTCTTGAAAACGAAACAAAATGCATTTTCTGTTTTTCTTTTCTTTCGCGAGAGTCACGGTTTTGCTTTCGCGAGAGGCACGGTTGTGCTTTCACGAGAGTCACACCCGTGCCTCTCGAAAAAAAACGCGTTTTCTGTTTTTTTTTCTTTCATGAGAGTCATGGTTTTGCTTCCGCGAGAGGCACGGTTGTGCTTTCGCGAGAGTCACGGCTGTGCCTCTTTCAAAAAAGAAAAAACCCGTGCTCCCGGTTCGGTTGTTTCATCCAGGTTTTTTCGTGAAAAAAAGTTCGTCAAAACCATCTAGTGTTAAAGATCTCGACGCGAGGAATCCAATGATGAAAGCCGTTCGAGATTTGGACGCACGGTTTGAGAGATAAAACGTTTTGAATAAACGGATCTACCAAAAAAAGAAAAACTCTCAGGTTGTCACAAGTGGCGCTACATGTGCGCCACTCGTCACAACCAGAGGAGTTGGAGTGATCTTTGCAACAAGTACTCAACTAGTGATTTCGATACTGAGCTGGCAATTATCGAAGAGGAAAATGCGTGGGCTTTAAGCTTGGGCCGGTAATTTTCCACTGATTTCACCAGAGCAACATTATCGTGGAGGCCCAAAGATTTCTCAAAAAAAAATCATGGAGGCCCAAAGTTTAGCCTGGCTTTGCGCCTTTCCTTCTTCATGAGAGGGCATCCCGGAAATCCTCATTAGTTCATGAACAGCAAGCGATTGTGTTTTTTGAACATGAGGTAATAACATTAGTGGTGCCTAAACTTGCCATCGACGTTCATTTTGATGCCTAAACTTGAAAAGTACACCGAACTGGTTCTATAACTTGGCAGTTTGGTTCAAATACAGTTCGAGTCAGGTCTAGATATGTATGTATTCGTAATTTTGAAAAATGTTCCTGCGTTTTTAAAGTGTTTTAGTTTTCTTTTAGCAATTTGCAAAATTAAGAAGTCTCTGTGTTCGATAAAACACTAAGGTTTTTTTAATGCATTCCAAATTCCGAAAATAATTTGGATCTGCGTTGTGGATTCGTTCTGAAACTTTGATGCTGCTAAATTATCAATTACGCTTGCTATCTCAGCTGGTTGCAGCGCGTGATTGGTTCGATCCCTTGCGAGGTTGACTTTTTTTTGGAGCAAGAGTAGAAGTTTGTTGGCAGTTATGGGCCGACCCAGTCGGATACCCGCATGTGCGAAATGATGACTCTTTGCTGTAGAGAGCGGCGTATAGGAGGTTCCCGGCAATTTGTCCTACAGGGAAATACGTGGGCCTTCAGGTTCCGCCGGATCTCTATTTTTAATGTCTCAGTTGATAGTCTTTGCGGTTAATTTTCGTCCCACCACTTTCGTCCGGGTTTTTTTCGTAGGTTTTTTTCGTTTCGTCCACCACCTCTCCTCCGCTGGTTTTACCATCGCGACAGAACCGGTGGACTCCCTCTGTCAATCCCTCGCTAGCCCTACCTCGTCTCCCGTCTCCAGTCGCAGCCGCCGCCACACCTGCCGACCCCGGCGCAGCACACCCACCCTTGCATTCGGCCACCACGGCGGCGGCGACGGCCCGGCTCCACCCACACACTTATCCAAAAAAACGCGTGCGATCCCCTCGACCTCCACGTTAACGCCGCCGTCGTACGATCCCCTTGACCTCCACGTTAACCCCGCCGGATCTCGCCTCCACGGGATCGTCGACAGTTCTGGATCGTCGCCGTCATGGGATATGAAAAGTCGATGAAGCCGCCGCCGCCAATCCCCTCCGGAAGACCCTGCCGACCCCGCCGGATCTCGCATCCACGGTTCTGGATCGCCGCCGCAAAGCGGTTTCAAACCCAGGTATTTTTGATCTGGATTTGACTCAAAGCCTCATCAAGCTTGTGCCTGCTCCCCCTGGCCCGCAATCAATTGTTCGTCCTCCTGTGACCTCGCTGGCTCAACCAACGATGGAGTTTGTAGGTTGTTCGGTCAGTCCTACCATGCGTTTGTGCGAGCTTCCCATCTCATGTAACCACCACTACACCCACTTCCTATCCCATCGTGCTTGCTCATCATTGTTTCTTTCAGTTGTTGCATAGGTTAGATTCGGGTCTCCATGTGCCATCGTCTTACTTTTTCAAGGGATCTGCTTGACGTAATAACCGTTAAGGTATTGTGAGGATCAAATTGACCAGAATAGCAGGATCTACTCCACTCAATCAAACTCAGAGGAATAAATAGAGTAATTTGTGGGTAATTTGATAGATCAGGAGGTAAGATACCCCATCTTGAGAGAGTACAATAACTAGGGTTCTACTCTAGACTAGAATTTGGGGAAAATTACAACCTGCCTTCCTCCGTCGATGGGAGGGGCTAATATACTTGCTTTCCAGCTCAGCGCGGTAGAAAAACTATTGTTGCAACAGACAGTACACAGTAATAACTTGAGTGAAACGGTGAAGGGATCTGAGCCGTTGAACTTTCTCTTATCATCTCAACTGTTCATTAACTGAACCTTGTGCCTGTCTCCTGTCTTCAGTGTAGCTTCAGTATCGCCTGGGTTCTGGTCCTAATCCGCCGCCATGACGACCGCCTTGTCCTCGAGGTGAAACAGTTTGTGACCAGGGAAAGTTTTGTTCATGAACGCAGCATCTTCCCAGGTTGCATCATCTGGAGCTAAGCTTTCCCATTGTACCAAACACTGACCAACCGGAGTTTTGTTCCGATTGACGATTCTTCTGTCCAACACTGCCACTGGAATTGTCTTGATATACCCTTCAGGCGTAACTAATGGAACATGAGGTAGAGGAATTGCTTTATGTCCAATATGTTTCTTGAGCTGGCTGATGTGAAAGACTGGATGTATGTTTGGACCCTCCGGCAGGTGTAATTTGTATGAAACCTCTCCAATTCTTTCAATCCTTTATGGACCATAAAACTTGGACCTCAGTTTCAGTGATCCTCTTAAACCGAATGCATTTTGTCTGTAAGGTTGTATTTTCAAATACACCATATCGCCAGTGGCAAACTCTCTTTCAGTCCTGTTTTTGTTAGCAAAGTGTTTGATTCTGCTCTGCGCATGTTCCAAGTTGGCTTTCAATCTTTGCATCATGTGTTCTCTTTCAGTGAGTGTCAATCTTGCTTTTGGAGAAATTTTTTGTTCCAAGGCAAATTCCCCTATCTGTGGTGGTTTGCACCCATACAGAGCTTGGAAGGGGGTGCTCTTGAGTGAGGATTGGTAACTGGTGTTGTACCATAGTTCTGCTAATGGAAGCCATTTCATCCGTTTCTTTGGTTCTTGAAATACCATTCCTCTTAGATATGCCTCTAAGCACTGATTTACTCGCTCTGTTTGCCCATCCGTTTGGGGATGAGATGCTGTGCTGAACCTGATCTTGACACCAAAAGCAGTGAATAGTTCTTGGTATAGTGAACTTGTGAAAATGCTATCTCTGTCAGAAAGAATGCAGACAGGAATGCCATGTAGTTTAACCACACTATCCATTAGAGCTTCAAATACAGTCTGTACTGTATAAGGATGTGTCAGAGGAATGAAATGAGAATATTTGGTCAACCTGTCTACCACCACTAGAATGACTTCTTTTCCTTGAGAATTGGGCAAAGCAGTAATGAAGTCCATTGTGATGTGAGCCCAGGCCATGTCAGGGACAGGTAATGGCTGTAGCAGTCCTGGAGGGTGTATGTGCTCTATTTTTGTGAGTTGACACACAAGGCACTGCTTGATAAACTCCTCTATGCACTTTTTTAAGTTGGGCCAATAAAAAACTTTCTTGATTCTGTAATAAGAAGCCTTAATGCCTGAGTGTCCTCCCATTGAAGAAGAATGTAATGATTGCATAAGTTCTTGTCTAAAGTTTGTATTGGCTCCCACATAAATTCTGTTCCTGTACTTAATCAGTCCATTGTGGAGAGAGAATTTTGATTGGGGAGTAGTGCCAGCAGCTATTTTCTTTAAGAGCTTGGAACTGTCTGGATCTCCCACATAACTGGCTTTCACATCTTCAGTCCATGTAGGAATGACCAAGGTTACATTGTTGCACTGCATTGCATTGCTTGCATATTTCCTGGATAAGGCATTAGCTACCACATTTTCTTTTCCTTTCTTCTACTCAATAGTGTAGTCATACTCCAACAGTTTAAGCAGGAGTTTGTGCTGGATGCCTTCTGCCAACCTCTGTGTGGTCATATATTTGAGAGAGTGTTGATCTATTTTTATGACCAAAGCATTTCCCCATATATAATGTCTCCACTTCTTAAGTGCCTCTAGTATTGCCATTGCCTCTTTTTCATAAATGGACTGAGCTGCTGATTTTGGACCCAAGCTCTTGCTGAGATGTGCAAGTGGTTTTCCTTGTTGCATGAGAACAACCCCAATCCCCGTGGCACATGCATCAGATTCAATTGTAAAAGGGAGAGAAAAATCAGGCAGTGCTAGAATAGGACAACTAGTCATGGCCTGTTTCAGCGTTTGGAAAGCTTGGCTTTGTGGAGGGCCCCACAGAAATGCATCTTTTTCGAGCATATAATGTAGTGTTCTACATATTCTTTCATAATCTTTCACAAATATCCTGTAGTATCCAGTTAATCCTAAGAATCCTCTTAGTTTGGTCACATTCTCAGGTTCTTTCCAGTCCAATACTGCTTGGATCTTTTCAGGATCAGTTGCCACTCCTTGTTCCGAAATGACGTGACCCAAATAAGAGACCTGACTTGTAGCAAAATTACATTTGGATATCTTCACATTTAATTCATGTTTCCTAAGCATTTCCAGTGTTCTCTGAAGATGTCTTATGTGATCTTTGCTACCTCCTGAGCACTGCGTTGGTTTTTCCCCGAAGAGGAAGGGATGATGCAACAGAGTAGCGTAAGTATTTCCCTCAGTTTTTGAGAACCAAGGTATCAATCCAGTAGGAGGCTACGCGCGAGTCCCTCGTACCTGCACAAAACAAATAAATCCTCGCAACCAACGCGATAAGGGGTTGTCAATCCCTACACGGCCACTTACGAGAGTGAGATCT
The DNA here is from genome assembly GCF_003073215.2 of Triticum urartu. Taxonomy (NCBI): domain Eukaryota; kingdom Viridiplantae; phylum Streptophyta; class Magnoliopsida; order Poales; family Poaceae; genus Triticum; species Triticum urartu. The sequence continues at coordinate 52,290,528 of NC_053024.1, forward strand.
GATAGATATGATAAGATAATATTTTTGGTATTTCTATGATAAAGATGCAAAGTAAAATAAATGCAAAGTAAATAACAAAGTATTGGAAGATTAATATGATGAAGATAGACCCGGGGGCCATAGGTTTCACTAGTGGCTTCTCTCAAGAGCCTAAGTATTCTACGGTGGGTGAACAAATTACTGTTGAGCAATTGACAGAATTGAGCATAATTATGAGAATATCTAGGCATGATCATGTATATAGGCATCACGTCCGAGACAAGTAGACCGACTCCTGCCTGCATCTACTACTATTACTCCACTCATCGAACGCTATCCAGCATGCATCTAGAGTATTAAGTTAATGAAAACAGAGTAACGCATTAAGCAAGATGACATGATGTAGAGGGAGAAACTCATGCAATATGATGAAAACCCCATCTTGTTATCCTCGATGGCAACAATACAATACGTGCCTTGCTGCCCCTACTGTCACTGGGAAAGGACACCGCAAGATTGAACCCAAAGCTAAGCACTTCTCCCATTGCAAGAAAGATCAATCTAGTAGGCCAAACCAAACTGATAATTCGAAGAGACTTGCAAAAATAACCAATCATACATAAAATGATTCAGAGAAGATTCAAATATTGTTCATAGATAGACTTGATCATAAACCCACAATTCATCAGTCTCAACAAACACACCGCGAAAAGAAGATTACATCGAATAGATCTCCACAAGAGAGGGGGAGAACATTGTATTGAGATCCAAAAATAGAGAAGAAGCCATCTAGCTAATAACTATGGACCCGTAGGTCTGAGGTAAACTACTCACACTTCATCGGAGGGGCTATGGTGATGATGTAGAAGCCCTCCGTGATCGATGCCCCCTCCAGCGGAGCTCCGGAACAGGCCCCAAGATGGGATCTCGTGGATACAGAAAGTTACGGCGGTGGAATTAGGGTTTTGGCTCCGTCTCTGATCGTTTGGGGGTACGTAGGTATATATAGGAGGAAGGAGTACGTCGGTGGAGCAACAGGGGGCCCACGAGGGTGGAGGACGCGCCTGGGGGGGGGGGTAGGCGCGCCCCCTACCTCGTGGCCTCCTCTTTTGTGTCTTGACGTAGGGTCCAAGTCTCCTGGGTCTTCTTCGTTGAGAAAATCACGTTCCCGAAGGTTTCATTCCGTTTGGACTCCGTTTGATATTCCTTTTCTTCGAAACCCTAAAATAGGCAAAAAAACAACAATTCTGGGCTGGGCCTCCAGTTAGTAGGTTAGTCCCAAAAATAATATAAAAGTGGATAATAAAGCCCAATAATGTCCAAAACAGTAGATAATATAGCATGGAGCAATAAAAAATTATAGATACGCTGGAGACGTATCAAGCATCCCCAAGCTTAATTCCTGCCCATCCTCGAGTAGGTAAATGATAAAAACAGAATTTTTGATGCAGAGTGCTACGTGGCATAATTTTAATGTAATTCTTCTTAATTATGGTATGAATATTCAGATCCGAAAGATTCAAGACAAAAGTTCATATTGACATAAAAATAATAATACTTCGAGCATACTAACTAAGCAATTATGTCTTCTCAAAATAACATGGCCAAAGAAAGTTCATCCCTACAAAATCATATAGTTTAGTCATGCTCCATTTTCGTCACACAAGAATTCTCTCATCATGCACAACCCCGATGACAAGCCAAGCAATTGTTTCATACCTTAGCAATCTCAAACCTATAAACTTTCACGCAATATATGAGCGCGAGCCATGGACATAACACTATCGGTGGAATAGAATATGATGACGGGGGTTATGTGGAGAAAAAAGGAGATAGTCTCACATCAACGAGGCTAATCAACGGGCTATGGAGATGCCCATCAATTGATGTTAATGCAAGGAGTAGGGATTGCCATGCAACGAATGCACTAGAGCTATAAATGTATGAAATCTCAACAAAAGAAACTAAGTGGGTGTGCATCCAACTTGCTTGCTCACGAAGACCTAGGGCACTTGAGGAGGCCCATTGTTGGAATATATAAGCCAAGTTCTATAATGAAAATTTCCCACTAGTGTATGAAAGTGACAAAACAAAAGACTCTCTATCATGAAGATCATGGTGCTACTTTGAAGCACAAGTGTGGCAAAGGATAGTAACATTGTCCCTTCTCTCTTTTTCTCTCATTTCTTTTTTTATTTAGGCCTTTCTCCTTTTTATGGCCTTTTTAGATTTCCTCACTTGGGACAATGCTCTAGAAAATTATGATCATCACACTTGTATTTATTTACAACTCAATGATTACAACTCGATGGTAGAACAAAAGATGACTCTATATGAATGCCTCCGGCGGTGTACCGGGATATGCAATGAATCAAGAGTGACATGTATGAAGGAATTATGAATGGTGGCTTTGCCACAAATACTATGTCAACTACATGATCATGCTAAGCAATATGACAATGATGAATGTGTCATGATAAACGGAATGGTGGAAAGTTGCATGGCAATATATCTCGGAATGGCTATGGAAATGCCATAATAGGTAGGTATGGTGGCTGTTTTGAGGAAGATATAAGGAGATTTATGTGTGAAAGAGCGTATGATATCACGGGGTTTGGACGCACCGGCGAAGTTTGCACCAACTCTCAATGTGAGAAAGGGCAATGCACGGTACCGAAGAGGCTAGCAATGATGGAAGGGTGATAGTGCGTATAATCCATGGACTCAACATTAGTCATAAAGAACTCACATACTTATTGCAAAAATCTACAAGTCATCAAAAACCTCGGCACTACGCGCATGCTCCTAGGGGGATAGATTGGTAGGAAAAGACCATCGCTCGTCCCCGACCGCCACTCATAAGGAAGACATTCAAAAAACACCTCATGTTTCAAATTTGTTACATAACGTTTACCGTACGTGCATGCTACGGGACTTGCAAACTTCAGCACAAGCACTTCTCAAATTCACAACTACTCAACTAGCACAACTTTGATATTATTACCTCCATATCTCAAAACAATCATGAAGCATCAAACATCTCTTAGTATTCAAAACACTCATAAGAAATATTTTTTATTAATCTTGAACACCTAGCATATTAGGATTATTTAAGAAAATTACCATGCTATTTAAGACTCTCAAAATAATCTAAGGGAATCATGAGAGATCAATAGTTTCTATAAAACAAATCCACCACCGTGCTCTAAAAGATATAAGTGAAGTACTAGAGCAAAACTATATAACTCAAAAGATATAAGCGAAGCACACAGAGTATTCTAACAAATTCCAAATCATGTATGGATCTCTCAAAAGGTGTGTATAGAAAGGATTATTGTGGTAAACTAACAAATAAAGACTCAAATAATACAAGACGCTCCAAGCAAAACACATATCATGTGGTGAATAAAAATATAGCTACAAGTAAAGTTACCGATAGAAGTAGACGAAAAGAGGGGATGCCTTCCGGGGCATCCCCAAGCTTTGGATTTTAGGTGTCCTTAGATTATCTTGGGGGTGCCATGAGCATCCCCAATCTTAGGCTCTTGCCACTCCTTGTTCCATAATCCATCAAATCTTTACCCAAAACTTGAAAACTTCACAACACAAAACTTAAAGTAGAAAATCTCGTGAGCTCCGTTAGCGAAAGAAAACAAAAGACCACTTCAAGGTACTGTAATGAACTAATTCTTTATTTATATTGGTGTTAAACCTACTGTATTCCAACTTCTCTATGGTTTATAAACTATTTTACTAGCCATAGATTCATCAAAATAAGCAAACAACACACGAAAAACAGAATCTGTCAAAAACAGAATAGTCTGTAGTAATCTGTAGCTAGCGCAAGATCTGGAACCCCAAAAATTCTAAAATAAATTTCTGGACGTGATGAATTTATCTATTAATCATCTTCAAAAATAATTAACTAAATATCACTTTCCAAATAAAAATGGCAACAGTTCTCGTGAGCGCTAAAGTTTCTGTTTTTTACAGCAAGATTAACAAGACTTTTCCCAAGTCTTCCCAATGGTTCTACTTGGCACAAACACTAATTAAACACAAAAACACAACCTAAACAGAGGCTAGATAAATTATCTTTACTAAACAGGATCAAAAAGCAAGGAATAAAAATAAAATTGGGTTGCCTCCCAACAAGCGCTATCGTTTAACGGCCCTAGCTAGGCATAAAAAGCAAAGATAGATCTAGGTATTGCCATATTTGGTAGGAAGTTCTTCAATGAGGCACCTACCATCTTTAGGAATTCCTTTATTTTTATTGATTATCAAACTTTTAGGCACAAGATCGAAAAAATCATTTGTAACAAATGGTTCCTTAATGATAGCAAAAAGATTGGGATAAATACTTACAGATTTGAGATCCGCAGTTTCCTTACTAGAGGATTCACCCTTATTTTTAGGAACATACATAAGCTTGGCAATTTTAGTAGGAGGACTTGGAGTATTCTTTATGGAAGAAAAAGCGGTTCCCAAGTTGGTGATGATACCCTCAAGTTTATCGATTCTAGTGGAATCATGATTTATTTTCTCATTAACTATAGGTTCCTTCTCTTTAATATTTTTCAAAGTGACTCCTACTTTAGATCCATACTGAGAGATTCGGTTGTGGATATTTTTATCCAAATTTTCAATTGACTCTACGGTAGCAACCTTATTTTCAATAATTTCGAGCCCAAAGTTAATACAGTTCCATTAACCAAAAGAGGTGGTGAGCCAAATAAATCTATCATAGCGTTATAAGAATCAAAAGTGTGGCTACCCAAGAAATTCCCTCTGGTAATGGTATCAAGGACATATCTGTACCAAGGAGCAACGCCTACATAAAAATTGCGAAGAAGAACGGAAGTAGATTGCTTCCTAGTAGATCTATTTTGAGCATTGCAAATTCTATACCAAGCGATCTTTAGATTTTCTCCCTCCCTTTGCTTAAAATTTAGAATTTCATTCTCGGGAGACAACGGAGAAGATAAGGGACTAGCCATAACGACAAGCAGACAAAAAGCAAGCGGGCAAAAAGAGGCAAATAGAGAAAGAGAGGGAGGAGAGAGAGAGAGGCGAATAAAACGGTAAAGGTGAAGTGGGGGAGAGGAAAAAAGAGGCAAATGGAAAATAATGTAATGCGGGAGATAGGGATTGTGATGGGTACTTGGTATATTGACTTTTGCGTAGACTCCCCGGCAACGGCGCCAGAAATCCTTCTTGCTACCTCTTGAGCACTGTGTTGGTTTTTCCCCGAAGAGGAAGGGATGATGCAGCAGAGTAGCGTAAGTATTTCCCTCAGTTTTTTAGAACCAAGGTATCAATCCAAGTCCCTCGTACCTGCACAAAACAAATAAATCCTCGCAACCAACGCGATAAGGGGTTGTCAATCCCTACACGGCCACTTACGAGAGTGAGATCTGATAGATATGATAAGATAATATTTTTGGTATTTTTATGATAAAGATGCAAAGTAAAATAAAAGCAAAGTAAATAACAAAGTATTGGAAGATTAATATGATGAAGATAGACCCCGGGGCCATAGGTTTCACTAGTGGCTTCTCTCAAGAGCATAAGTATTCTACGGTGGGTGAACAAATTACTGTTGAGCAATAGACAGAATTGGTCATAATTATGAGAATATCTAGGCATGATGATGTATATAGGCATCACGTCCGAGACAAGTAGACCAACTCCTGCCTGCATCTACTACTATTACTCCACTCATCGAACGCTATCCAGCATGCATCTAGAGTATTAAGTTAATGAAAACAGAGTAACACATTAAGCAAGATGACATGATGTAGAGGGAGAAACTCATGCAATATGATGAAAACCCCATCTTGTTATCCTCGATGGCAACAATACAATACGTGCCTTGCTGCCCCTACTGTCACTGGGAAAGGACACCGCAAGATTGAACCCAAAGCTAAGCACTTCTCCTATTGCAAGAAAGATCAATCTAGTAGGCCAAACCAAACTGATAATTCGAAGAGACTTGCAAATATAACCAATCATACATAAAAAATTCAGAGAAGATTCAAATATTGTTCATAGATAGACTTGATCATAAACCCACAATTCATTGGTCTCAACAAACACACCGCAAAAAGAAGATTACATCAAATAGATCTCCACAAGAGAGGGGGAGAACATTGTATTGAGATCCAAAAAGAGAGAAGAGGCCATCTAGCTAATAACTATGGACCCGTAGGTCTGAGGTAAACTACTCACACTTCATCAGAGGGGCTATGGTGATTGAGGCAGTCCTGGATTAGGGGGTCTCCGGACAGCCGGACTATATCCTTTGGCCGGACTGTTGGACTATGAAGATACAAGATTGAAGACTTCGTCTCGTGTCCGTATGGGACTTTACTTGGTGTGGATGGCAAGCTAGGCAATACGGATATGCGTATCTCCTCCTTTGGAACCGACCTTGTGTAACCCTAGCCCTCTCCGATGTCTATATAAACCGGAGGGTTTTAGTCCGTGGGACAACATACAATCATATCATAGGCTAGCTTCTAGGGTTTATCCTCTCTGATCTCGTGGTAGATCAACTCTTGTAATACTCATATCATCAAGAACAATCAAGCAGGACGTGGGGTATTACCTCCATCAAGAGGGCCCGAACCTGGGTAAACATCGTGTCCCCTGCCTCCTGTTACCATCCGCCTTAGACGCACAGTTCGGGACCCCCTACCCGAGATCCACCGGTTTTGACACCGATAGTGATGATGTAGAAGCCCTCCGTGATGGATGCCCCCTCCAGCGGAGCTCCGGAACAGGCCCCAAGATGGGATCTCGTGGATACAGAAAGTTACGGCGGTGGAATTAGGGTTTTGGCTCCGTCTCTGATCGTTTGGGGGTACGTAGGTATATATAGGAGGAAGGAGTACGTCGGTGGAGCAACAGGGGGCCCACGAGGGTGGAGGGCGCGCCTGGGGGGGGGGGGTAGGCGCGCCCCCTACCTCGTGGCTTCCTCTTTTGTGTCTTGACGTAGGGTCCAAGTCTCCTGGGTCTTGTTCGTTGAGAAAATCACGTTCCCGAAGGTTTCATTCCGTTTGGACTCCGTTTGATATTCCTTTTCTTCGAAACCCTAAAATAGGCAAAAAAACAACAATTCTAGGCTGGGCCTCCGGTTAGTAGGTTAGTCCCAAAAATAATATAAAAGTGGATAATAAAGCCCAATAATGTCCAAAACAGTAGATAATATAGAATTGAGCAATCAAAAATTATAGATACATTGGAGACGTATCAATCTTCCATGGCTTCACTGAATACCAATATACCATCAAAGAAAACCAATAAGAATTTCTTTTCTATGGGTTCCCGAGTTTCTTCACATACTTGATTCATCAAGCATTGGAAAGTTCCTGGACCACAAGATAGACCAAAAGGAACCACTGTGTACTCGTAATGACCCATGTGTGTTCTGAAGGCTGTTTTAGGTATATCTTCAGTGGCCATTCTAATTTGATGGTACCCAGACCTGAGGTCTAGTTTGGAAAATACCTTTGCTCCATGCAGTTCACTTAATAAGTCTTCAATGATTGACATTGGAAATTTATTTTTCACTGTGATTGCATTTAGTTCCCTGTAGTCCACACACAATCTCCATCCACCATCTTTTTTCCTGACCATGATAGCTGGTGAAGAGAAAGGACTGCAAATCTGTTGAATTTCTCCCCTTTTTATTAGCTATTTGATGATTTCTTCAATTGTAGCCTTCTGGTAGTGTGGCAGTCGATAGGGTCTCAGGTTTGGTGGTTTAGCTCCTTCCTGTAATACGATTTTGTGATCACAAGTCCTCTTGGGAGGAAGCTTTTCTGATTCCTCAAACACATCAGCAAACTGCTGTAACAAAGGTTGTAGTGCTCTTGGGGGAGGAGAAGGGATGTTGTTGTCAGTTTGAACTTGTTGGATGTTTAAGATGTATCCCATTACTCCTTTCTGCAGCAGTTTTTCCATTCTGGCAGCAGAAATTACATAATTTTTCTTGGGAATAGTATGATCCTATAGCACTATTTCTTGTCCTTTCTTGGTCACCACTAGTAGCCTCTCCACTAGATCCAAACAAATTGGACTATATTTGTATATCCAATCAGCTCCTAGAATGATGTCATATGTAGCTAAATCTAGGACCTTGAATGTGCTAGAAAAAGTATGACCTTGTGTTTTGAAATCTAGTTCTGGAACTTGAGAAGTAGCAATTAACTTGCCCCCACCAGCAACTACGACTTTTCTGGGTTGTATTTGTTGTTGGTAACAATTGCATTTAACTGCAAAGCCTGAACTCATGAAAGTGTCTGATGACCCACTGTCAAATAATGTTGTGGCCTTTTTGCCAGATATGTCTATTATCAAGGAAAAAGTGTTTGGGCTAGGAGTTCCTTCTGCAGCATTAACAGAGATGTGCATAGCTTGAGATGTAGGTTTTTATACATTGTTCTCAGGTACTTTCTCTTTGTCTGGTGTATTTGGCGCTGTGATAGATCTGATCAGGAACAATATTATCTTCAGTGCTATCACTGTCTTCATTCTCATCCACTTCTTGCAATATGTGCAGTGTTTTTCCAATTTTGCATTCGTGTTGTCTTGACCATGGCTCCCTCCAGTACCAACAAGCTCTGGCATCCTTCGGAAAAGGTACATTGTACTTTTCTTGAGCTGGTACTTGAACTTGTAGTGCATGAGTAGTAGCTTTGTATTCAGGTGTATAATTCCTGGGCTTGTAGCTAGTTGGTGACCGAATCTTTCTGGCAGCTGTAGCTTTCTCATATACCTTAGCATACCAGTAGGCTTCTATGATGCCATTAGGTTTTTGTCCACACACATCATGTTTAATATCAGCCTTGAGGCCTCCAATGAAACAACTAAGCAGGAAATTCTCTTACAAAGATGGATGATCTCTTTTCACCAGAGCAACACAGTGTTCAAAACTGTCAATATAATTTGCTACAGAATTGGTCTGCTGTATATTTTTCAATAATTCCACAGCTTCATGCACACTTGCTTCAGAGAATCTATCAGATATCATTTGACAAAATTGTTGCCAAGTAACCATTTGCCAAGGAACACAAATATTTTTCAACCAATTTGATGCTCGACCTTGTAAATGACATGTAGCTAAGTTGACGCACTGATCATATGGAGTGCCAGACATGTCAAAAAACTTTTCACAAGCAATCAACCAACCAATAGGGTCCTCTCCCTCAAACAATGGAATTTCCAGTCTTGGACCCTTGAGAACTGCTTCAGTAAAGTAAGAAGGACCTCCCAGTTGTGTAGCATATTGGTTTATTTATGCATCATATAATTGTCCTGCAGCTTGGTACACTGGTGGTTGAGGAGGACCATTTGTAGAAACGTTGATATGTTGGCCTGTTATTGGGTTATAAGTATGAGGTGGAGTATACAGAGGAGTAATGATTGGGGAAAAATAAGTTAGTCTGAACTGATTTTGGAGAGGAATGTCCTGTTGTTTCTCCATGGATGTGCGAGTACTTTCAGTAAACAAACTAACATTTGGCAATCCTGATGTTACTCCTGGTACAGATGTCATCGGAACTGACCCTAGCTTAGTAAATTCCTGGTTCAGGTTTCTGTTGGTTTGTGGCTATGAAAATATTGTCTGATCTGGAATAGAGACCCTTGGTGGTATATTGATCTGTGGAGAGCCGGTACACACTGGTGGTGGGGCGCTGGGTGTGGCCATTTCAGTTTTCTGATTACCCAGAGACATGTTTTGTAGTATGAGCTGCAGTGTTTTCTGAATCTCTGCGTTCATATCCGCCAGCTTGGCTTCCACTCGTGGCATGGTCACCATCTCTGATCTTAACTGCTGCACTTCCGAGCATATTTCCTTCAAATCAGAGAGCTCAGCCCGTAGTTCAGATACTTCAGTCTCCAGTCTGTCCACTGTGATCTAAACCTTGGCACGTGTGTCAACCATCTTCAGATCGGATCGGTGTGAGAGACGGTCCAGCGATCTCGTCCCAATTAGCTCCGATTTGGACCCAACTCCTTGGCTATGAGTAAGAGGATCAGGGATTTTACAGGAATCCCAACCTGACCTTCTATTTCACGCCCCCACGCCGCCACTGGCCCACGGATCGGCTTCAAGGACAGGAATTTTACCGCGAGAGGAAGATCCCCAAGCAACCTTCCCGGACTAGCTGATCTGTGCCCGAATGAACGCCGCCACCACTTTCGCCGCCACAGTGTTCACTACCGCCGCCGCGAACATGGAGGGACGGGAGGGATTTTACGAGAGAGCCCAACCCCTCGTCCTCCACTGCTCGATTCGCCACCACAACGTCACCGTCACCGAGAAATCGACTGGCTACTGATACCTTTGTGAGGATCAAATTGACCAGAATAGCAGGATCTACTCCACTCAATCAATCTCAGAGGAAGAAGTAGAGTAATTTGTGGGTAATTTGATAGACCAGGAGGTATGATACTCCGTCTTGAGAGAGTACAATAACTAGGGTTCTACTCTAGACTAGAATTTGGGGAAAATTACAACCTGCCTTCCTCCATCGATAGGAGGGGCTAATATACTTGATTTCCAGCTTAGCGCGGTAGAAAAACTACTGTTGCAACGGACAGTACACAGTAATAACTTGAGTGAAACAGTGAAGGGATCTGAGCCGTTGAACTTTCTCTTATCATCTCAATTGTTCATTAACTGAACCTTGTGCCTGTCTCCTGTCTTCAGTGTAGCTTCAGTATCGCCTGGGTTCTGGTCCTGACAGGTATCCAGATTTTCGCCAGATCTACACGTCAATATCTTCTCAGTGCATCTACAAGCTAATTAGTCAGTACTTCCAACCATTCTAACATGTTTCAGTTCTAGCAGCATGCAGGTGGCTCTAGAGGGGATTACATCATAGACATGCTGATCAGGTACATGGCCGAGTCGTCCGCAACCCGGTTCTTGAATCTGCCTCCTTGAGCTGATTCAGGATATGTAAATTTTCTGACTCCCCTTCTAATTTTCAAGCTCTTATCATGTTACAAACTTGCCACCAGAAACATGATTGTTGCATTCATCCACGCACATCTATCAGGGCATTAAGCACATATATCAGGGCATTAAGCTAAACTTAGCTTTTGAAGTGCATGTTAGTAAGATTTGTAGCGGCAACAAAGCCTACAACAGTCATGTTCATGCTGATTGGTCCCTTGTATATGTCAGCAATGCATCTGTTTTTGGTTTGCATTAGATTTGTATGAACTACTTAATTAGTATTGAGTCTCAATGGCATCTTCTCTTAGGAGCAGTTGATGGGGGAGATCCTAGCATTCTACATTTGGGGAGGTTTTCAATCTTTTCTGTAGAGAAATTGATCCAGTCCTGAATATTAGATTAGTCTATTTTACAAGGTTGAGAGTAGCTCAAAAGATTCTCATAGATTCTCTACCTTTGCCCTCATGAAATAATTCTAAAACCAAATAGTGATGTCAGGTGTAAATTCCATGAACAATAGTTGGTTTCTGTAGTTATTTGTCAAATTTTTCATCATAGGGTTCTAGGATTGGTGACTAAGCAGGGTTGTTTTCTTTCTTTAATACATACTCCCTCCGTTCCTAAATATTTGTCTTTCTAGACATTTCAAATGACTACTACATACGGATGTATGTAGACATATTTTAGAATGTAAATTCACTCATTTTGCTTCGTATGTAGTCACTTGTTGAAATGCCTAGAAAGACAAGTATTTAGGAACGGAGGGAGTACATGATTAGGTCATAACAATGTATTTTTAATGATCATACCTTTAAATGTCACATGAAAATAGAACATATCCTAACTTTTCTAACCATTTTCTGTTATTTGCTTGAGGAACAACCAACATGAATATTTGTATTCAAGCTCCCAACAAAGTTACTACTGTCGCCACAGAAATATAGTTATGTTGTATGCAAGCTTCAAAATATTGGATATCGGGTTCATATTGGTTTGGCTTCGACATATCGGATGTCGGATATCGGGTGATATATCAGACGATATGTAGATATATCGGAGAAAACATGTCTAGTTTGTTATTTCATTATTCTTGTTCAAAACTTTATTTTTAGTAAAACAAAATGTATGCTGCCAATGCTTTAACATGACACTTTTAGATTCCTAGTTTATTGACTTGTTGATTAAGAAACTATTAAGGAAATATTCACAAAATCCTTGCTTTATGATTAAAAACAATGTGATATACATGCATTTGTATGAAACATTGTGCACAACTTTGATAATACATAATCAATTTGTAAATGCATAATTATATTTCACTGCATTCTGATAAATAATTGTTGTCATCTATGTATCGTTCTATATTGGCGGACATATCGGGCTAGATATCGGCCATATCGGTCGATATTTCGGTCCATATCGGATGATATGTTTGAAAATGATATCTACAAAATGATATGTTATATTTATATTGGTAGAGCCCCAAAAGTGATATATCGGCCTATACATCGGTCGTATCGGCCTAGATTTAAAAGCTTGGTTGTATGTATACTTAATTTCCCAAGATGTGGATTTTCTTCTTATCTTACATGCTATTTTTTTTCTTTTTCTGCTTGTGAAAAAACTCAGTTTAAAAAAAAATAGGTCCTCATTCTAAAGGAGTAACTTCTTGGACCAACAGTAGATATTGTGTCAGGAAGGACAAGGAGTAGGAGCATTGGTTCAGATTTTCTCTATTGGCCTTGTGTTTTGTTTACCGATTATTGGCTTGACATGAAGATTGATCAGGTGCGTGGATGTCATGTGCATGTTCTTCTTAGTTTCAATACACTTTAACTGGATTATACTTCAAGTACTCCGAGTACTTGCTCTTGTAAACCGATAGTACGTTTTGTTTGCATTTTAACCCTTGTTAGTATGTTTTCCAAGCTACATGGCATGTTGCAACGCTCTTCGGAGTCAAACCCTTGGGTGGTGGCGACGGTGATTACGACGACGGGTTGTGGGCCTACCAGAGGGTGCGGCAGGCGGCAGTGCAAGGCGACTCATAGTGGGGCGCGGGGCCGATGCTCGCAGCAGTGGCGGGAGCGAGCATGGTGTAGGCAGCTGCCAGATGTGGTGCGGGCGGTAGCCGGCGTGGACACGTAGATGTTCATCCGGGACGCACGGTGAGTATTCTCCTCTGTTTGTTCCACTCGATTCCGCTGGCCGTTCCCATGGTTGACGGAGGCCTGCATGTTTTCTATGCGGTGCACACGCTGAGACAATGCGTGGCGTTTGGATCGACCTGATCCGTGCTCCCGTAGCCCGTTCCGTTCGTGTATGTTCGTAGATTCGGGTTGTGAGAACCTGGGCAGATTTGTTTCTGCTGTTCATTTCTGGGTTGTGTGGATTTGTTTCTCCATGCATAACGAATTACTGATAAAAATCTCCATTTCCTCTGTTAATTGGGTATGCATACGGTGGTTTGATTAATATGGCTTGTGTTCTGAATGTTAATTCAGGTGTACAGAACAGTAGGCGAAAAGTATGGGGTGAAGTACTTGGAGGATGAGATCTTGATGAGGACCTCGAGGCCTCGGAGAGCCCCTCTGAACAAGACGCGCACGGGAGCTCTGCCTTGACGGGGAAAGCAGCGGAGTTGGTACAGTGGCGAATGTGGGCGGGGTCGGCCGTGGAGGGAGACTTGCTGGTCGGAGCAGCAGGAGCAAGAAGATTGAGGCGGTTCAGGTTTGTCTCTACCCCCCCTCTCTTTCCCCCCCTTGTCTCATGGATGAGGTCGTTGGTGCACGCAAGGAGTGGGTCGAACACGAGTCGTAGCAAGAGCGAGGAGCTGGACGTGGTTCATGGTTTGGCTTTAGTTCCTCTCTCTCTCTAGATCTCTAGACGTGGGTCTTTTTGTCCATATACTGAACCATGAAGTTGTAAGTTCATGTTCTTTATATTTGTACAGATATTTAACTGCATTAGTGAATGTTCCGGGTCTGATACAGCAGCTAAGCTTAGGTGATTCCTCATGTTCTATGTGGATCGCATAGAAAATAGAAATCCTAATTTCTAAAAATAGATCGAATCATGTATATATTTGCAGGGCAAGACAAGAACATTAGTTGGATCCAGAATATTGAGATTGCAGAGGACTCAACAAAGGGTCTGCACTTATTTTATAAATTCAGTATCAGGTTAGTGCTTCTGTTTAGTGATTATATAGAGCTACCTTTTGAACTTGCAGAAACTGAATGCATATAAAAATCGAGGACCTTTACAGTGGATGCATGATGATGATCATCCACCGAGCAGCACATCATCTTGGAAAAGCAGATGCGAATTTCTGCTAGGTATGCTTCTCCGGTTGTCCCTCGCATCAACTCTCTCAGCTCCCAAACCATTAACCCCGTCCTGGTTGTTCCTATATTTTCTTTTTGTTTTGTTTTTACCAATGCACTTTTCTTGGCATGTTTTAGTTTGTTCCTTCCTACAGCCAGCTCGACCATTTGCTCCGCAGGGAGTTTTTTAGCTCAGAAGGAGCAAATAATTTGAGAATGCATTGGTCTTTTCTGCAATCTGTTGTACAAGGGGATCTCTCATGTTTTTCTGCAGGCCCCACTTGTAGTGCAGGGACATACTGCCATGAAGAGTGTGTGTCTCAATGACTATCGGGTCCCACCTGTCAGTGCAAAGTTGAAATAAACTAAAAAATTGAAAAGCCAAGATTCGAACCGACGACCTGTGTGAGCCGCGAAGGACATGCACCAACCAATACGCCCATACAATTTTCTAGTCTTTTATGCACTACAACGGTTTATATATCCGATACAGCCGTGGAGTTAAATGTGTTGCAGTTAGTGCACCCATTTTCCACATGTTGGCTTTTTTATTTTAGAAATTGCAAAATATTCAGGTAGTATATGAAGTGTCCATGCTTTTAGGAAATGTATTTCTAGTTTTAAAAAGTGTTCACTTGTTTAAAAAAGTATATGTGTTTGTCAAAAGATATATTTTTTAATAAAAATAAGTATTAAAATATGTGTCAGAAAATAAACAATGGCCTAGTGTTCCTCCAGGATTTTATACATTCTTATATTTAAATTTGCAATTTTTAAACTATACATACATTTGTCTAGTTAAAAAACTTTTAAATAACTGACTTTATAATAATACGTAAATATATTTTTATTACATTAATGTGTTTGAAAATATTTTTTTTACGCATATTAGTTCTGAGACAAGAAGATTCTAGATTTATTTTTATTACCATTAGAATAATTTGCATAAGTTTTAGAACTAACACTAGTAGAAAACAGAGCTATGGTCCAGGCCGGCTCAGCCCATTAGTCCCGGTTCAGTGTAGAACCGGGACTAATATGGGCATTGGTCCCGGTTCGTGAGCCCAGGGGGCCGGCCGGGCCACGTGGGCCATTGGTCCCGGTTCGTCTGGACCTTTTGGTCCCGGTTGGTGGGACGAACCGGGACCAATGGGCCTGGCTCCTGGCCCACCATCATTGGTCCCGGTTGGTGGCCTGAACCGGGACCAAAGGCTGCCCTTTAGTCCCGGTTCATGCCACAAACCGGGACCAATGAGGTGCCTATATATACCCTCGCCCGCGAGCAGAGCACTCCAGTGCTCTGTTTTTCTCTGGCCGGCGAGGGGAGGGGTTTGTGGTGCTCTAGCTCACCTCCTATGCACATGAGGTGTTCGATGGAATGCCCGAGCCACACTACTTAAACTTTCTCCTCTCGAAGCTCGACCTCCAAGCTCCATTTTCCTCGAGATTTGTCTAGATTTAGCGGTCCGTCACGCCCCGTCCCCGTCTTCACCGCCGTCGATCACCCGCGCTGATCTCATCACCGACACCACCATGGTGAGCCTCTTGTTCTTATCTTCTTTCTGAAAGGAAAAATATTCTTACTTGTCTGTTTAGATAGATACTTGTATCATTTTCTTACATTTATTATTGCATCTTATATAGTGCGATGGTTTTGGTATCCGCCCCCGTCGGCCCTCGTCCCGTCTATGATTCGGATTTGGTATGTATATTATCTTCATAACTATTGGTTCATTTATTGTTTATGAAAATTATGCCGACCAACGTGACATAGATTTTATTTATCTAGGATGTATGTGAATCGGAAATGCCAACCGACCCTATTGTCGAGAGGTTAAATTTAGTTGAAGAAGAAAACAATTTGTTGAAGGAAAAAATAAAAAAAATTGAGGAGGAGAAGATGATATTGGAGTTGCATGTTGCGGATGTCGTCGATGATCACAAGATCAAGATGGATGCAATGCACTTGAAGATTAGAAAGATTAGAAAATATGCCATTCATACCGAGGCTTGGTATCATTATGCCGTTGGATCAATTGTTACCTTGGTTGCGATTATGATCGCATTTGTTTTCGCATTGAAATGTTTTACATAGTTTCAATGTATGGTTTAATTAATTAGATGCTCTGGAGAGCTATATATATGTTGTTAGATGAGAACTATGTATGCACTTTGGTTTTAATGTGATGATGAACTTCTATTAATTTGGACACTTAATTATATATAATGCACGCAGATGAACCAGCAATGGATGTACGGTGACAGACACACGCGCGAGTACATTAAGGGCGTGCATGAGTTTCTCGATGCGGCTGAGGCAAACAAGCAGAATGGTTTTATGTGTTGTCCATGCACTGAATGTGGGAATACGAGGTCTTACTCTAACCGGAAAATCCTTCACTCCCACCTGCTTTACAAGGGTTTCATGCCACACTATAATGTTTGGACGAGGCACGGAGAAATAGGGGTTATGATGGAAGACGGCGAAGAAGAAGAGTACGATGACAACTATGTGCCTCCTGAATACGGTGATGCTGCAACGGGGGGAGCTGGTGAAGATCAAGAGGAACCAGACGATGTGCCCAATGATGCTGCCACGGGTGAAGCTGCTGAAGATCAAGAGGAACCAGACGATGTGCCCGATGATGATGATCTCCACCAGGTCATTGTCGATGTAAGGACGCAATGCATTAGTCAAAAGGAGAAGCTGAAGTTCGATCGCATGTTAGAGGATCACAAAAAAGGGTTATACCCCAATTGCGAAGATGGCAACACAAAGCTCGGTACCGTACTGGAATTGCTGCAGTGGAAGGCAGAGAATGCTGTGGCTGACAAAGGATTTGAGAAGCTACTGAAAATATTGAAGAAGAAGCTTCCAAAGGATAACGAATTGCCCGACAGTACATACGCAGCAAAGAAGGTTGTATGCCCTCTAGGATTGGAGGTGGAGAAGATACATGCATGCCCTAATGACTGCATCCTCTATCGCGGTGCATACAAGGATCTGAACGCATGCCCGGTATGTGGTGCGTTGCGGTATAAGATCAGACGAGATGACCCTGGTGATGTTGACGGCGAGCCCCTCAGGAAGAGGGTTCCTGCGAAGGTGATGTGGTATGCTCCTATAATACCACGGTTGAAACGTCTGTTCAGAAACGAAGAGCATGCCAAGTTGATGCGATGGCACAGTGAGAACCGAAAGAAAGATGGGAAGTTGAGAGCACCCGCTGACGGGTCGCAGTGGAGAAAAATCGAGAGAAAGTACTGGGATGAGTTTGCAAAGGACCCAAGGAATGTATGGTTTGCTTTAAGCGCGGATGGCATTAATCCTTTCGGGGAGCAGAGCAGCAATCACAACACCTGGCCCGTGACTCTATGTATGTATAACCTTCCTCCTTGGATGTGCATGAAGCGGAAGTTCATTATGATGCTAGTTCTCATCCAAGGCCCTAAGCAACCCGGCAACGAAATTGATGTGTACCTAAGGCCATTAGTTGAAGAACTTTTACAGCTGTGGAATGGAAACGGTGTACGTACGTGGGATGAGCACAGACAGGAGGAATTTAACCTTAAGGCATTGCTGTTCGTGACCATCAATGATTGGCCCGCTTTTCAGTAACCTTTCAGGATAGACAAACAAAGGATACCACGCATGCACGCACTGTTTAGATGACACTGGAAGTATATACCTGGACAAATGCAGGAAGAATGTGTACCTGGGCCATCGTCGATTTCTTTCGACCAACCATCAATGTCGAAAGAAAGGCAAGCATTTCAAAGGCGAGGCAGATCACCGGAAGAAGCCCGCCATGCGCACCGGTGATCATGTGCTTGCTATGGTCAATAATTTACACTACGCAATCTTTGGAAAGGGTCTCGGTGGACTAGCTGTTCCGAATGACGCTGAGGGACACGCACCCATGTGGAAGAAGAAATCTATATTTTGGGACCTACCCTACTGGAAAGACCTAGAGGTCCGCTCCTCAATCGACGTGATGCACGTGACGAAGAACCTTTGCGTGAACCTGCTAGGCTTCTTGGGCGTGTATGGGAAGACAAAAGATACACCCGAGGCACGAGAGGACCTGCAACGTTTGCACGAAAAAGACGGCATGCCTCCGAAGCAGTATAAAGGTCCTGCCAGCTACGCTCTTACGAAAGAAGAGAAAGAAATCTTCTTTGAATGCCTGCTCAGTATGAAGGTCACGACTGGCTTCTCGTCGAATATAAAGGGAATAATAAATATGCCAGAGAAAAAGTTTCAGAACCTAAAGTCTCATGACTGCCACGTGATTATGACACAACTGCTTCCGGTTGCATTGAGGGGGCTTCTACCGGAAAACGTTCGATTAGCCATTGTGAAGCTATGTGCATTCCTCAATGCAATCTCTTAGAAGGTGATCGATCCAGAAATCGTACCAAGGCTAAGGAGTGATGTGGCGCAATGTCTTGTCAGTTTCGAGCTGGTGTTCCCACCATCCTTCTTCAATATCATGACGCACGTCCTAGTTTCATCTAGTCGACGAGATTGTCATCCTGGGGCCCGTATTTCTACACAATATGTTCCCCTTTGAGAGGTTCATGGGAGTCCTAAAGAAATATGTCCGTAACCGCGCTAGGCCAGAAGGAAGCATCTCCATGGGCCATCAAACAGAGGATGTTATCGGGTTTTGTGTTGACTTCATTCCTGGCCTTAACAAGATAGGTCTCCCTAAATCGCGGTATGAGGGGAGACTGACTGGAAAAGGCACTCTTGGAAGAGACTCAATAATATGCAGGGACGGATATTCTTGGTCTCAAGCACACTACACAGTTCTACAGAACTCTACCTTGGTGACCCCGTATGTCGATGAACACAAGAACAGTCTGCGCTCCAAACACCCGGAGCAGTGCGACGACTGGATTACATGTGAACACATCAGGACTTTCAGCAGTTGGTTGGAAACACGTCTCAGAGGTGACAACACTGTTTGTGATGAGTTGTACTTGTTGTCCAGGGGACCATCTTTGACTGTATTGACTTACAAAGGATACGAGATAAATGGGAATACATTTTACACGATCGCCCAAGATCAAAAGAGCACCAACCAAAACAGCGGTGTCCGCTTTGATGCAGCAACCGAGAGCGGAAAGGACACATATTATGGTTACATAGTGGACATATGGGAACTTGACTACGGACCTGATTTTAAGGTCCCTTTGTTTAAGTGCAAATGGGTCAATCTGTAGGCGGGGTACAGGTAGACCCACAGTACGGAATGACAACAGTGGATCTAAAAAATCTTGGGTACACTGACGAACCGTTCGTCCTAGCCAATGATGTGGCACAGGTTATCTATGTGAAGGACATGTCTACCAAACCGAGAAAAAGAAAGATAAGGAAGCGAATACATCATACGATGAGCCAAAGCGCCACATAGTTCTTTCAGAAAAAGGGACATCCTGGGAGTGGACGGCAAGACAGACATGTCTGAAGATTATGAAAAGTTTCATGAAATTCCTCCCTTCAATGTCAAGGCTGACCCAAGCATCCTGATAAACAATGAAGATTATCCATGGTTACGGCGCAATAAGCAAATGACACAAGCGAAGAAAAAGTGAAGACTTTCTCCCGCAATAAGCAAATGCTATGTGGGTGAAATTATGATACCATCCCAACTTTCAACTTTTTCAGAGTTCATTTGAAATGCTTTCATGTCTTATGGTTCGAAACTTTGATACTTCGAAAGTGATTGTCCATTTTGTACACGAAGTGCATCAAGTTTTTGTCGTAACCCTCTCTACTTTTTGGAACATGCTATGTGGGTGAAATGATGATACCATGCCAACTTTCAACCTTTTCAGAGTTCATTTTTGAAATGCTTTCCAATTTCAGAGTCATTTAGCTCAAAGAATGAATTAATAGCAAACAGAATGAACTACAAAACTTTTATGAAAATAAAAACAATCAATTAAAATATTATGTTATGATCAACTAAAATAAAACTATAATATTCTTCAATAGCAAAAAGAATTATAATTTTTGTGACCTAAAAGCAAAAAGAAATCACTAAAAAACTGTAAGTATTTAGTTTTAAGTAGAAATAAAAAATAAATAGAAAAAAAATTCTAATTTTATAGTAAAGTTATTCATAAACTAGTGATTCACACAAATTTTTAAAAATTCAAATTTAAACTATTTAAAATTTAAAACTAATGGCACTAACAGAAAGTTTATAATTTTTGTGACCTAAAAGCAAAAAGAAATCACTAAAAAACTGTAAGTATTTAGTTTTAAGTAGAAATAAAAAATAAATAGAAAAAAAATTCTAATTTTATAGTAAAGTTATTCATAAACTAGTGATTCACACAAATTTTTAAAAATTCAAATTTAAACTATTTAAAATTTAAAACTAATGGCACTAACAGAAAGTTTATAATTTTTGTGACCTAAAAGCAAAAAGAAATCACTAAAAAACTGTAAGTATTTAGTTTTAAGTAGAAATAAAAAAAATAAAAAACCAAAAAAATGTAGAAATAAAAAAGAAAAAACCAAAAAAATGCCACCTACTGGGCCTCCATGGCCTGAATACGACTAGAAACCCTACATGGGCCAGGATTCAGGCCCGCAGAAGGCCCAATAGGCCCACAGGCAAAGCAGTATCAAATTAGGCCCATAGGCCTGCAGTTCAGAGGAGTTCGAGAGGGAGGAGGCAGCAGAGCTTATAAACTGGTGTTGGGCGCTGTCAACTAGCGATGTGGGACTAAACTTATGGGCGCGGGGCAGCACAAGGGTATTGGTCCCGGTTGGTGGCACCAACCGGGACTAAAGGTGGCATTGGTCCCGGTTGGTGGCACCAGCCGTGACCATTGCCCTCCTTTAGTCGCGGTTGGTGCCACCAACCGGGACCAATGGGCTTCGCTTCCCGCCCTTTGGGCTGCCGAAAAGAGGCCATTGGTCTCGGTTCATGGCACCAACCGGGACTAATGCCCACCTTTAGTCCCGGTTGCTGCCACGAACCGGGACCAAAGCCTCTTCTATATAAGGCCACACTTTGGAATTTTTCATTCTCATCTTGCAGTTGCCGCCCCTGACGCCGCCAGGCTGCCCCGACGCCGCCCGCCCCCATCGTCGCCGTCGCCCGCGCCCATCGTCGCCGTCGCCCGCGACGCGCGCCGCCCCGGCCCGCCCCCGTCGCCGTCGCCCTCGTCCCTGCCCCGACGCGCACCGCCCCGCCCTCGTCGTCGCCCGCGCCGGCCCCTTGCCCGCCACCCGCCGCCCCGGCTACCGTCCCCGTCACCGCGTCCCCGAGCCCGCCGTCCTCGTTGCCGGACTCCAGCCGTCGCCGCCCCCCTCAAAGTGAGCCCCCCTCTCGAGTGCCTCTCTTGCGCCCGAGCGCCCTTGCTCCGCCCCTGCTCCATGGTCGCCGCCGCCCGAGCGCCCCGGCTCCGCCCCTGCGCCCTTGCTCCGCCCCTGCTCCGCCGGCCCCGAGCGCCCGAGGAGAAGTAGAGGAGAGGAGAAGTGGAGCAGCAGCAACACGCTGTCCACTTTTCTGAAATTTTTGGAACAGGAGGAATTTTTTTGTCCATATAGAAGGTGTTTGATGAAATGCTAGATGGCTTTGGGCATTTTTGGAATTTTAAAAAAAAAATTTGTGGTGAGGTACTGATGCAAGACAAAGGCGATGGCAAAATTTCAGAATTTTTGGAGAGGTTTAGAATAGGTTTTCAACAAGTTATTTGAATCCGATTCAAATTTCATTTGAATGAAATTTGAAAATTTTGAACTATGGATCAGAATATGCTAAATATGTCAAAAATGTTTTTTTATATGATGTTTTTTTTCATATATGTATTCATTTTTTTATTTAGGTTGTTAATTAGTAGATATCGATTTTAGGTTAGTGTAGAGGAAAAAGTAAAATAAGGAAAAGGAAGAAAAGAGGAAGAAGGAAGAAGAAGAAGAAGAAAAGGAAGGAGTGGAAAAAGGAAAATAAGAAGAGGAAGGCTTCTTTTTTTTTCTTCGATCTTCTCCTCTATTTTGTTCATGGATATATGCTAAAGAAAACGAGGGGGGTGATAGATGATGATGAGGGGTCGAGAGTGGGACGAGAGGTCGAGAGGTGTCGAGGGGAGAAAAAATATGTTATCAGGGACGAGGGTCATCGAGGGGTCGAGAGAGGGATGAGGGGTCGAGAGAACTAAATAAGAAGAAGAAGAGGAGAGGAAGAAGAGGAGAAATAAATAAGAAGAAGAAAAAAGAAGGGGAAGAAGAGGGAGAAGAAGAGGAGAGGAAGAAGAGGAAGTCTTCTCCTCTATTCTTTCTTTTCTTCTTTTTTCTTCTTCTTCTTCCTCTTTATTTTATCGGGAACGAGGGTCGTCGAGAGGTCGAGGAGCGGTAGAGGAGAAACCCTAAATAGAAAGTATCGTCGGTGTGAGATACATGTACCGTCGGTGTCGGACACTACACCCACATCCCACAAGTGGCGCGGGCTTCGATGCCCACGTCACTTGTGGGACGTGGATGTAGTGTCCGACACCGAAGGCCACATGTATCTCACACCCACGATACTTGCTAGCTATTTAGGGTTTCCTCTACCGAAAAGAAGAGGAGAAATAAATAAGAAGAAGAAAAAAGAAGAAAAAGAAGAGGAGAAGAAGAATGGAATAGTGGAGAAGAAGAGAAAATAGAATATATTCTATTTTCTCTTTTCTCCACTATTCCTTTCTTCCTCTCCTCTTTTTTTTCTTCTTTTCTTCTTCTTCTTCTTCTTATTCTTATTAGCCGAAAGTAGAGAGAGGTTTCCTAGTGTCAAAGTATTGAAGAAATCCATGCCTTCATCATTAGCCGGAAGTAAACAGGGCATGCTGGTACGAAGTTCTGCAAAGTTGTTTTGGAATGGAGTCCCGGATAGAATAATCCGCCTTTTGGTACCAATTCAGCAAAGGCCTTCCAAATAGCGATATTCGGAAGGCTCTTGCTGAACTTTGTACCAAAAGGCGGATTATCCTATCTGGGAGTCCGTTCCAGAACAACTTTGAAGAGCTTCGTACCATCATGCACATGTTACTTTCGCCTAATGATGAAGACATGGTTTTGTTGAATCCTGAGACACTACGCAACCTCCCAACCCCTCGGCGATCCTATCGAACATGAGAGGAAGAAGAGGATCGTCGAGGGGTCGAGGGTTCCAGGGTCGTCGAGGGGTCGAGGATCGCCGAGGGGTCGAGAGAGGTTTCCTAGTGTCAAAGTATTGAAGAAATCCATGCCTTCATCATTAGCCGGAAGTAACCAGGGCATGTTGGTACGAAGTTCTGCAAAGTTGTTTTGGAATGGAGTCCCGGATAGAATAATCCGCCTTTTGGTACCAATTCAGCAAAGGCCTTCCAAATAGCGATATTCGGAAGGCTCTTGCTGAACTTTGTACCAAAAGGCGGATTATCCTATCTGGGAGTCCGTTCCAGAACAACTTTGAAGAGCTTCGTACCATCATGCACATGTTACTTTCGCCTAATGATGAAGACATGGTTTTGTTGAATCCTGAGACACTACGCAACCTCCCGACCCCTCGGCGATCCTATCGAACATGAGAGGAAGAAGAGGATAAAAAAAGAAGAGGAAGAAGAAAAAAAAGAGGAGAAGAAAGAATAGAGGAGATCTTCTCCTCTATTCTTTCTTCTCCTCTTATTTTTCTTCTTCTTCCTCTTTTTTTATCAGGAACGAGGGTCGTCGAGGGACATAGATGTAGTGTCGTCGTTGTCGATATATACCCCCTCCCGATAGCTTACTATGATTAGGTAGCTAGTTCTACGTTTGGCACTAATATATCCATCTTTCATGTTTGAATAATAATTGCCATGTTGTAAATATTTGTAGAAACTATGGACACCGCCCTAGACGAAGCAACAAAAGAAGCGTTGTTGAGGGACATAATCGCAGAAGGAAGTGATGCCATCTCGTTGTTTCTCAATGAAACCGATGGTCTGGAAGGAGAGGGTGAACAAGCTGGCTACGGTGACCTAATGCCGGTGCAAGAAGAAGAACATGAGGACGGCTCCGGTGACCCAATGCCGGTGCAAGAAGGAGACCGTGATGACGGCTCCGGTGACCGAACCGAGTCCGGCCAGGTATATATATTAGTTAAGCCTATGCTGACTAGCTGATTGATGCATTCATTGTTTTGGTATGTACACATATTAATTAAGTCTTTGTTCTTTTTTCTAGCCCTCCGGATCGAGCACAACTTCGGTAAAGAGACGAGGCCCGAAGAAAAAGTTGAGCTCGGATGAAAAGTTTGAGATCATAGCAATCGCGCCCGACGGCCAACCTATTGAACCCCTCCGGACAAAGAGCGCATTTGTTGCTCAGTGCGGGGTTCTGGTTAGGGACAAGATCCCGATAAGCATCCAGCAATGGTTTAAGCCGGCTACAGAAGACCCTGAGGTGTCTTATGTCAATGATATGCAGAAAAATGATCTTTGGACTGAGCTGAAGTCAAATTTCACCCTACCGCCTGAGGATAATCCAGAGAACCCAGTTAAAGAGAAATTAATCAAGTATTTTGCTCTGAAGAGGATGGCAGAACTATTCAGGAGGTGGAAGAAAGAGCTGAATAAGTTTGTCGAAAATAACGAGACACCAGAATTCAAGGGCAGATATGAGAAGATCAGAGATCACTGGCCCGCATTTGTGGCCTACAAGACATCGGAAAAGAGTCAGAAGATGTCAGCGACAAACAAGCAAAATGCTGCGAAGAAGAAGCTTCACCATCGCACGGGGTCAGGTGGCTACCTCGTAGCCCGGCCTAAGTGGTCCAAGACTGAGAATGATCTGGTTCATAAAGGGATCGAACCAGAGATAATTAACTGGCCAGACCGTTGCCGGACTTGGTTCTTCGGGGCTGGCGGAACACTGGACCCTGTAACAGGGAAGTGCATTTGGACGAACGATCAAATGGACATACTAGTCAGTAAGCTTAAGCAGTATATCGAAGCAGCGCAGGAAGGGACGTTCTTTCCAGACAGAGAGAACGACGAGCTCACAATGGCCCTCGGGAATCCTGAGCACCCTGGACGGACACGAGGCACGCCAGGCTCCATTCCGTGGAAGGTTGGGTTTCCGGACGCAGGCGGTTACAAATCCCATGAGAGGAGGAAAAAAGTGCAGCAGACCCAAATGCAGGCGCTGCAAGCAAGGGTAGACGCGATAGAGGAACGAGAAGCAAATCGCAGCAAACGTACTGCCGAAGCCTCCCCCGAAGCTACCCCGCCATCTCAGCGCAGAAGCAGCGTGGCTTCCACCGAGCTGCTTCAGCCGGAGCATGCCTTGACGGCTCCTGCCAGCTATCCCGTGGATGCTATAACGGAGTCTCAAAATTGCCACCTTATGACGCAATGGATGAATTTGAAGGTCAAGGCGGCTGTTGGCTCTGTTTTTCCTACTGAACCCGGCGCAACTTTTCACTACCGGCTGATTCCAGAAGGATATGCTAGGGTGATGGTGGATGAGATAACGGAGGGATTTGAGGACCTCCAGCTTGACCACCCTACCGGTGAAGGGGAGACTCGGCTGGGGTCTGCTCTGAAGACTCCATGCCTATGGCGGAAGGAGCTCATCAACCTTCCGAACTGGACGCCACCGCCTCCTCCTCCTCCTCCGGCAAGTCAGGGCACTCCGCCTCCACCGCCTCCTCCTCCGGCGAGTGACGATCAGGGCCCTCGGCCGGCTCCTTCTCCGACGCGTGGCGGCACTCCGCCTCCTTCTCCGCCTGCGCCGACGCGCCCAAGCAGCCAGCCTCCTCCTTCTCCGCCTCGTCAGCAAGGGCGGAAGAGACCTGCCGCCGCTCCAGCTGCTCCGGCGCGTCGTAGTCCTTCTCCTCCGCCTCTTAAGCAAGTAAAGAAGACAACCGCTACGTCTGCTCGGTCGGCGTCTAGTAGTACAACCAGAGGCGGGAGGACATACAGATTCGGTCCTTCTCTGAAGACTCCAGAGAAGTTACCATACGAGAGGACCCAGGAGGAGAACGCCGAGATCGCGCGAGAAGAAGTGAAGAAATTCTTTGAAGGGGTGAAAGCAAAGAAACATCCACCTCCGGAGGAGAAGGTAGATCGGGTGAAAGTGAAGCGCACTCTGGCTGCCCTGACAAAACCACCGAAGTCTGATTCGCCGAAAGGAAACTATGACCGCATTATTGGAAAGGAATTTGCCGAAGCAGAGCGGTCGGGAAGTACTGTCAGTGATCAAAGGCTGAAAGAACGACGAGCTGGGAAACAAATTGCCCAGCTCGGCGAACAAGAGAAGCAATCGTGCCCCCCGCTCAAGGTGCCTAGCCACAACGTCGATAATGATCCGAGGATGGTGCCCGGTTATAGCAATCTTGCAGATTACCTGCCCGACGAAGTACATTATGAACCCATGGAGATGCAGATACAAAGATACGAGTACGGGAAGCCTCTCGTCAAAGATGAAAGATCTCTATCAACGATGATGCGAAGATTGCATGATTGGTACTTGAAAATCTGCAGAGACTCTGGGGGGAGGAGTACCTTGTATGTGAAAGTTAAAAAGGAGCATGACCTCGTTGGAATTGATCTGTTGCCTGTTCCATTTGAGGACTTCTATCAGTTTTTCAATCAATTGGCCCTCGATAAAACAACGGTCGCTTGCTACTGTCTGTAAGTAGTACTACTTCTGTCATTAAGTTTCTCTATATAGCTTAGCTCTTTCATTGCATGTATTTATAATCATCCTCGCTATATTATGCAGATTGAAGATCGCCGAATTGAAGAAAAGACAAGTCGGTGATATTGGGTTCATTAACACACATCTCATAGATGCAACTCAGGTTAAACTTCATGCCGCAGCTACCGAGGCCAGCTTGCTACGATCGTTCGTAATAAATCAAAACAAAGATATAATACTCTTTCCTTACAACTTCAGGTGAGTGTTACTGTCTTGTGCGTATTCGATTTCCCTTATATATTAGTCAAGGTTATAGTAATGTAATTCATGAGTTATGCATGTGTGTGCAGTTACCACTATATTCTCCTAGAGATTAAGCTTGAGCAGGGAGTAGTAACCGTCTTGGACTCTAAACGAAAAGATCCCAAGGAGTATGCGGACATGACTGAAATCCTCAAGAAGTAAGTTAAATCGATCATTATCCACCATATCAGCAACTTTGTTCATTTCCTGATATCAAGTAATTGTTTTCTTTGTCCGGCAGGGTTTGGAGAAAATTCACCAAAACAGTTCCGGGACTGCCGAAGGAGCTGGAATTTAGACACCCGAAAGTAAGTACTATAGTAGCATGTTCCGCGCATCTCCTAGTGATTCAAGCGCTAGTTTCATCAATACCATTTAGCATTCTTGCTTATCAGTTTGATTGACCTCTATTTCTTGTAAAGTGGTTGTGGCAGGAACAAGGGAATGATTTCTGTGGATACTACATCTGCGAGTCCATCCGCCACACGACCTGTGAGCGGGGCGGGTACTCTAACGAACAATATGAAGTACGTAAATAACAACATTCACAATTTTATTTTATTACCATCATTTGTGTTGAGTTTCATTCATTTATATATATATATATATGTATTGACCCCCTTCTTCAAATTAGATGTTTCGGAAGCGGGATGAACTCCTAGCACCAGCTCGCATGCGAGCAATTCAAGAGGAATTGGCGGCATTCTTTCTTGACCACGTGATCCCTGAAGACGGAGAATTCTATGTGGACCCTGAGTCCGTATGATTATATTTGTAAGAGATAATTATTGTATATATGTAGCCGGTAGTGTCAGATAGATATACGAGAACTTGTTGTTCGACCAATCTTTCGGAGAAGGAGAGGTGGTCGATATCACTTCTCTCTGTATATATGCATATATGTTCATGACGATCTTCTGTTTCCTTCGTTTGCTTACTAGCTAGCTAGCGTGTCTAGTCCTCTCTATATACGTATGTATAGTACGTAGTGTCGACCAAGCACGGACATAACAGAGGACACTTCTCTCTATTAATTATAACTAGCTAACACAATATATGAAACACCTAAATTAACCCCCGAAAACCCCCAACCCCCCCCCCTTTCAAAAAAAAAACAAAAACCCCAGCCACAGAAGTGCTGACGCGTGGACGCCTATTGGTTCCGGTTGGTGCCACCAACCGGGACCAAAGGGTCTCCTGACTGGGCTCTACGCACTGCCCACGTGGAGGGCCTTTAGTCCCGGTTCTGGATTGAACCGGGACTAAAGGGGGGAGGTATTAGTACCGACACTTTAGTCCCGGTTCCTGAACCGGGACTAAAGGCCCTTACGAACCGGGACTATAGGCCCTTTTTCTACCAGTGTAATAAAAGCGAAAAAGAAACCCACACGTCGAAGGGTCACGTAAAAAAGGAAAAATAACCAATATTTTAAAAAAGGACCACATGATATGTTTTAAAACATGAATATGTTGAAAATTGATTAACATTTCATAAATGTATAACTATTAAAAATTGCAAAATTATTTTATTAAATGTGTGAAACCTTACAAATATTATGAAACATTTTTTAATTATTTTGTATTATTTAAAATTTGTGAATATTTTAAAAAATTGAGGGGTCATTAACTATTTATTTAATATTGTGACTATAGTTTTAATATTTTTCTAAAAACGAAAAATAACTAGCATGTGGAAAATTGGTCGCACTGATTGCAGTCTAGTTCGCTAGATAAAGGTTAGCGATGTGTTACAGTCAACTTACTTACCCTGGTCATGTGGTTTGTGTAGGTCCTTCGCAGCGCACAGATCGCCGGTTCAAATCTGCTGTTCTTCATTTTTATTTATTTTAGTTGTCCACTGACATGTAGGACCCGATGGTCATTTACACACACTCTTTCCATGCCGGTCTGTCTCGGCACTGACCTGTGCCAGCTGGCATGTCTAGTTAACAATACATATGCATTTGAACCGTATTTGAACCATACCACCGAGTTATAGAACCAGTTTGATGTATTTTTCAAGTTTAGACACCAAAGTAAACATCAATGGCAAGTTTAGACACCGCTGGTGTTATTACCTCTTTGAACATCAACTATAGCTTGATGTATAACCAGAAACACCATGGTACAACACACGTACTACACATAAGAGGATCACAAATCCACAATACACACTCTCTCTCTCTATATATATATGTCACTTTCTTCACGTATGCACGCTACGTAGCTCAAAAGAAAAAGAAAAAAGCCTCAACCACATCAAAAGAAGCGCCGCGCGACATATGTATCAACCCGATCGCTTGACCGGGCGACTCAGGCGGCGGCTAGGGTTCCCAAGCGCCGCCTCCCCCACCCTCCTGTCCCTCCTCGTCGCCACCTGAGGTGGTCGCCGGGCAAGCCCGCGTGGCCGCCAGTGACGGTGGCGGCGAGGCCCTCGTCGCTCCTGCAGCGGAGGATCTGGATCCCAGGGGCGGCGGCCCCTGCCGGCATGGCGTCGCCGTTCTTGCCCTGAACGGCGCTCGCGGAGGGCTTTGGCCGGCGTCCTCGACTGCGGGGGCGGTGGGGCGTCGGCGGCTGGTGGCTACAGCATGGAGGCCTCCTCTTCCTCGTCAGATCTGGAGGTTTGCCGTCCCCAATTCGCTCCCTCCCCCTTTGCGCTTGGTTTCCCGCGGCTGGTCGCTGGATCCGGTGGAGTTTGGGGCTGGTGTTGCAGATCGGGACCGGGGGAAACCCCTGGCTGACTGGTTCGGCCCGGCATCGACGTCGGCCTTGGGCGACGTTTCTTTCTTGGAGGCGATGTCGTGGTCTCCTTCTCCCCACCTCCGTTCCCTCTCCCGGGTGAAAACCCAAAATCCAGCAGGATTGGGCAGCGGCGGCGCCATGTGTGTCGTTCCCTCCATGGAGGCCTTGTCTGGGGAGTGTGGTTTCGGGCGTAGGGCTGCTGAAGGTGGGGTTTTTGGCCGGCAGCAGATGCAGTGCCTCTCGCTGTCCCACTGTCCGCCTCTCTGTTGTTGCTCGGCGGCTTTCCTGCAGCCTTTAGACGTTCTTGGCGCGTGATGGTGTGGCCGGCTTGGTGTTTGTCCCAGCGGCATTCCTCCTGTGTCTTTGGCGCCTGAGGGTTGCGGTCATTGGTTTATGCTAGTAGCTTGTAACTAGCTCTCCGATGTGTTGTAAGTTCAGAGTGCCCCCTTATATCTTTTGGGCTTTCCTTGTTTTCTTGTTTGCTTGGAGATGTTCTAGCGTAGGTGGTGGTCGTCATTTGGCGTCATGGTGGCGTTGATGGCGGAGGAGCCTGCCAAGGTTGGCACCTCAATCTGCTTGGAGATGGACTAGTGGAAGATGGTGGAGACGACACCTGTGAGTGCGTCAGACCGGTTTATGCTCCAGACCCGGTATGTGGCTAGGCTGGGGATTCCGGCTTTTAATGTTAGGATTAGGTGAGTGGTCTGGGTAGTGGCCCAGCTAGCACCCCTTCATCATATGGATAGGAGTAGCGGCATATGTTGCCTAGATGGCGGATTCAGGCTTATTGTTGTAACACTTTGTAAGGTCCTTAGAATAATCAATAAAGTGGCCGTATGCATCTCTCAGATGCAGAGACCGAGGGTCATCCTCCTTTTCTTAAAAAAAAATGTATCAACCCGATCGATAAACCACTAGCTAGCTATATATAGGATCGATGCTGTTGCTGCCCGTTCCCTTGGCAATGCTCATCACGTACGTACGTAGTAGTAAGAATTAACGATCAATCAGCAGTACTTTTTTCTTTCAATTAAGTAGAAGATCGATGGATCTCCTTCTTCTCCGGCACCCGCGAGGATCAGTACGTACTAGGGGCAGTGCACGTTGCGGCCCGGCCCGCCGTAGTAGAAGTAGTTGCCCCAGAGGTTGTTGTCCCAGTCAACCACCTGGACGTTGCGGAAGTAGGCGGCGCGGTTGAATCCCTCGCGCGGGAACTGGCCGCTCCCCATCTGCGTGGGCGTGTGGGAGCCCGAGGGGCGCGTGTTGACGACCTCGCCGCCGAACTGCACCATGTTGGCGTGGCCGCCGAGGCGGG
Organism: Triticum urartu; assembly: GCF_003073215.2. NCBI lineage: Eukaryota > Viridiplantae > Streptophyta > Magnoliopsida > Poales > Poaceae > Triticum > Triticum urartu. The sequence goes on from NC_053024.1 coordinate 52,321,826, forward strand.
AGAAGAGGGAGGAGGGCCAGTAGCCGACGAGCGGGCCGGAGCCGAGCTGCAGCCACCAGTCTACGGATTCACGTCGAACGCGCCCGAGCCAAGCCGGGTCACCGATGTGCGGGTCCGGGGCGGCGTGATCGGATGCGCCTTCGACACCCTCCCGTCCATCTACGAGACTTTTGTGAAGAACATGCGCGTCGCCCAGGCGGCTGCGATCGGTATGGATCAGTTCGTGTGCGAGGAGCTGAAGGATCGCCTCAAGCGGGTGAACGACCTTCTCGATGCGGCCAACGCACAGCAGGACCGCCTTAAACAACTCGTCAAGCCGGCGGGATCCGGCTCCCTCCGCGACAACAGACCCAGCGATCATCAGAACACAGCGTCTTCGTCACCCGGCGAGGCGCACTCCGGTCGCACCCGGACCCGGTGCAACCCTGCCCCGACGACTGCCGGCGGCTTGGGCGACGAGCCGGTCTTGGAGGTCCGACGCCGACTCGACCCCCTGCTCCAACCCGGCCGACGCCCGACTGCGGTCGATCCAGCCGCCCGCGGTGCGGTCACCGACCGGCTGGCCCCCCGCGCCATCGACGACACCGACGCCCACCACCGCCTCGACCGACTCGCCCTCTCCGAGGAGCCGGAGGAGAGCGGCCCTGTCGGGCCGGCGTGCTTCGGACCACGCATCTGGGATGAGCCCTTTAGTAAAGGGTTCACGCTCCCCCGCGACACCACCAAGTACAACGGCACCGTGAAGCCGGAGGACTGGCTTACCGACTACACCACCGCCATCGGCATCGCTGGCGGTAACCACCGCCTTGATGTCTACTACACAACCTTCTTTTTGTAGACGTTGTTGGGCCTCCAAGTGCAGAGGTCTGTAGGATAGTAGCAAATTTTCCTCAAGTGGATGACCTAAGGTTTATCATCCGTGGGAGGCGTAGGATGAAGATGGTCTCTCTCAAACAACCCTGTAACCAAATAGCAAAGAGTCTCTTGTGTCCCCAACACACCCAATACAATGGTAAATTGTATATAGGTGCACTAGTTCGGCGAAGAGATGGTGATACAAGTGCAATATGGATGGTAGATATAGGTTTTAGTAATCTGAAAATATAAAAACAGCAAGGTAACTAATGATAAAAGTGAGCGAAAACAGTATGCGTTGAAACAAGGCCTAGGGTTCATACTTTCACTAGTGCAAGTTCTCTAAACAATAATAACATAATTAGATCATATAAGAATCCCTCAGTATGCAATAAAGAGTCACTTCAAAGTCACTAATAGCGGAGAACAAACGAAGAGATTATTGTAGGGTACGAAACCGCCTCAAATTTATCCTTTCGGATCGATCTATTCAAGAGTCCGTAGTAAAATAACATGAAGCTATTCTTTCCGTTCGATCTATCCTAGAGTTTGTACTAGAATAACACCTTAAGACACAAATATACCAAAACCCTAATGTCATCTTGTCGGAGAAAATGACCATAGGTAGCCTCATCCGCTCCCCATGGCGATTCGAGACATCGGGGCCAGCTACGCCCCTCAAGCTCGAAGACAACAGGCCGCCTTCTCAAGGCCGGCTGGTCCAAATGACCAGCTGCTTGAGAGCGGCGGCTCCTAGAAGACTGCCATGAGGAGGGCCGACTCCTACCAGGCGGCCTTCAGAGAGGCCGGCTCCTAGGAGGCGACTCCCCTCCACCCCCTTGAAGTTTGCACCACATTAAGACAACGAGATGGGGCGTGGCTACAGTGCAGCCTGCCACCCCCGAATTCCGAGAGGAGCGTGGCCACAGTGCGGCGTACCGGACGAACATCCTCCGCCCGGCGCGGCACTGTTGCCACGCAGCCCATGACATCATCCATGGCAGGACTAGCCATGCCTCCACTACGGACTGTCGGTACGGCCTGCAGGCGGCGGACCCTACTTGATTGTGAGAAGCCAGAAGGCGGCGAGATCCGCCAACCGGCTGGAGGGAGGCTGACTCCCAGCAGGCGGCCTTCCCCTTCCCTCAGAGTTTGTGCACCATTAATCAGAAGAGATGGGGAGTGGCTACAGTGAACGTCCGCCAGGCAGCGGGTACTGTAGCCACGCCCTCCCCGACAGAGCATGCGTCATCAATGGCATTGCTGCAGTACTAAGCAGCCAGCAGAGCCCGCAAGCGGTGGGCACGGCCTGTCGGCTCAGTACGAGATAGCCGACGGGACCCACCAGGCGGTGGGCCCCAGCGGCCGGCGGAGAAGCCGGCGTCCACAACGCTGATAGCTAGGACCACCACCCGGCTGGATTACCATTGTACCCTTGGGGTAGGCCTATATAAACCCCCCAGGGCACCCATGCAAAGGGTTTAGCTTCACTAAGACCCTAACACACCCACACACACATATAGAGGGAGTAAGCTAGGGCTAGCCTTGTTCTTCTTCTCCCTATAAAGAAACAGCTCAAGGAGCAAGCTTGTAGCCACCATTGTTGCTAGAGTGGTCATGCGGAAGCCCTGCAGAGCAGGAGTAGGGGTGTTATCTCCTAGGAGAGCCCTGAACCTCGGTAAGATTCGCCGGCGGGCATGTTTGCGCCTTATCCCGTTTTCTGGCACCGACGACGTATTATTAGCCCCCTCCATAATAAGCCATCCGTTGGCATATGTCGCACGACACCCCCAACATTTGGCGCCCACCGTGGGTCTAGGTGCACCGTCGTCCGGAGATCTGTTCTGCACGGAACCCTGTTCCTCCCTTACGAGTGCAGCCAGCCCGACTCGCCTGATGGCGTTTGCGCCGACGCACTGCACGATGCCGAAGTTGCCTGTGCAGCAGCCAACCTCGCCGATCTTGTTGGCGAGCTTCGCCTCTCCACCGAGCCCGCACCCGACGCGACAGCAGCCAGCTCTGAGAGCTGCTTCATGGACCTTCTCGGCAAGCTTCACATCGCCAGCGAGCCCGCCACTGACCTAGAATCGGTTGGCTCCACCGATCCGATGCTTGTCGACACCGACACGGCTTCCTTCGAATCCTTCCCCACCAATGTGGTGGTCATCGACGATCCACTCCCGTGCGCGGAGAGTGGCGGCAGCATCGTCACGGAGGTGCTTATCATCAGCCACGACAACGCTTCTGGCGGAGCGGCCCAGGACCCGTTGCAGGTGGCAATGCAGGACCTGTCTACGCCCATCGATGCAGACGCCAACACCGAGACGCTGGAAGCCTGCCGCGTCTCGCTCGTTGAGAACGCCAAGAAACTGGCTACAATGAGACGCCTTTCCGAAGCCTTCCAGCGCAAGATCGACCGCGCTGTAGGCGGCACGCCGACTGCTGGTGGACCCAACCGCGTGGGCACGATCCGGCAGCGAGGCGGTGCCGTCGCCAGCATGTTTGGGGCAGAGCGTCCTGTCTAGGCCATGCCCATGGAGAACATACGAGCCGCCCAGGAGGCAGCTGATGAGCTGGACCGTCTGGAGGGCGACGAGTGTCGCTACATGACGGAGCACGTTCAACAGCTTATTGACGCGGCTGCCGCGCAACAAGAAGTCGCCTGTCACGTGGAAGAGCATAACCAGCGGGTTGAGAACCCGCCCCTTCGCAAGAGCATGGTGCGACCTCCCGGACGCCGACAAACGACGCCCGCGACAGACGAGACAAGGAGCCGGCTGCTAGCCGCAACCGGACTCGCATCACCATCGAGCGCGACCAAGACAGCCGCCCACGAGCAGTAGAACGATGGGGCGACCATGCGCCACCTCCACCTCCTCGAAGGGAGAGGCGCATTTCCCCGCCGCTTGTTGATCACCCGACTCTGGGTGACCGACTAGGCCGCCGAGAAGGAGTCGGAGAGAATGATGCCCGCAACCGGATCGACCGCCTTGCTTGATCCTTGGCGCTAGAAGAAGATGCAATGGGTCCGCCTTGTTTTGGCCCTCGCATTCGTGATGAGCCCTTCCCAAAGGGTTCTCATTTCCAAGAGATACGCCCAAGTACAACGGCTCCGTGAAGCCGGAGGATCGGCTGGTGGACTATTCCACCGCCGTCAGCATAGAGAACGGCAACAAGCACGTTGCCGTGAAATACGTCCCGCTCATGCTCCAGGGCACAACCCGGACGGGGCTTAACATCCTCAAGCCCTACAGCATCAACAACTGGGTAGATTTCACCGAAGTGTTCATCCGCAACTTCACCAGCACCTAAAAACGGCCTCCCAAGCCCCGCCAGCTCTCGCTGTGCGTTCAAGGCCCGGACGAGTCCACTCACGACTATCTGACCCAGTGGGCCGAACTACGCAACTCTTGCGAAGGGGTGCACGAGGTCCAAGCAATTGAGTACTTCACTGCCGGGTGCCGAGAGGGCACCCTCCTCAAGCACCAACTCCTCCGCGACGAGCCTGCTACACTCGACGAGCTGTTGATCATAGCCGACAAATACGCCATTGCCGATTCCTCCATGAAGCCGGAGCCCCGAGTGGATGCCTCTGGGAAAGTGCTCCCTCCGGCTCCCAGGACACCGGTTGTCGACACCAGTCGGTGACAGCAGCCGAATGACAACAAGCGCAAAGCCCCGCAACCGGCTTCCACCAACCGACAAGTGGCAATAGTCGAAGACCAACAACCTGAAGGACAACCACTCCCCAAGCGCCAGAAGGGCGGCAAGCCTGCTTGGTTACCCGCCTTCTCCTACGAGCAGACCCTTGATGCTCCCTGCAAGTTCCGCAGCGGCGCGAAGCCATCCAACCACACCATCCGGAAGTGCCATTGGCTCACCCGAATCTCCAAGGGCGAAGGATTGCTGCCCCCTCTGCCTGCTGGCCCGCCATAGCCTCCTCCTCAGCAGCCAGTGGCCCGTCTAGCAGTCGGCGCCGTTCAAGATGACTACCTCGAAGAGCATGGAGCCTATGTTGTCTTCACCAGCGTGGCGGACGATCGGCGCAGCCGGCGTCAGCAGCACCGAGAGGTGAACGCCGTTGCATAAAGTGCTCCAAAATTCATGCATTGGTCTGAGAAGCCCATCAGCTGGAGCTGGGCAGACCACCCGGAGGTTATGCCCTCTCCGGGTTCTTATGCTCTGGTGCTAGATGCCACCCTTGCAACAGAGAGGCGAGCTGCTCGTTTCTCCCGAATTCTGATAGATGGCGGCAGCAGCATCAACATTCTATACCGCGATACCATGGAAAAGTTATGCATTAAAGAGAGGCAGCTCCAGCCCAGCCGGACTATTTTCCATGGTATTGTGCCCAGCCTGTCCTGCTCACCAATCGGCAAGGTCAAGATAGATGTCATCTTCGGAGGCAAGGATCACTTCCGTCGCGAAGCAATTTGGTTTGAGGTGGTGGACCTCGAGAGCCCTTATCATGTACTCTTGGGCCGGCCGGCTCTAGCCAAGTTCATGGCGGTGCCACACTATGCTTACCTTAAGATGAAGATGGCAGGAACCAAGGGCATTATCATGATATCTGGGGACTATGATAAGTCGGCCGATTGTGCTGCGGCCAGCAGCCGATTGGCCGAGTCCCTTGTGATCGCTGCTGAGAAGAAGCTCCTCGACCAGGTGGTGGCCATGGCCAGCAAGTAGCCGGACATGTCACTAGAACCCAAAGAGTCAAAGACCCAGTGGTCCTTCTAGCCGACCAAAGAAACAAAGAAGATCCCTTTAGATCCTGAGCACCCGGAGAGATTTGCTGTCATAGGTGCCAACCTTGATAGCAAATAGGAAAGCGAGCTTGTCGATTTCCTCCGTGAGAATCGAGACATCTTCTCATGGTCTCCCAAGGACATGCCGGGTGTTCCGACGGATTTCGCCGAGCACAAGCTACATGTCAGAGCAGATGCCAAGCCAGTCAAACAACCCCTCTGCCGACTGTCAGAGGAAAAGAGAAGAATTATTGGTGAAGAGATAACTCGGCTTCTAGAAGCTGACTTCATCATGGAAGTGTTTTTTCCAGAATGGCTTGCCAACCTAGTCCTTGTACTGAAGAAGAATAACAAGTGGCGCATGTGCATTGATTACATCAGTCTCAACAAAGCTTGCCCAAAAGATACGTTTACTTTGCCTCGGATTGATCAAGTGATAGACTCCACAGCTGGATGCGAGCTGTTGAGTTTCTTGGATGCCTACTCAGGATATCATCAGATCAAGTTTAACCTGGCAGACCGCCTGAAGACCGCCTTCGTCACACCATTTGGAGCCTTCTGCTACCTGACCATGACATTCGACTTGAGAAATGCCGGTGCCATGTTCCAGGGTTGCATGCAGAAGTGCCTCCTCAAGCAACTCGGTAGAAACGCCCATGTCTATGTGGATGATATTATGGTGAAGACGGCGAAGCACGGCACCCTCTTGGAAGATCTTAAGGAAACTTTTGAAAATCTATGCCAGTTTCAGGTCAAGCTCAACCCAGAGAAATGCGTCTTTGTAGTACCAGCCGACCAGCTCCTTGGCTCCCTGGTCTCAGAGTGCGGCATTGAGTGCAACCCTGTGAAAATCAAGGCCATCGAGAGGATGGAGAGACCCACCCGACTGAGAGATGTCCAGAAATTCACCGGCTGCTTGGCATCCATCAGCCGTTTCATCAGTCGGCTGGGTGAGAAGGCTCTTCGCCTGTACCAGCTCATGAAGAAAACCACTCATTTCGAGTGGAATGACAAGGCGGACGAAGCTTTTCTCCAGTTGAAAAAGATTTTGAGCACGCCGCCTGTCCTGGTGGCTCCGGCTGATAAGGAACCCATGTACCTCTACATTACTGCCACCAGCCGGGTGGTCAGTACTGTCATGGTGGTAGAACGCCCAGAGTCCGGCAGGGCACAGCCGGTCCGGAGGCATGTATATTATTTAAGTGAGGTACTATCGACCTCAAAACAGAACTGCCCCCATTACCAGAAGATGTGCTACGGCGTGCACTTTGCGGCCAAGAAGCTGAAGCCATACTTTCAAGAGCACCTGGTCACTGTTGTCTGCACTGCTCCACTTGTTGAGATCATTGGCAACAGAGATGCATCTGGCCGGGTGGCCAAATGGGCCATCGAGTTGGCCCCTCATACCATCTTCTACTAGCCAAGCACCGCCATCAAGTCCCAAGCACTGTCCGACTTCCTCGTCGACTGGGCTGAGATTCAGTACCTGCCGCCAGCTCCAGACTCCACCCATTGGCGGATGCACTTTGATGGATCGAAGATGCGCACTTTGATGGCAAGTTACCGATTCCTTGTTCAGCAGCTCAGCGGATATTTTGAAGGGTGCGAGTTCCTTCACGTACCACGAAATGAAAACGAGCCAGCTGACGCTCTCGCACGGATCGGCTCCACCCGTCAAGCAATACCAGACGGCGTCTCCCTTCAGTGCCTCCGCAAGTCGTCAATCAAGCCTTCTCCAAAATCCGAGTCCATCTTCATGCCAACTCCTCCCGAAGAAGTTTGACCCGGCCCGGGGGCTGCAGCAGTCGGCTCGGGGACTTCGGCAGGCGGCATGGGGACTGCAGCAGTCGCACCCGGCTCGGGGACTCCACAACCCGGCCGGGGGCTGCAGCAGCCGGCCCGGGGACTTCACCAAGTAGCTCGGGGGCTGCGGCAGTCGCACTCGGCTCGGGGACTTCACAACTCGGCCCGGGGGCTGCAGCAGTCGGCCCGGAGACTTCAACGATGCAGCAAGCTGGTAGCCAGCCCGCCACCTCCCATCCCAACCACCCTAGTACAAGGGCCATAGTGGCAGTAGAAGAAATTCAAGCACCATCATGGGCACAGCCCATCCTCAAATTTTTGGTGGACAGAGAGCTGCCGGCTGATGAGATCTCGGCCCGGCAAGTGCAACGCCGAGCAGGAGCCTACACGATAGTAAATAGAGAGCTTGTCAGACGCAACACGACTGGAGTCTTCCAGCACTGCGTAGAGCCAGAGAAGGGCCAAGCAATTCTCAAAGATATCCACCAAGGTGAGTGCGGCCACCACGCGGCCTCCAGATCCCTTGTCGCCAAAGCCTTTCGCCATGGTTTCTTCTGGCCGACTGCTTTGGTAGACGCCAAGGAGTTGGTCAAGCATTGCAAAGGGTGCCAGATGTTCAGTTCCAAGCAACATTTGTCGGCTTCTGCACTCAAAACCACCCCCTCGCTTGGCCCTTTGCCGTCTAGGGGTTGGACATGATGGGACCATTCAAGACAGCACGCGGTGGCATGACCCACCTGCTTGTCGCTGTGGACAAATTCACCAAATGGATTGAAGCAAAGCCAATCAAGAAGTTGAACGGTCCGACTGCTGTGACCTTCATCGCAGATATCACCGTCCGGTACGGTGTGCTGCACAGCATCATCACCGATGATGGCACCAATTTTGCTAAAGGAGCTTTGGCTCGTTTCTGCGCGACGCAAGGCATCCGACTAGACTTAGCGTCCGTTGCCCATCCGCAGTCCAACGGCCAAGTTGAGAGCAAATGGACTCATCCTCTCCGGCATCAAGCCCCGACTGGTCGAGCCTCTTGAGCGGTCGGCCGGCTGCTGGATCGACGAGCTAGCGGCCGTCCTCTGGAGCCTGCGCACCACGCCGAACAAATCTACCGGCTTCACTCCTTTTTTCCTTGTGTATGGGGCCGAGGCTATCATCCCAACTGACATCAAGTTCGACTCACCTCATGTCACCATGTACACGAAAGCAAAAGCAAAGGAGGCACGAGAAGACGGCGTCGATCTGCTGGAAGAGGGCCGGCTATTAGCACTCAGCCGGCCTGCCATCTACCAGCAGAGCCTATGCCGATACCACAGTCGGAAGGTCAAGCCAAGATCCTTCCAAGAGGGAGACCTTGTGCTCCGGCTTATCCAGCGAACAGCCGACCAGCACAAGCTCTTGGCCCCATGGGAAGGCCCCTTCGTCATCAGCAAAGCATTGGGCAATGACTCCTACTACTTGATCGATCTACAGAAGCCCAGAGCATGCAAGAGAGACGACTCTGGAAAGGAATCAAAGCGTCCATGGAATGCAAACCTCCTCCGAAGATTTTACAGTTGATGCAGTATGTACCATGCTGCCTTTTGTATTAAGCACTAAGACATCGGGTCCCTCGAGGAGCACTCGGGGGATACCCTCTTAATCTATATGATCAGTTCTGTACCTATGAATGTGTCTTTTCATTATTTCTGTCTGGCACCGGGTTTGACCAGTCGGCCCGGGGGCTTGCCGCCTTGTACTATGTCAATGCTTCATGCAGTCGGACAAGTAGTGTGCCGGTACCTAGGCCCTCTCTTGCCATCAGCCGCAGCTCACAGAGCGACTGTCCGGCTGGTAAGAGTTGAAGGCAGGAAACGGTGCCCACACAAAAAATGGCTAAGGACCAAAGCATTCGCATAGGCCAAGCCGGCTCCTTGCCTTGCCGACCAGCTATTGAGCAGCCGGCCGGCCGATTTCTAAAAACTTAACTTCCTACGCTCTACAAACGGCTAAGTACTTGTCTTCCCAAAGCGGCCATGTACTTGACCCGGCCACAAACCGTAGGGCGGCTGTCCGGCTGGCAAGACGACAACTAAGGGAAGGTGGCAAATGAAAAAACCCAGATGAGCAGAAGGAGAAAGACAAGTCGGGAATCGACAAAGATAATTTACATAAAGGCTCATGGCCAACATTCAACAGAGTTTGAATACACCCCCAGCGGGTGGAACTATGCAAACTTAACAATTTTTGTTCAAGAGATTACAAGACAGGAAAAGAAAAAGATTGCTTGGCCGCCTAGGCCAGAGGAGCAGCAGCCGGATTGAAGGGGTCGGCGGAGGTCGAGGCTCCGGGTGGTGGAGCGGCCGCCTGGTTGGTCTCGGCCTGGTCGGCACCAGCGACAGTCAGCTCATCAACGTGCTGCCCGCTGGTCGAAACCTGGTCAGGCTAAGGCCGACGCTCGTCTTCACCATCCGGCGCATCGTCTTCGTCATCCTCATCCTCCTCTTCGCGTTCGTCGCCGGAGGCGATCACCTCCACCGACTCCTCGCCCTTCCCCGGGTTCAGCCCGAACCAGTTGGGCGGTGCCTCAACGCTCTCCTTGGTCAGCTCGGGGAGGAAGACACTGGTGTCCGCGTACTCAACTATCGCCGCGGCACGGCGATAGAGCTCGGGCGCCACCACCGCCAGCTCCTCGGCGGCTTCACCACGGAGGATGGCAAGCTGGTCTAAGTTCAGACCAGGGTACCACCCTTTGACGAATTCCAGGCCCCACCGTGTGCCTGCCCGAGCTGCAGAGCCCTTCCACGCCTCAAGGTGGCCGACGGCCACCTCCAACCAGTCGGAGGTCTGACTTGGGGTGGCAGAGCAAGAGTGCCTGGCCAAAGGGCGGAGACTACCTGGGCTCCGGCGCGCTGCAGACGACGGAGAGCCCGATTATCCGGCTGGAGACGAGCTTGGATGCCAAAAAGCTGCTCGACGAGGGTTCGTGGGTCGTTGAGCGCAATTTCCGCATCAGCCAGCCTTTGCTCCTCGCGGCGAGCTTCGATGGCCTGGCCTACGGCGACGGCATGCCCAGGAAAATACTCCGCACAAGAAGGAAAAAGAAGCATGAAGTCATAAGCCATCTTGTATGACGAGTCGGCAGACAGGAGAAGGGAAAAAGCGACTTACCATCAAGCATGTCCTTGATCTCGCCGTAGCCATAGGTCAGAGCATTCTCCTTGTGTGCCCATTTCGAGAACCCAGTCTCGAATTCAGCCTCAAGGGCCTCCTCTGCCTCCTTGAGCTGTTGGAGCTCCGCCTTGTGCTTGTTCGCCTGGTTAGAAAGCTTCTTGGCCAGGTGGTTGCACTCCTGTTCGGCCCTGCTGTACTCCTCCTCCTTGGTGCGCAGCGCGGTCTGAGCCTTGCCCAGCTGCTGCTGCAAGGCGTCCTTGGCCCCTGCGGAGGGCAAAGAAGAGAAGATGGTCAGAAAGATAACAAAGGAAAAATGTAGCTGCTGGAAGATCCGGCCCGACTGCTCAACAGTTGGTCCGAATCTCGGGGGCTACACCCCGTGGCTGCGCTGGCGCGCCCCCGCGTGAATAAGGAACGAGGTACTTACTCTAGCTTTCGGCCAGCTCAGTATTCTGCTTGGCTAGCTCCCGGACCTGGGAGTTGTGGGTGGCCGCGTGTCGGGGGTTGGGTGCGACATATGCCAATGGATGGCTTATCATGGTGGGAGCGAGTAGAACGTCGCCGGTGCCTAGAAGCGGGATGAGGCGTAGACACGAACGCCGGCGTACTTTACCCAGGTTCGGGGCTCTCCTAGGAGATAACACCCCTAGTCCTGCTCTGCGGGGTCTCCGCATGATCACTAAGGAGCAAGTAAGTACAATTGTGCTCCTTGAGCTGTATGCTAGAGGTAGGAGAAGGCATGCTCGCTCTCTCCTTCCTTTAAGTATGAGTCTAGTTCTAACCGGTTGGGAACCCTTTGCATGGGTGCCCAGGGGTACAATGGTAATCGGGCCAGGTGTAGGGCCCGGCTGTCAGTGTCTCTGGTCGCCGACTTCTCCGCCAGTGGCTGGGGCCCGCCGCCTGGTGGGCCCCGTCGAATGGTCCGGTTGCCGACTGCTGATCACTGTAGCCGTGGTGCTAACGACACGTGCTTGGTCTGGGGAGCGTGGCTACAGTCCCGCCGCCTGGTGGGAGATCACTGTAGCCACTCCCGGTCTCTTCTGGTTTAATGGTGCACGGACCCTGAGGGGGGGAACTGGCCACCTGCAGGGAGCCGGCCTTCCCCAGGTCTGATTGGCCAAGCCTCTGCCGGCTTCCAGGCTCTCGCTGCCCGGTAGGGCGCGCCGCCCGCAGATCGTACCGACAGATCAACGTGGGAACATGGCTTGGCCTGCCAGCAGGGATGTCAGGGATGGAGTGGCAACAGTGCCACGTACAGGCAGAGATCTCCGCCCGTACGGAGCACTCTGGCCACGCCAGGCCCTGGATATGGGGGGGGGGGATGGGCTACACTATAGCCTCACCATGTCTCGTCCTCTTGAATGGGAGCGCAGACTCCGGGAGCGCGGTGGGCCGCCTGCCAGGAGCCAGCCTCTCCGGAGGCTGCCCGCAGGAAGTCGGCCCGTCTTGGAGCCGCCTTCTTGAACTCGGCCGTCTTCCGGCAGCCGGCCGTTTGGGACAGCCGGCCACCAGAAGGCGGCACTTCTTCTTGATGTCTTGAGGGGCGCAGCCAGCCCAGATGTCTTGAAAGGCTCAGGGACACGGGTTGGGCTACCCGTGGCCCATTACTCCGACAGTAGTCCCCGAAGCTGGTGAGGTGTCGTAGCTGGTAAGCCAAGAAGCCTCAACAGTTTTCTCCTCCGAGTGCTCTGGTCTGAATCCTCGTCTGACTCCTAGCGTGCCGAGTGGAGGGAGTCGGCCACCGCCAGTCGGACTCGTTCGGAAACTTTGAATGCGACGGCGGGAACCAGGTGGCTTATTAGCGAAGCCTCCAAGCCCGCCGCCCGCTGTGGGCACGCCACTTGGCATCAACCAACCAGGCCAGCCTGCCAGCTCATGTGCGCGATGGGACGTGATAGCAGGCTGGGCCCGCCACTATCGGGCCTCGGCACGCGAGCGGATCCGCCGCGGCCGAGGCGGCCGGTTGAGCTTCCCCGCGGAGTTACCACGCGTGGTAACTCGCGCGATAAACGAGGGGACATGGGGTCGTGGGCACAGTTAATCCCACGACCCCACGCTCGCCCTCTCAGCTTCGTAGCCCGATGACTATAAGTAGGGGGAGGAGGGGCAGCGGCGGAGCACACGTGCCATCGTGCCCCTACTCTTGCATCTTTCTTCCTTCTCTCGCCGCGGCTCCCGCGAACTCCGCCGGAGCGTTGCCGCCGCCCGTTTCCGTCGAACTCTTCCGCCCCGAGCCCTTCTTGGACCGGCCTCAATCCTCAGCTCCCCTGCCGCACCATTCGCTTCATCGAGCTCTTCATGGCGTGAGAGCGGGGAGGAGACTGGGACAGGTCGAACGTCAATGACGACCACATCGCCTTCCTCCACGACACGTGGCGTCTTCCCGGTGCCGTTTACGTGAAGGCGCGCGTGCCTCTCGAGGGGGAGATTTCACCGGCGCCGGGAGAGGGCGAGCGGGTCGTCTTCCGCTCGCACTTCATCTGCGGCTTCAGCCTGCCGGCGAGCGGCTTCCTCCGCTCATTCCTCGACTTCTACCATCTCCAACCTCACCACATCACGCCCAACACCGTGATGCTCCTATCCGCCTTCGTCACCATGTGTGAAGGATACCTCGGCATCCTCCCCACCATCGAGTTGTGGGGAGCGTTCTTCTACACCAAGTTGGGCACCTTAGTCCGGGAGGTGGCTGCTCAGTGCGGTGCCTTCGTCGGCGTGCGCCGTCCGTCTCCAAGGAACGCCTTCCCCTCCATCAAGCTGCCACAGTCGGTCAAGATGTGGCAGCAATCTTACTTCTATGTGGAGAACATCGACCCGGCTGTCGACTTCCTCAACCTGCCGGCCTACGAAGCTGGCCCGCCAGCAGAGCCTCGGGCCAACTGGGGCTACAAGCCGAAGCCGGTGTCAGCAGATGGCGCCGCCGCCATCGACCGACTCCGGGTGCTGACGGAGGCCGAAGGCCTCAAAGCGTTCGACTTGCTGGTCGCCTTCGTCGCGCGCCAGATTCTCCCGCTCCAAGGCCGGCCTCACTTGATCTGCCGGATGAGCGGGCACCGTGACCCGTGCCAGCTGAGCACCAAGGAGATGCCGGCTACCGAGGTGGCAAACTTGGTCAACGAGATCTCCTACCTCAAGCTAGATGGGTCATGGAAATTTGGCAAGCAGCCGTACTCCCGCGCGAACCCACCGGCTGTCGTAAGCTCTTCAACCTTTTCCCTCTCCCGTGCTTCATCTTGATTCCCTCTTGCTGATCAACCAGTCAGCTTCTTACTTTTTGAAACAGATCTACATGTCCGAGGCGACGACCGCCGTCGTGGGGGTAGGTGGCCCCTACTTGCCGGACCGAGCCGTGAGCGACGTGGACGACCCCGACTTGGGGGCGGCCGCCTTGGAAGATGACGCCACAGGCGGCGTCTACGAAGCAGGCGGCTCCGAAGAGGGTTTTGGCGTCGAGTCGTGGCCGGATGATTTTGATGATGATGAGGAGGAGCCGCGCCCTTCACGTGGCGCCGGCAAGGCGGACGCGGGCCCCTCCACTGAGACGACTGCTCGAGGTGGTACACAAAAGCGTAAACAGGGCGCCGCCTTGGGCAGCGCGCCGAAGAAGGCCAAGAATCCGACCGCCGCGACCAGGCGGAGGGAGGCCACCGCGAAGGCGCCCAAGTTCCAAAAACTCCCGAAGGCGCCTCCCATGGTGTCGACGTAAGTATCATTTTCTCGTGCCTTCCTTTCTTGTTGATTTCATCTGAGCTTCTTCTCCCTCTCTTCTTGATTTAGGGCTCCACTCTCACTCGAGAAGTCAGCCGCCGCCTCCGTTATCGGGTCGGCGGAGGCCTCCACCACCAGCCGGCGAATCAATCCCGCGGCCGACCTCCGGGAGGCGCGGGAGCGAAACACGCGTGAGGTGCGTGAGGAGCAGGAAGCCGCCTGCCGGGAGAAGGTGGAGGCAGACAAGGCGGAGGCCGCCGCGCTGAAGAAGGTGGCGGAGGCCGAGGCCGATGCCGCCGCGAAGAAGCGGCTTGAGGAAGCCGCGCGCCGCTGATACGTCTCCAACGTATCTACTTTTCCAAACACTTTTGCCCTTGTTTTGGACTCTAACTTGCATGATTTGAATGGAACTAACCCGGACTGACGATGTTTTCAGCAGAATTACCATGTTGTTATTTATGTGCAGGAGCAAACGTTCTCGGAATGACCTGAAACTTCACAGAGACACTTTTCAGAAAATAAGAAAAATACCTACCAAAGATGAAGGCCAGGGGGCCCACCACCTTGCCACGAGGGTGGGGGGCGCGCCCGCTACCTCGTGGGCCCCCTGTTGCCTCTCGGACTCCAACTCCACCTCCATATATTGAGTTTCGGGGAGAGAAAAATCAGAGAGAAGGAATCATCGCGTTTTACGATACGGAGCCGCCGCCAATGTAACGCCCTCGATGCGGCTATATCTCCCACGTGTCGAAGCACGACTTAGAGGCATAACCGCATTGAAAGCAATGTCACAAGTGAGGTAATCTTCGCAAACAACCCATGTAATACAATAAAGGGAAAAGGTACATAGTTGGCTTACACTCACCACGTCACACAAATATCATAAATAACATTACATTCATCCAAATACACTCAAGGTCCGACTACGGAACCAAAATGAAGATAAACCCCAAATGCAACATAGTCCCTGATCGCCCCAACTGGGCACCACTACTGATCATCTGGGAAAGACACGTAGTAATGACGAGAGTCTTCATCGAACTCCCACTTGAGCTTGGTCATATCATCTGGAGTGGTATCATCGGTCCCTGCATCTGGTTTTGGAAGTAATCTGTGAGTCATAGGGACTCAGCAATCTCGCACCCTCGCGATCAAGACTATTTAAGCTTATAGGAAGGGTAAAGGTATGATGTGGAGCTGCAGCAAGCGACTAGCATATATGGTGGCTAACATACGCAAAAGAGAGCGAGAAGAGAAGGCAAAGGCATGGTCGAACAACTATGATCAAGAAGTGATCCTAGAACAACCTACGTCAAGCATTACTCCAACATCGTGTTCATTCCCCGGACTCCGCCGAGAAGAGACCATCACGGTTACACACGCGGTTGGTGCATTTTAATTAAGTCAAGTTTCAGGTTATCTACAACTGGACATTAACAAATTCCCATCTGCCCATAACCGTGGGCACGACTTTCGAATGTTCATAACCCTGCAGGGGAGTCCCAACTTAGCCTATCACAAGCTCTCACGGTCAACGAAGGATATTCCTTCTCCCAAGACAATCCGATCAGACTCGGCATCCCGATTACAAGACAACTCGACAATGGTAAAACAAGTCCAACAACACCACCCGAATGTGCCGACAAATCCCGATACGAGCTGCACACAACTAAAACCAACCCTCGAGTTTCCCTGAGGTGGCGCTGCAAGGGGCTCTAGTTTGGACCAACACTCAGAGGAGCACTGGCCCAGGGGGTTTAATAAAGATGACCCTTGGGCTCCGAAAACCCAAGGGAAAAAGAGGCTAGGTGGCGAATGGTAAAACCATGGTTGGGCATTGCTGGAGGAGTTTTATTCAAGGCGAACTGTCAAGGGGTTCCCATTATAACCCAACCGTGTAAGGAACGCAAAATCCGGGAACATAACACCGATATGACGGAAACTAGGGCGGCAAGAGTGGAACAAAACACTAGGCATAAGGCCGAGCCTTCCAACCTTTACCAAGTATATAGGTGCATTAAGATAAACAAGATAATATGGTGATATCCCAACAATAAACAAGTTCCAACAAGGAATGATCTCCAATCTTCACCTGCAACTAGCAACGGTATAAGAGGGGCTGAGCAAAGCGGTAACATAGCGAAACAACGGTTTGCTTGGAAAAGGTGGGTTAGATGTTGGACATGGCAATTTGGGAGGCATGATAAGCAAGTGGTAGGCATCGTAGCATAGGCATAGCAAAAGAGCGGACATCTAGCAAGCAAAGATAGAAGTGATTTCGAGGGTATGGTCATCTTGCCTGCAAAGTTCTCAGAGTCAACTTGATCCTCATAAGCGTACTCGACGGGCTCCTCGTTCACGTAATCGTCTCCCGGCTCTACCCAAACAAGAACAACAAGCAAAAGGGAACACAATCAACCATGTGCAATGCTCAAGCAACATGATGCAAACATGGTATGATATGCGGGATGCGATATGTGATGCATAGGCATGATTTGGAAAGGAATGGTTGAACCTTGACTCAACTTGGAAATCCAAGAGTGCCACTGGAAAGAGGAGTTGATTTTGGTTGAAATCGATATAAAGATCACTGGAATCGGATGCACGGTTTGAAAATGGCAAGCAAAACAAATATGGCACCGGTCTGCGATAATCAGCAAGAGGCCACCTAAATGCATCAAGATAAATAAGCTACTGCACTCAAACATGGCAAAAAAAATACATGGCAGGGATCCACTCATGATGCTTGACAAAATATGAACACTGAGCTATGGCTAATTCACCCAATAGCAAGTTCAAACAAGCATGGCAAAAATGCAAAAGATAACAGGTTTCAGACTTAGTGAAGTTAACAGCATGTCAGGAATTTATCATCAGGAAGCAATGTTTAGAGCACAAAAACTACATGCTACAGGAACATATCATGGCAAAGCAAGGCATGGCATGAAGCTACTCTAAGAATATAACAAAAGTCCCTTAGTGACCATGAGCCAAAAGGGATCAGAAAATACAATTGCAAGCATGTGAACATAGCAAAAACATAAATAGATTCAGACTTAGTGAAAAACTGGAGCATGCAAAACAGTTAACGAGTAGGCATGTTTACGAGCTCGATGCACTCACTACAAAACATGGCATGGCAAGCTAAGCATACACGTAGCAAGTAGACATGGCATAGAAGCTAGACATGGTAAGAACAACAACATATCATGCACGGATCAACAACAACAAGCTCGGCAAAATTGCTAAACATGTTAACAATCTGCCAGGAACATTTTATAGCAAAAGTAGAGCTCGATTGACTCAATCTAGGGTGCTCCATAATTTCAAACAAATACATGGATGGAAAGAGCACAACATTATCTAGAAAACATCCTTACTGATCATGCTCAAAAAAGGCACGGATCACTAGGAAACAACATGAACATATGGCATAAAAATAATGACAGGGCAAGGACTTAGCGAAATTCTAAGTCCCTGAAATCAGCATCATTGAGTAAGCTACTTTGCATGCTTGTGCTAGTCACCACAAAGATCACAAAACTACATGGCATACACCCCTGTAAAGATAGCATGGCATTCTTCAAAACACATGTAGAGCTCAGGATCATAGCATGCACACATTAATCATGGCAAAAATGACAAAAGTGCATTTGCTGAAACAGATCTGAAATTATCATCACATAGCCCTCTTCCAACAGCATTTCAGGCATCAAGATGAGCTCAAATGAAAATGATGCAATGAGATGAAATGATGTACTCGTCGAGACGAACATTTTGATATGCTACACGCACGAATCGGAGCCATGATGAGGAAGTTATGGCATGTCAAAGATTGCAAAATAATTACGGTTTCTGAGGGAAAAAGTCAACCGTCTCGAATCCCAGATCCAGATCCAGCCGGGCATGGATCCCGAGGTTGACCTTGAGCTCGCCGAAAATGGTGCTCATCGCTGGAGATCGAGGGAGAGGGCGAGGCCGGCCGGGTCGGTGCGGGACGACGCCTGTTGGGGATATTACTACTGGGCGTAAACCGGCCTATCTGGGCCGGATCAACTTCATCAGTAGCTCCAGAAGTGATAAAGCCCAAGAAGGCAGATGAGGGCCTAAGGCCCGTAGCCGGTTCAAGACTTGTAGTTGTAAACCGGAGTTTGTATATAAACTTGTATTGTAAGCTAGGAATAAGGAGAGACCAACCCGGATACGAATATCGACCGGTGTTGGGACTCTGTGAACCGACGGGTGTCACCCGTGTATATAAGGGGACGACTCGGCGACGGTTCAAGGACAACAGACAACAACTCGAGACATAGGCGAAGCTTATTTGCTCCCTAGTCATCGAAACCCCATCAATTCCATCACAACTAGACGTAGGCTTTTACCTTCATTGAAGGGGCCGAACTAGTATAAATTCTCTTGCGTCCCTGTGTCCGCTTTAACCCCTTCAAGCTAACCCGTCGCGTTGCCTCCATGACTAAGTCCTTTCTCTAGGACATCTGCCGTGAAAAAACCACGACAGTTGGCGCCCACCGTGGGGCCATCGCATGATGGTTTCCGGTTCTTGGAGGGCCGCTTTGAAGGACTCGAGGGCTACACCTTAGGCCGGATGACTAAGAGTCGTCGCGGCAAGCTCTACATCAATGACGCAGGCTAGGGCCCCGAGGCCGGCTCAATTGAGTACGGGTACCGGGTCCCCTTTGGTGGCATTCACGTTTTCATTGGCAAGATTGGTGAACCAGGCCCTGAGCCGGACATCTGCACCGACCTCGTCGAGACGGCTCAGCGTGCGCGATCCGCCCGGGTTAAACCGGCCGTGAAGCGTGCCTTCGTGGGAGTCATCCATGGAGGAGGTTATGAGGACGGATCGGAATTTCGCGGTGCGACCGTTGTTTGTTCCGGTGACGAGTCTTCGACCGGAGAAACCGAGTCTCTTTATCAGCTACAAGATGGCCGGATTGGGAGCTGTTCCGATGGCGATAGTATTCCGGACCCCTCTGATCTGCCCAACCGGGTTGGAATATTCATGGCCGGAACACAAGCGGCGCTTCATTCTTCGACAGCTATGGCAACGATCTCCGGTTCAGCAGCAGCGACAGCTGCCGGGGCAGGAGGCCCTGTGCGCCCGCCGGCTCAGGTTCTATCAAAACTATTTGATGCGTTGGCTGTGCTTGTGGCGGAGGTTAATCCATCGGATCAGGATGTCCACAACGCGGAGATTGCAAAGGTAAAGGAACAGATCACCCAGGCCAAGGCAGACCTGGCGGCCGAGGACGCGAGGATGGCCGCAGAGCGGGCCGCTTTAGACGCACAGGCCTACCGGCTTATGTTGGACCAGAGCGCGTCGCATGAAGTCATGAGGAGGAAGCACCGATCCCGTTTACCTCCAGTTTTCAAGGCCAGAGACCTTTTCAACACTCCAGGACCAAGAGCCGGCAATCCGCTGGAGGGAAACCGGGCAGAAGCCCCTGGGACCGGTGCACCAGTTCAGCCTCGTCAGATGGACCCGCCTCGTCAAAACACCATCATACCTCAGGCTGCTTTAACACCTCTGGGTCACTACTCCAACCCAATGGACAATCTTGTTGCCGCTGCTGCACGGCTGGAGGCCATTCCAATTGAAGGTGACTTGCCGCAGGCAGTAGAGACGCGACGGGTCAAGGAGCTTCTGAGGACAGCTTTGGCCCAACAGGAAGCGTACTCGTACAGCCGCGACCGGATCCACTCGACCCCCCGTCCAAGCCGGAGCTATAGAAGACACATGGATGAACCGGCAGTGTCGAGTAATGAACAACGGGGAGCAACCCGTGATAACAACCCGGCGGGTGGTGCTGATAATGCTCAGGGAGTGGTGGACCGGGCCTGCGCGTGCAGGGAGGCCGGGTTAGCCGCACAGCATCAGGCTCGGCAGCTCACGCCGGTTCGTCCAACCACCTCGACTGAACTTGGTGTTACTTCTAGTTCTTTGGGGGTGCCTTGCCTTATCCCCGCTTTACGCAACGTGCGCCTGCCCAAGGATTTCAAAGGCCCGCGCAAGGTACCGAATTACACGGCGGATCAACCTCCAGAGACATGGGTGGAGAGCTATGAGATGGCCATGGAGATGCTTGATGTGGATGACGCGGCGTGTGCGAAATACTTCACCATGATGCTTGAAGGAACGGCCCGTACTTGGTTAAAAAGCTTGCCGGCTAATTCTATCAGTTCATGGGCCCAGTTACGAGCCCAGTTTATCAGCAATTTCAAGGATACCTGTAAACAGCCTATGTCGATAGTAGACTTAGCTGCATGCGTCCAGGAGGAAGGAGAATTAACGACTCATTGGGTGCGCCGGGTTTCACAAGTGTTGCACTTGTTAGACTGCATCAATGCCGACACCGCAGTATTAACCCTAGAAGGCAACTGCCGGTTTGGGCCCCTGAAGCTAAAGTTGGGACGGATGAAGTGTCATTGCACCGACATGGGGACCCTCATGGCCGCTTTGGTGAAATATGCTGATTCTGATAGTACCAAGGATCCCGAATCTGATGATGACAAGATAGGAAAAGGGAAGAAGAACAGCAGCTCCAAAGGTCAGCAGCATCACTGGGCAGGCAATGGTGGTGGAGGCAAGCGTAAAGCGGATGGTAACATGGACTTTGTGGCTAATACCAACGCATAGGACAATGGCCAGCGACGCAAGGGTAGACCGAAAAATCGTAATGGAGCACCCAACCCTAACCCAAACCGCCTAAATTATCTGCTAAACCAGCCATGTCCAAAACATGGGACGAAGGAGGCGCCAGCAAACCACCTTTGGAAGGATTGCTTTATTATGCAGGAGTTCAAGAATTCTAATAATTTCCGGTATGATCACGAATCTGGCGGTGGCTCAGGATCCGGGCCGGGTTACGGTGGAGGAAGTTCCAGTTCAGGATTCAATGGTAATCCGGGCGGACATAATGGTCAAAATAGTCAGAACAACCAGGGTGGTTACAACCAACAGCAGCAACAGTCAGGTTACCAGAGCAACCCAAAGCAGCTGAGTAGCGGGCAATACCATGTCTTCACCACTAGCTTGGACAAGCGAGACCGGAAGGTTCAGAGGCGGGCGGGCAACTCTGTTGAACCGGTCATACCCCATTATCTACATTGGTCTGAGCAGCCCATCATATGGAGCAGAGAAGATCAACCTCCCCAGGTCGATAATCTGGGTCAGTTGGCTCTGGTGGTGGCACCTCAGGTGGGAGGTTACAAGTTCACCAAGGTGCTCATGGATGGAGGGAGCAGCATTAACATCCTGTACTATGAGACCTTCCGTCGTATGGGACTAACAGACAAGAATCTCAAACCGTCTAATACAGTATTCCACGGTGTAGTGCCTGGTAGATCAGCATATCCCGTTGGTAAGATAGCTCTGGAAGTGGCCTTTGGGGATGACCATGATTCCAGGTCGGAGACATTGACGTTTGTAGTGGTGAAAATCCAGAGTCCATATCACGCTCTGTTTGGGCGACCGGCTTACGCCAAGTTTATGGCACGACCCTGTTATGTGTATTTGCAGCTCAAGATGCTGGGTCACAGGGGGACAATAATGGTTCACGGAAGCCGCAAAATTACTTTGGAGTGCGAGGAAGGAGATGCGGCTTATGCAGAGTTGGTTTGTGCCACCGAGGAGTTAAAGTACTATAAGGACAATGTTGATCCGGCGGACATGACTCCGTTAAAAAAGCCAACTACAGAGCATGATCCGGCCCCGAAGTTCAAATCGGCAGCAGAAACTAAGCTTGTTGACTTCATACCTGGCGATTCGTCCAAGCAGTTCAGCATCAGTGCCAACTTGGATCCGAAATAGGAAGGCGCACTCATCGAGTTCATCCGTGAGAATCGGGACATTTTTGCATGGAAGCCCTCTGACATGCCAGGTGTACCGAGGCAACTCGCTGAGCACACCCTTAATGTGGATCCTAAATATAAACTGGTGAAACAGTTCCTCCGCCGGTTTAACGAAGAAAGACGCAAGGCGATTGGAGAAGAGGTAGCCAGGCTCTTAGCAGCTGGCTTTATTGTTGAAGTTTTTCACCCTGAGTTGCTTGCCAATCCGGTACTGGTCCTCAAGAAAAACGGCACCTGGCGCATGTGTGTGGATTACACAGATCTTAATAAAGCTTGTCCAGCAGATCCTTTTGCCCTCCCCCGTATTGATCAAATTATTGATGCTACGGCGGGTTGTGAGCGTTTAAGTTTTTTGGATGCATATTCTGGCTATCATCAGATCAAAATGGCAGTTAAGGACCAGGAGAAGACAGCATTTATAACTCCCTTTGGAGCCTTCTGCTATGTGTCTATGCCCTTCGGGCTCAAGAGTGCCCAGGCAACTTATCAACGGTGTGTACAAAATTGTCTTCACAAGCAGATTGGCCGTAATGGACATGCTTACGTGGATGATATCGTGGTTAAGTCTAGGGAGAAGGAGACTTTGATTGATGATTTGAAGGAAACTTTTGATAACCTGAGGACATACAAGATGATGCTTAATCCGGACAAGTGTGTTTTTGGTGTACCGGCGGGCAAGCTATTGGGTTTTCTGGTGTCCAACAGGGGAATTGAGGCTAATCCGGAGAAGATCACGGCCATCACCTCCCTAGCTAAACCAAAGTGTATCAATGATGTTCAACGACTGGCCGGCCAGATTGCAGCATTAAGCCGATTTATCAGTCATCTTGGTGAGAAGGCAATCCCTTTGTATCAGATGTTGAAAAAGACGGATTAGTTTGTCTGGAGTTCTGCTGATGATGAAGCGTTTGAGGACTTAAAGTGGCAATTGGCCAATCCGCCGGTGCTCGTCGCTCCCATTGACAAGGAGCCGTTGCTGCTATATGTTGCTGCCAATGTTCGGGCGGTCAGCGTGGCTATTGTGGTGGAACAAAAGGAGGCAGGTAAGGAGCATCCGGTTCAACGTCCGGTCTATTATATCAGCGAGGTACTAATCGAGTCCAAGCAAAGATATCCGCATTGGCAGAAGTTGGTGTATGGAGTTTTTATGGCAAGCCGGAAGCTTAAACAATACTTCCAAGGGCACCCGATTACGGTGGTTAGTTCTGCTCCTTTGGGAGATATCATCCAAAACCAAGAAGCAACTGGCCGGATTGCAAAGTGGGCTATAGAGCTGGGGCCGTACGGTTTGAAGTATGTGCCTCGGACAGCGGTTAAGTCCCAAGCACTTGTTGATTTCATCAATGATTGGACGGAAATGCAAGCACCTGAAGAAAAGCCGGATCACACGTATTGGACCATCCATTTTGACGGATCCAGGCAGTTGGAAGGCTCGGGGGAAGGAGTCGTATTAACTTCCCCACGAGGTGATAAGTTTTGTTATGTTCTCAGCTTAATGTTCCCTTGTACTAACAATGCAGCTGAGTATGAAGCCTTGCTCCATGGTCTCCGGATGGCTAAGGAGATGAATCTAAGTCGAGTTAAGTGCTTCGGTGACTCGGACCTTGTGGCTCAGCAAGTGTCTGGCACTTGGGACTCCAAGGACCCACTTATGGCAGCATATCGTCGTGAGGTGGATACTGTTGCAGGTTATTTCAAACGCTGTCAGGTGGACCACATGGACCGACGGAAAAATGAAGCGGCGGACGCTTTAAGCCGGCTGGGCTCTCAGCGCAAACCGGTCCCGCCCAATGTTTTTCTGGATGTGCTGCACAACCCGTTGGTCAAGATCCCTGGTGAAGAGGATTTGGCTATTCCTGATCCGGAGGCTCAATTGGTGGCAGCTCTTCATGTTATTCCGGATTGGACGCTTCCTTACCTGGCGTACAAGAACCGGGGCGAGTTGCCAGAGGATGAGATTCTGGCCCGGCAGATAATCCGACGATCCAAGTCCATGGCTATTATCAACGGTGAGTTACATCATTGCAGTGTGTCAGGAGCTTTTCAATGCTGCGTGTCTCCTGAAGAAGGCCGTGAAATTTTGCGTGAGATCCACGAAGGAGATTGTGGTCACCATGTCGGTTCAAAGTCTCTGGTGGCTAAAGCGTTTCACCATGGCTTCTATTGGTTAACTGCTCATGCTGATGCGGAGGATCTGGTCAGACGATGTGATGGTTGCCAAAGGTTTTCAAGACGTGCTCATGTACCGGCTCAAGAATTGAGAATGATTCCAATTACTTGGCCGTTTGCGACTTGGGGGCTGGATATGGTTGGGCCTTTCAAAAGGTCCAAAGATAAGAAGACCCACCTCCTGGTGGCAGTTGACAAGTTTACAAAGTGGGTGGAGGCAGAACCTGTTAGCAAGTGTGATGCGGCCACGGTGGTTCAGTTCATCAAAAAGGTGATTTTCCGGTTTGGCTTTCCGCACAGTATTATCATAGATAATGGTACCAATTTGTCCAAAGGTGCTATGAAAGAGTTCTGCGAACGGGAGCACATCCGGCTCGATGTTTCATCAGTGGCGCATCCACAGTCCAATGGTGAAGCAGAAAGAGCTAATCAAGAGATCTTGAGAGGCATCAAGCCCTGGCTCATGGTTCCTTTGCAGAGAACGCCGGGTTGTTGGGTAGAAGAATTACCATCTGTGTTATGGAGCATCAACACAACACCTAACAGATCAACAGGATACACACCGTTCTTCAGGGTTTATGGAGCGGAGGCGGTTCTCCCCAGTGATATCCTTCATGATTCACCTCGGGTGACGGCTTATATTGAAGCGGACAATGAGACAGCACGGCAAGATGCTTTGGACCGGTTGGATGAAGAGCGTGACACCGCAGCCGCCCGATCGGCGATTTACCAGCAGGATCTTCGTCGTTATCACAGTTGCCGAGTCAGAACTAGAACCTTTCAGGAAGGAGATTTGGTGCTTCGGCTCATCCAAGATCAGACTGATATGCATAAGCTATTCCCACCTTGGGAGGGGCCTTTCGTGGTCAGCAAGAATCTGCACAACGGGTCGTACTATCTGATCGATATTCGAGAGCATAAAGACTCACGCACATCAGAGGAAGAGACCAACAGGTCGTGGAACATAGCTCATCTTCGGCCTTACTATACCTGAGCCATTGGCTATACTTATGTACATATTACGACAATGTATATATTATGATTAAATATAATAAATCGGAGCCTCAGCTAAAGCGGGGTATCTGTTCTTTTACATCATGTGAGGTTACACGGAGTTGCTCTAAAGCGGCCTCCGGTTTACCCCTTGAGTTAGCTTTACAAAAGCATCATATCACTTGGAGGATTGGTCGTGTCCGAACCAATACCATGCCTCTTGATAGGCGAGAGCCACCAGATCACTTGGGGACTTGGTCACGTCTGAACCAGTCATGCCTCTTGGTCGGCCTAAGGCCACAGAATCACTTGGGGGCTTGGTCGAACCCAAACCATGACCATGCCACTTGATCGGCATAAATGCCACGGTTTCATTTGGGGACCTGGCTGACTAGAACCATAGTTACACCTAACAGGAGCTTGGTCGTGTTCGGCCATGGTAACACCATCTGATCAGTTCAAATAAACCTTTTTATTGCAAACGGTTTTATCTTTGCACTTTTCTTTGAAGGTTTTTTTTTGCTTTTTATAACGTTTTTTAAACCGACAAAGTTTTTTAACCAATCAATTGACGGAACACAGTTCACGTCAATCCGGAGATTATTTGCCCGGTTTGATCCTTGTTGTTAACATCCTCTTATGGAGTAACACGGTGTTCATTATAACCCGGCACGGTTTACCCGGTAAACCAGCATCATATATATACAGGAGCTGTTATCTCCTCCAACAGTGTGGGTTTGCAAAACTCCGCTTCAAGATTGGCCAAGCCAGCTTCATGCTCAACGATGGTAGGTATTATGTATCGCAAAAATTTGGTCATATACTTAAGAACTTTTTGGATGTTTTGACTTCATATATGCAGACATCATATTCCACCAGACGGTACAACCGCGGTGGCACTTGAAGAGTTTTTTATTGCAGAAAGCGCTTTGGAAAGTTCATCACCACAGGAAAAACAAATTATGCACGAAGGCATATCGACATCAAAAGTATCAGCTAGTCTATTACAAGGCAACACGGTGCCCATGATAATATCATTGTTTTTCGCAAAGGAGAGGCAGTTTCAAAACTGGCTTCCAGTTCAAGCCTGGTTACCAGCCCGGCCTGATGGTTGTGGGTCATCCTGCGCCGCTTCAGCCTCCGTTTCTCTACCCAGTGGCTGGAAATCAACAGTTGTCCAGTCGATTCCCATTAATGCTTGAAAAACAGCTTCATCGTGGATCCGCAATGACGGGTCAATATCGAGAGCGTAAGTGTGCTTACGGATTGGAGGGATAAGATTTTCCGACTCATGAATTGGGGAAACTATTCGCTTGTTCTGATTATCATATTGAGCTTGATAACGAAACAAGTCTGCTTCTTCAACCAGTTGACAAGCTAGCGGACGCACCTCCCGGTTTATGGCTCGCTGATCCGCTTCACTGAATTCTGACCCATCTTCTTTCAAGCTGGGATATCCCTGAGCCGCTTCAATAGGATCAAAATCTGGCACCCAGGCTTTTTCCTGCATTAAGGCATTGATCGCACCGGTTCGAGCAGCAGATATCTTCAGCTCTTCAACCCGGGCGGGAAGCACCGACAGCTTCATCAGGGTATCTTGAATCAAAGTGGGCGCCAGTTTGTTGTGAGATGCGGTACAGATGATCCGCTGTGCGCCAGTATACAGCTGTTCGACCAATGTGTAGACAACTTTCAATTTTTTTCGCACATCTGAACCCAAGTGCCCAGTGCGTGTCCCTGAAATATCATAAGGGTTAAACCGACAGCTCTGTAAGAAGGCCGAGTCAATTCAGAAGTCAAACTGGCTTACCAAAGATGGCAGTAGTCATAGTATGCACGTGCCGCTTTATACTGGTCAATTCATCCGCCACCGGTTTGAGTGCAGCCTCGGCATCCTCTGCTCGCTTGATTAAAGTGGACTTTTCAGTTGCCCAATCCTCTTGCTTCTTCTTGAAGCTCTCCTTAAGCTGCTCCATGGCGCTTAAAGCGCTGGCTAATTCCTCTTTTGCTTTGGAGGTTTCAGCTTGTTGGGTTTTCAGGTTTTCTTGGAGGTCAGCGGTTTGGTTTTCTTTCGTCTTCAGCTCAGCCTGCATGCAGACAGTTATATGATTTAGCAAAATGGTACAAGGATTGAATTACCAACCACATAACCAGTTATGCACTTGGCACTTGGGGGCTAATGCATATTCGATCTTCATCTTTCAATTGCTTACAAAGTCCCAAGATCAATACAAGTATTCAACTTGGTACTTGGTGGCTAATGGCTATTTGCTCGTATATATTCTGATGCGGCAATTTCAATTACTTAAAGTACCGGTTTAACTATGCTAAGTTGAACCGGCCCTTGGGGGCTACATCAACGAATTTCAAAGCATTAAGGTTTACATTAGTAAGTCCCGGTTTGAAAGAAGATTACAAACCGGCCCTTGGGGGCTAGGAGAATCAGCAAGAATTAAAGCATACAAGAAGGAAGGAGCATATGGAAGTTACCTCATATTTGTCTTTCATCATATTAACCAGACCGGCTTCATAGTCGCGACTGGTATACAACCGGTTCAGGTAGCCGGAATGAATATCTTGGGCGTTCAGAGCAGCGTAAGTCGTCAGATCAGCGTTCCACTTGCCTTTGCCAAAGGCAGCAAGTTCTTCCTTGCCAGAATGTTTAGACAAAGCGACAGGATTGCTTGGCTTAGTATGGCCAGTGCCAGTAATGACAACCTCATCATCCTGGGTACCGCCGGTTTGCACTGGGGCTGTTGGCTTGTCAGTAGGTTTTGCTGGACCGGTGGAGCTTTCAATCCAGATGGAACCTGTGGGCTGACTGACAGGACCTGAGGCATCAGTAGGTCTCTCTTCAGCAAGAAGATCGTTGTCTTGCTGCGGTGGATCGTTGGGTATATCCTCAGGAATAGCCGCTTCAAGATCGGGTGTCTTGCCTGGCTCAAGAACGACATCTCCTTCGGCTGCTTTGTCCAGGCGGGCCTTCTTGCTTGGCCGAGGTTTGGCCCTGAGAAGAATAACAAAATCAAATACAGCATATGTTCTAAGGTGATATACTGCAAATATCACAATAAGTATAGCTTACCCAAGCACCGTTTTGAGCGGTGGGAGCTGAGTAGCCGAGGACTCGCCAGAAGATGAGTGGGAAGTAACCTGGTAATCGGAGTCAGACGGATTAAGAGGTTGACGAAAGCAGCCCGCTTCAGGACAAGCACTGACAAGCAAATTAGAGACCTCTGAATGGCGTTTCCGAACCGGACTGTTCGGTAAACCGGCGGAGGTAACTACCTGGCCGCTGTGCCGGGTTGTGCGACGGGCTTCGTGTTGTTGGGTCTTCATAAGAAATTTAGGATCCAAATAAGCAAGAGGATGAGAAAATTTAACTTTCCGGTTTGCCTGACGGATTTTTTGTGAAGGCAAAGTTTCTGAATCGGAAGAAAGAATAATTACCTCTGCAACATCCGCATGGCTGGCTTCGGCATCATCCTGACAAGTATCATCATCAATAAGACGTATGAAAAATAAACCAAGTGAGTCAAGTTATACCTCAAAGTCCGGATTATCCACATCATCATCAGGGGCCGGATTAGAAGTTGAAGTGGTTTTTTTTCCTGTGGGCAGTCTTCTTCACATCTTTAGTCTTTTGCCGAGTTGCTCTCGCCAGTTTGTCTGGTTTTTCTGGTTTCTCCTGCGGCAGTTTCTTGCTCCAAAATGGATCATTGCCCTGATTGCACAGACACTGATATTAAACAATGACCAGATATATCAACAACAGATTCAGCAAAGAGAAAAATCAAAGTCTTACAGCTGGCAGTCTGTTGGTGGCACAGAAGGGAAGCAGGCCGGTTCTAGCGTAGACGTGTTCCGGTTCATTCAGCATCTTATTCACAGCCTCTGTGATTTCTTCATCGGAAAGCTGGATTTTGGAATGTCGAAGTGGGTCATCAACACTGTCAGTATACTCGCACATCAAACCGAAGAGCCGACTAAGGGGCAGTATGCTCCACGATATCCAACAGCGAGCGAGATCAACCCCTGTTAAACCATTGGCCATAAAGGCTCTGAGCTTTGACAGTTGAGGAGCATATTTGCTTCTCTCCTGGGTAGTCAATCTTTAAGGAAAAGGGTGTGTATTGCTGAGCCGCTCCGGACGAAAGCCAGGCAAGGGATTCTCACCAGCAGGGGAGGTGTCTTTGCAGTAGAACCATGTATGATTCCACTCTTTGGGGTGGCTGTGGAGTTTGGCGTGAGGATATGTGACCTCTTTCCTTTTCTGAATCGCCACGCCACCCAACTCCGTATTAGAGCCATCAGTAAACTCAGTACGGCAGTTTAGATGGAAAAGATCTCTGAACAATTCCACTGTGGGCTCCTCTTGAAAGAACACCTCACAGAGCACTTGGAAGTGACACATATTTGTAACAGAGTTGGGGCCAGTGTCTTGTGGATGGAGTTGGAAATTGGCTAAAACATCCCGGTAAAATTTAGAACCGGGCGGATTAAAGCCCCGGGCTAGGTGATCTACGAAAACAATGACCTCTCCTTCTTGAGGTGTGGGAGGGCATTCTTTGCCAGGAGCCCTCCAATGGATGGTGTCTTTGCTGCCTAAAGCGCCAATCAGGACTAGATCGTCAAGTTCAGCCTCTGTGACACGAGAAGGAACCCAATTGCACTCATATACTTGCTTGGCCATGAGGAAATCTACAAGGTAGAAGATCCCAGTTCAAGAATGCATTGATCAAAGGTACATTGGTATGCGTAATGTTAAACCGGGGACATATCTATCTAAAGCGGAGTTTATGAAGCAACAACATCTGGCGGTTCAACTAGGGGACTAATGATATATACCGGGTTGGTAAATTTTTTCTACAAGGTTAAACCGCCTGATCTATGCATGGAGACCGCTGAGATGGCGGATGGATAAGTGTGCAGAAACAGATTTCACACGATTTCTTTACAGCGTTGGATCTGAAGCAAGTTCAGAAATAAGAAAAATATTCAAACGCTCAAGGCAGAACAACATTGAATCAATGGGCAGAAATATATGTGAGATCTATGGTCTAGGGCATGAAACTAAAAGCGGATACTAACAACTACCGTTATACAGAGCAGAGGTTCGCAGATGCATCCAGGGTTGGTGTATGAACACGAACAGATGATGAACACTGCAAGAACATGAAACCCTAGAAAAGATCTGAGTTGAGAAGAGCAGAAGCTTTACCAGAGTTAAGGAAGAAGCGGCAGGTTGCCGCGGCGCTCTGGTGCGTTCAGGTTGATGCAGCGGCCAAGGTTGGTGCAGAGGTCGACGGCGGCAGCGGAGCTCCGAGGCTGGCGACACGATGAAGACGAAGCAGAAGGGGAAGAAGGGAAAGAGAAAGGAAATGACCCTTCGGTCCTATTTATAAGGCAAACATGAGTCAGGCGCGACAATCAAGGGGCCACGAAACGGAGCTGTCGCCTCGATTTCCGCAGATATATTAAACAAAGAAGCATAATGGATATCTTCATTATGACAGGTGACGTCACTCTGGTTTACAATAATCAGAAAAGATGACATCATGGCGGTCTACCAATTTAAGAGAAGACGTTGAAGATGAAGTTTTTGTTAAAGGATTGACATGAACCTGTTCAAATCAATCTGGGGCCTAATGTTGGGGATATTACTACTGGGCGTAAACCGGCCTATCTGGGCCGGATCAACTTCATCAATAGCTCCAGAAGTGATAAAGCCCAAGAAGGCAGATGAGGGCCTAAGGCCCGTAGCCGGTTCAAGACTTGTAGCTGTAAACCGGAGTTTGTATATAAACTTGTATTGTAAGCTAGGAATAAGGAGAGACCAACCC
This sequence comes from Triticum urartu, assembly GCF_003073215.2. Taxonomy (NCBI): domain Eukaryota; kingdom Viridiplantae; phylum Streptophyta; class Magnoliopsida; order Poales; family Poaceae; genus Triticum; species Triticum urartu. The sequence continues at coordinate 52,352,964 of NC_053024.1, forward strand.
GGATACGAATGTCGACCGGTGTTGGGACTCTGTGAACCGACGGGTGTCACCCGTGTATATAAGGGGACGACCCGGCGACGGTTCAAGGACAACAGACAACAACTCGAGACATAGGCGAAGCTTATTTGCTCCCTAGTCATCGAAACCCTATCAATTCCATCACAACTAGATGTAGGCTTTTACCTTCATTGAAGGGGCCGAACTAGTATAAATTCTCTTGCGTCCTTGTGTCCGCTTTAACCCCTTCAAGCTAACCCGTCGCGATGGCTCCACGACTAAGTCCTTTCTCTAGGACATCTGCCGTGACAAAACCACGACAGCGCCCGAGAGGGAGATGGCGGCATCGGGCGGAGGAGGGCGCAGCGGCCCCGGGCGGTGGCGCGGCGGATGCGGCAGAGTGGACGTGTCCGGCCGGACGGAAATTTGTCCGGCGGCGCGTGGAGAGGGAGGGGACTAGGGTTTGCCCGAAATTTTCGGGGAGTAGCCTTTATATAGAGGTAGAGGGAGCTAGGAGATTCCAAATGAGGTGCGGTTTTCGGCCACGCGTTCATGATCGAACGATCTAGATGATGGAGAAGGTTTAGGTGGGTTTTGGGCCACTTTGGAAGGGTGTTGGGCTGCAACACACACGAGGCCTTTTCGGTCCCTCGGTTAACCGTTGGAGTATCAAACGAAGTCCAAATGGTACAAAACTTGACAGGCGGTCTACCAGTAGTAAACCAAGGCCGCATGAAAAGTCTCGGTCTAATCCGAAAACGGTTAGCACCCACACACGAAAAGAGGTAGAAAGGGACACTGGAGGATATAGGAGCGTCGGAATGCAAAACGGACAACGGGGAAAATGCTCGAATGCATGAGACGAACACATATGCAAATGCAATGCACATGATGACATGATATGAGATGCATGACAAAGAAAAAACACACGGAGACAAAAACCCGACAACGATGAAATAAAATAACTTAGTGCCGGAAACGGCAAGAGTTGGAATACAATTAAGGTAAATTACATCCGGGGTGTTACAGCCAAGCCCTAAAACCTCTCGGGAGGGCTGATCTGGAGTCCGCTCGGGGCTCCGGAGAGGGGAATCCGTCGCCATTGTCATCATCAACCATCCTCCATCACCAATTTCCTAATACTCACCTCCATGCGTGAGTAATTCCATCGTAGGCTTGCTGGACGGTGATGGGTTGGATGGGATCTATCATGTAATCGAGTTAGTTTTGTTAGGATTTGATCCCTAGTGTCTACTATGTTCTGAGATTGATGTTGCTATGACTTTGCTATGCTTAATGCTTGTCACTAGGGCCCGAGTGCCATGATTTCAGATCTGAACCTATTATGTTTTCATCAATATATGAGTGTTCTTGATCCTATATTGCAAGTCTATAGTCACCTATTATGTGTTATGATCCGTTAACCCCGAAGTGACAATAATCGGATACTTACCGGTGATGACCGTAGTTTGAGGAGTTCATGTATTCACTATGTGTTAATGCTTTGTTCCGGTTCTCTATTAAAAGGAGGCCTTAATATCCCTTAGTTTCCGTAAGGACCCCGCTGCCACAGGAGGGTAGGACAAAAGATGTCATGCAAGTTCTTTTCCATAAGCACGTATGACTATGTTCGGAATACATGCCTACATTATATCAGTGAACTGGAGCTAGTTCTGTGTCACCCTAGGTTATGACTGTTACATGATGAACCGCATCCGGCATAATTCTCCATCACCGATCAATTGCCTACGAGCTTTCCATATATTTATCTTCGCTTATTTACTTTTCGGTTGCTATTGTTATCATCACTACAAAATACCAAAAACATTACTTTTACTATTGTTACCTTTTGCTACCGTTATCACCACTATCATATTACTTTGCTACTAAACACTTTGCTGCAGATATTAAGTTTCCAGGTGTGGTTGAATTGACAACTCAGCTGCTAATACTTGAGAATATTCTTTGGCTCCCCTTGCATCGAATCAATAAATTTGGGTTGAATACTCTACCCTCAAAAACTGTTGCGATCCACTATACTTGCGGGTTATCAAGACTATTTTCTGGCGCCGTTGCCGGGGAGCATAGCTCTATTCTTTGAGTCACTTGGGATATATATCTGCTTATCATTATGAAGAAATTGAGAGATCCAAAAACCAAGATCTATCCCTCAACTACGAGGGAGGTAAGGAACTGCCATCTTGCTCTGCACTTGATTCACCTTCTGTTCTGAGTAAGCTTGCGACACCTACATCTGCTTCTACTATTTGTTCTAATATGTCGCATGTTATTGATGATGCCACTTCTGCTATGCATGATACTTATGATGAAACTACCTCTATGCCTGATACTACTATGCCACTTAGTGCTTTTCTTGATGAACAGCTTGCTAGGGCTAGAGAAATTGAAAATATTGAATCTGATGATACTGATGAAAGTGATGATGAAGAACCACTTGCCATTCCTAAGGGTTATGTTTTTGATCAAGATGCTTCTTTAGCTATTTTAGCTTGCAGAAATAGAATCGAACTTAAAAGATTATTAGCTAAATGGAGTAAGCAATCTCTAAATGCTAGAATGAAACCTGACCCTACTTCTGCTACTTCACCTATCTTTGTTACTGATAAGGATTATGAATTCTCTGTTGATCCTGATATGATTACTTTGTTTGAATCTGAGCCTTTTCATGGTTATGAATCTAAAACTGTTGTGGCACATCTTACTAAATTGAATGATATAGCCACCCTATTCACTAAAGATGAGAGAACTTGCTACTTCTATATCCTTAAAATATTTCCATTCTCATTAAAAGGTGATGCTAAGATATGGTTTAATTCTCTTGATCCTGGTTGTGTGCGTAGTCCACATGATATGATCTACTACACCTATCTTTGTTACTAATAAAGATTATGAATTCTCTATTGATCCTGATATAATTACTTTGGTTGAATCTGATCCTTTTTATGGCTATGAATCTGAAACTGTTGTGGCACATCTTACTAAATTAAATGGTATAGCCACCCTGTTCACTAATGATGAGAGAACTCGCTACTTTTATATTCTTAAAATATTTCCTTTCTCATTAAAGGGTGATGCTAAGATATGGTTTAATTCTCTTGATCCTGGTTGTGTGCGTAGTCCCCAAGATATGATTTATTACTTCTCTGCTAAATTTTTCCCCGCTCATAAGAAACAAGCTGCCTTAAGGGATATATATATATAATTTTGTGCAAATTGAAGAAGAGAGTCTCCCACAAGCTTGGGGGAGGCTTCTCCAATTACTTAATGCTTTGCCTGATCATCCTCTTAAGAAAAATGAAATACTTGATATCTTTTATAATTGACTAACCGATGCTTCCAGAGATTACCTGGATAATTGTGCTGGTTCTGTTTTCAGGGAAAGAACACCGGATGAAGCTGAAATTCTATTGAATAATATGTTGACAAATGAAAATAATTGGACACCTCCAGAGCCAATTCCTGAGCATATTCCTAAACCAACTCCAAAGAAGAGGGGTATTCTATTTCTCAGTCCTGAAGATATGCAAGAGGCAAAGAAATCTATGAAAGAAAAGGTATTAAAGCTGAAGATGTTAAGAATTTACCTCCTATTGAAGAAATACACGGTCTTAATTTACCGCCTATTGAAGAAACTCATGGTCTTGATAATCCGACACAGGTAGTAAATGTAAATTCTCTCTATAGATATGATAAAGCTGTAATCCCATTTACTAAAATTGCTAGCCCATGCTTAGATGAGTTTGATAAATTTATGGATAAGCAAGAGGATTTTAATGCTTATTTTGGTAGACAATTAAAATATAATTCAAATATGCTTGGACACTTGGGTGATTATATGGCTAATGTCAAAGGTGAACTTAAACTTATTAGTAAACATGCTTCTATGGTTACCACTCAAGTAGAACAAGTACTTAAAGCTCAAAACGATTTGCTCAATGAATTGAATAGTAAAGATAATGATTATGCTGTTAGAGTGGCTACTAGAACTGGTAGAATGACTCAGGAACCTTTGTATCCTGAAGGCCACCCTAAGAGAATTGAGCAAGATTCTCAGAGAAATAATATTGATGCACCTAGTTCGTCTAAAAGGAAGAAAAAGAAAAATGATAGGACTTTGCATGCTTCTAGTGAACCTATTGCTGAACCACATGATAATCCAAATGATATCTCTATGTCTGATGCTGAAACACAATCTGGCAACGAACATGAACCTAATGAAAATGTTAATGATGATGTTCATAATGATGCTCAACCTAGTAATGATAATGATGTAGAAATTGAACCTGCCGTTGATCTTGATAACCCACAATCAAAGAATCAACGTTATGATAAGAAAGACTTTGTTGCTAGGAAACATGGTAAAGAAAGAGAGCCTTGGGTTCAGAAACCCATGCCTTTTCCTCCCAAACCATCCAAGAAAAAGGATGATGAGGCTTTTGAGCGCTTTGCTGAAATGATTAGACCTATCTTTTTGCGTATGCGATTAACTGATATGCTCAAAACCAATCCTTATGCTAAGTACATGAAAGATATTATTACAAATAAAAGAAAGATATCGAAAGCTGAAATTTCCACCATGCTTGCTAATTATACTTTTAAGGGTGGAATACCAAAGAAACTTGGAGATCCAGGAGTACCCACTATACCATGCTCTATTAAAAGAAATTATGTTAAAACTGCTTTATGTGATCTTGGAGCCGGTGTTAGTGTTATGCCTCTCTCTTTATATCATAGACTTGTTTTGAATAAGTTGACACCTACTGAAATATCTTTGCAAATGGCTGATAAATCAACTGCTATACCTGTCGGTATTTGTGAGGATATGCCTGTTGTAGTTGCAAATGTTACTATTTTAACGGACTTTGTTATTCTTGATATTCCCGAGGAAGATAGTATGTCTATTATTCTTGGAAGACCCTTTTTGAATACTCCAGGGGCTGTTATTGATTGCACTAAAGGCAATGCCACTTTTCATGTTAATGGTAATGAGCATACGGTACACTTTCCGAGAAAACAACCTCAAGTTCATAGTATCAACTCTATTGGAAAAATTCCATCGATTATATTTGGAGGTTTTGAATTTCCTCTTCCTACTGTCAAGAAGAAATATGATATTCTTATTATTGGGGATGTGCATATCCCTGTTGAGGTAACATAGTGTTATTCGAAATTTCTCCGGTTCCATGTTATTCGGAATGAGTTCGTTAACAAGACTTGATCAACCTTGTTAGTGGATTCCTTTTGATGATCATGAGATGGATGAAACTAGAAGGCACAACCTTATGTACCCCACTTTTACTTCCTGACATTTATATTAAATAAAATAAAATAATTATTTGTCTGTCTGTTATGTGATTATCCGTGCAATATAAAAATACCTCGAAAATAAAAGTCCTCCAAATGCCCTGAAATTTAAATATGATTTTTTCTAGAATATTTGAGGATTTATGGAACAAAGAACACACCACGGGGGCCAACCACCTTGCCACGAGGGTGGAGGGCACGCCCCCTGCCTCGTGGGCCCATGGTGGCCCTCCTGCACTTATCCTTTCACCCATACACTCCTTCTTCCTCCCCCAAACACGAATAACCAGCTCAAACCCGAGTCCAAGCTCGTTTTGCTGCCATTTTCGACCTCCTTGCTCAAAGCACCTCTCACAGAACTGCTTGGGGAGATTGTTCCTTGGTATGTGACTTCTCCATTGGTCCAATTAGTTCTTGTTCTAGTGCTTTAGTCATTGCAATTTTTTGCTGCTTAGGTGACCCTGTTCTTGAGCTTGCATGTCAAATTTATATGGTCAAAAGTAGTTTTGATGCATGATATATGCCCTAGGCACTTGTAGGAGTAGTTACTATCAATATTATTGAGTTTATGAAAGTGCAACTATCCCTAGGTGGTTTTGGTAATTCATAACAACATATAGCTCATTGAGCTAATGCTATTCCAAGATGATTATTTCAGGAAAGCTCAATGATTGGCATGGCATGGATGGTGAAAGTGGAACCCTCAAAATGCTAAGGACAAAGGATTGGCTCAAGCTCAAAAGCTCAAGACTCTTCATTTTATATTTTAGTGATCCAAGATCACATTGAGTATTTAGGAAAAGCCAATACTATCAAGGAGGGATGAGGTGTTGCTTAATGAGCCTCTTGCTTCATGTGCTTAGTGATATGCTCCAAAACCCTCAACTACTTTCCCATATCCACATATGACCTAAACCCTAAGCCAAACTCGGTCCTACCGATTCTTTCTATCCGGCACCGCCGAGTTTCACTTGTCATAAGCCACTGCCAAACCCTAGCAATTCGGTTCTACCGATAGGGATCTCGGTCTCACCGAGATGGGATTGCAAACTCTCTGTTTCCCTTTCGTAACTTTTCGGTCTCACCGAAAGAGCGAATCGGTCCCACCGAGATTGCAATGTAAATTCAGTGTTTCCCTTTTGTAACTTTTTGGTCTCACCGAAAGAGCAAATCGGTCCCACCGAGTTTGCCTAACCAACTCTCTGGTTAGCTAATTACCAAATTCGGTCTCACCGAGTTTGTGTAATCGGTCTCACCGAGATTACGTTATGCCCAAACCCTAACCATATCGGTCCTACCGAGTTGCATGTCAGTCCCATCGAAAATCTCTAACGGTCACTAGGTTTACCTTTTCGGTCCGACCGAGTTTGTTGATTCGGTCCCACCGAGATTGGAAAACTGTGTGTAACGGTTGGATTTTGTGTGGAGGCTATATATACCCCTCCACCTCCTCTTCATTCGTGGAGAGAGCCATCAGAACACATACACAATTCCAAATCATATGTTCTGAGAGAGAACCACCTACTCATGTGTTGAGACCAAGATATTCCATTCCTACCATATGAATCTTGATCTCTAGCCTTCCCCAAGTTGCTTTCCACTAAAATCTTCTTTCCACCAGATCCAAATCCTATGAGAGAGAGTTGAGTGTTGGGGAGACTATCATTTGAAGCACAAGAGCAAGGAGTTCATTACCTACACAACATTTGTTACTTCTTGGAGAGTGGTGTCTCCTAGATTGGCTAGGTGTCACTTGGGAGCCTCCGACAAGATTGTGGAGTTGAACCAAGGAGTTTGTAAGGGCAAGGAGATCGCCTACTTCGTGAAGATCTACCGCTAGTGAGGCAAGTCCTGTGTGGGCGATGGCCATGGTGGGATAGACAAGGTTGCTTCTTCGTGGACCCTTTTGTGGGTGGTTGCTTCTTCGTGGACCCTTCGTGGGTGGAGCCCTGTGGACTCGCGCAACACGTTACCCTTGTGGGTGGAGCCCTCCGTGGGACTCGCGCAACCGTTACCCTTCGTTGGGTTGAAGTCTCCATCAACGTGGATGTAGGATAGCACCACCTATCCGAACCACGGGAAAAACATCCGTGTCTCCAATTGCGTTTGATTTCTCCAAACCCTTCCCTTTACATTCTTGCAAGTTGCATGCTTTACTTTCCGCTGCCAATATACTCTTTGCATGCTTGCTTGAATTGTGTGATGATTGCTTGACTTGTCCTACAATAGCTAAAATCTGCCAAGAACTAAAATTGGGAAAAGGTTAAGTTTTTATTTGGTCAAGTAGTCTAATCACCCCCCTCTAGACATACTTTCGATCCTACAAGTGGTATCAGAGCTTTGGTCTCCATTTGCTTTGATCTCCATAGCTTTTGGTGGTCATAGCCTTGGTTTCACAACCTAGGAGAGTATGGCGTCTAGCGAGGGAAATTATCACCGTAGAGGTCCTTACTTTGATGGTACTAATTTTGCTAGTTGGAAGCATAAAATGAAAATGCATATTCTTGGACATAACCCTGCTGTTTGGGCTATTGTGTGTGTTGGTTTGCAAGGTGACTTCTTTGATGGGAAAGAACCAAACCGTGAAGCTACCGCGGATGAGTTCAAGATGTTGAAATACAATGCTCAAGCTTGTGATATTCTCTTCAACGGATTGTGCCCTGAAGAATTCAATAAAATCAGCCGTCTTGAGAATGCAAAGGAAATTTGGGACACTTTGATTGATATGCACGAAGGTACCGACTCCGTCAAGGAATCCAAGTTGGATGTGCTTCAAAGTCAACTTGACAAGTTCAAAATGAAGGATGGTGAAGGTGTCGTTGAAATGTACTCTAGGCTTGCTCTCATCACAAATGAGATTGCCGTCTTAGGAAGCGAAGAGATGACCGATAGATTCATCATCAAGAAGATTCTAAGAGCCTTGGATGGAAAATATGATACCGTGTGCACATTGATCCAAATGATGCCCAATTACAAAGATCTCAAGCCAACGGAGGTGATTGGAAGAATTGTTGCTCATGAGATGTCACTTAAGGATAAAGAGGAACTTCACAACAAATCAAGTGGTGCCTACAAAGCCTCATGTGAAGCCCCTACATCATCAAGTGAGAAACAAGACTTCAATGAAGAATTGAGCTTAATGGTGAAGAACTTCAACAAGTTCTACAAGAGTAGAAGCAAAGATAGAAGCTTCAAGTCAAGGTCCTATAATGACAAAAGATCTTCTAGTCGAGAGCGAAACTGCTGCAGTTGTGGAAGACCCAAACACTATTCCAATGAGTGTACGGCTCCCTACAAGAGAAGAGAAGATTCTCCAAAAAGAAGAAGCAAAGAATCACCACCAAGAGAGAGAAGGAGTAGAGATGATCGTTATGAACGAAGATACTCACGGAGAAGCAAGGATTCAGAAAGGAAGGAAAAATCACCAGGGAGCTACACAAAACGAAGACATCAAGCTCATGTTGGTGAATGGGTATCCGGCTCTGACTCCGACAGCCAATCCGAGAGAAGTTATCACTCCGACTCCGAAGATACTCAAGATGAAGGTGTTGCCGGTCTAGCAATTGTGTCAACCAACTCCTACGACATATTTGACTCACCAAATGAAGGAATTGGAAGATGCATCATGACCAAAGGTCCTAAGGTAACACACCCCGAGTATGTTGATTTCAATAGTGATGAAGATGACTTGTTAGGTGATGATTTGCTTGTTGACAACTCTAGTGATGAATACTATGATGAAACGTCAATTAATCATGCTAATCAAGATAAAACGAATGACAATGATAAGGATAATATTGAGGCTCTAACTAAATAACTAAACACTCTTAAGTTAGCTCATGAAACTATCTTCGAAGATCATCGAGAACTTTTAAGAGCTCATGAGAAATTACGCTTTGAAAATCTCAATCTTGAGCAAGAGCATGAGTTCTTAAAAGCAATCAATGATGATCTCCACAAGAAAAGTTCTTCTTACATTGCCAAGCGTTTACTCTTATCCACTTACATGCCTCAAGTCAAGTCCAGTAACAAGAACAAGAAAGATTCTTCCTCTAGCAGTAACAATGATCATGCTAAATCCAATATTGTTGCTTCTAGTAGTTCTCTTGATTCCACTAATGATTCTCTTAGCCAAGTTACACTTGAGCAAGAAAATAGCTTATTGAAGGGAATTATAGAGAAAGGAGTGTACAAAAGCCTTGCCGGGAGTAAGCAATTCGAGGAAATTGTGCGCAAGCAAGGAATGCACCGGAAGAATCAAGGTGTTGGTTTTGAACGAAAGTTCAATGCCAATGGAGTTGAGTGGGAAGAAGATCAATACCCCAAGACAAAGTTTGTTCCTCAACAAGAGAAGTATGATACTTCTTTCAAGGGGACACAAGCTCAAGATGATCTTCCACCACAAGACTAGAAGCAAAAAGGCAAGGACAAGCTTCAAGAGGAAATTGATGCATTTGAAGAAGCCCCTAAGACCTTAGTCAAGTGGATTCCCAAGACTACTTCAAGTTACACTTCATCAAGTACGACTACAACTCCAAGGATTCCCATCAAGATGGTGTGGATCCAAAAGAAGAAGAACTAGAGAGTTCTTGAGGGTGACTCCACCAACATACTTCACTCTTATCATTTTGGCAAAAACAAGTGCAATCAACTTCCACATCTTGAACTAGTTCAAGGAGTCACAAACCCTCTTGTTGGTAAGACAAGGGACAAGGTAACCTAAAAGTTTTCATGGACATCATCTTGTGTGTGCATCACTCTATGTCTATGGATATCCTTGTTTGTTCCTTGTGGGACTAACCCATGTAGGTATTGAAAGTGCAATTCACTCAAATGGATAGCTCCAAGTGATCTACATCAACATTGAGCATCCACATCTTCAACATCTACATGAAGTCATCATCGACAAAACGCGAGGTTAGTTCATCCCTCTAAGGGGGGATATCACATCTAGGGGAGCTTTACTCTAAGACTTGAGCTAAAGCAACTCTAAAGATGTGAACACAACAATGCTTTATGTAAAAGTGGTAACCCCACTTGAGCTTAAACGATGAGTATGACCTATGATCAAGTGTTCTCACTTGACTCCTAAGTCAATATACTCATATATAGATGACCTTGTCATCGCAAATTGCTTGATAGATGCTAGAATTGGTTGTGCATGCCTTGTCACATATTTCATTTGCCATCTTATTGTGTGAGCATGCTGGTTGCATATTTTACTCATTCGAGGACGTCCACTTGTTGTTTTGATTGTTTGGTTTTATTTCCTTTTGCCAAGTGGATGGACAAGAATGCCTAAGAACCTCCTCTAGCTATCTATGCTTTTCTCATCTCAAACTCTATTCATGCTACATCACAAAATTTGATCAAGTCAGATTCGAACCACTCTATGTGAGGAGCGCTCGGAGTCCCCGATTCGTCATAGACTTAAACTTCCAAAACCTCTTTATGATTCTCGGTCTGACCGATACCCCACTTTCGGTCCTACCGAGATCATTAAGTTGATCTATGTTTTCGATCTCGGTGCAACCGATTTGAACCTTTCGGTCACACCGAGTTGCAACAACTGTATACAGTTTTGCATCTCGGTGCCACCGAGTTGTTCCACTCGGTCACACCGAGAGGGTCGGGCTATATATAGTCACGGGCAAAAATTTGGAAATTTCTCCGAACCCCTTCGCCCGCGTGATAGCCTGCTCTGCCAACTTGGTCTCCGGATCGTCTCCTCGCCGCCAGCCGCCTCCAGTCGCTGGTCTCCATCGCCGTCAACGGAATTCAACCCCGCCGTTGCCGCCGTAGCGAGTCTCCGCCGAACTAGGGTATGGACTCGATCACAGTGCTATTCCCAATCCGATTCTTAGCACATTGTGATCATCATGATTCTTGCCACGATTGAAACACTCCTATCCAGTCAATGCGTTCGTAGATTAGTTTTGATTCGAAAATTTTAGGGTTAGGTTTCCGCCGAAACCATCTCGGACCCACCGAGTTGAAAAACTCGGTCCCACCGATTTGGCTTATGCCATTGCACAAGTGAGACTCGGTCTGACTGAGAATTACTTATCAGTGTGACCGATTTTGGAACTTTGTGAAACCCTAGCAGTCTCGGTGCCACCGAACTGTGACTCGGTCTGACCGAGTTCACCAGTTTAGGTGCCAAAACTGCTTCGGTATCACCGAGTTTAAAAATCGGTAGATCCGAGATGATTTCAGTGGGAAACTAAAACTAAGTTTTTGGATCATTCTTTTGCAAAAATCTCTGCATTTTGTGATGCTCATCCACTCTATCTCATCTATAACCTATTCACAGGGTTAGCAGACAGCTTGTTCATCATGTCAGATCAGAGTGACAGCCAGAACATGTCAGAGCAGCAAGTGCACATGAGTGAGGGCACTAGTCCCTCCAGCTCTTCAGATGATGGCAGCAGGAGTACTCCTAGCAATTTGCCAAAAGCTGCCACCAGACAAAGGAAGAAGAGAACTTCAGATTCTGAGGATGAAGATTATGTGGCAGAGGAAGAGGAAGCCACATCAAAGAGAGTTGAGCCAGCACAGGGCACAAAGCCAGGGTTAAAGATCAAAAGGCCAGCAGGCAGGCAGCCTATGCCAAGGCCAGAGCTTCAACCAAGATTTCTGAGAAGCCCACTCCCTTAGAGCCAGTTGCTGCTGAAGGAAAGAAAAGGAAGGAAAGAGTCAAGAAGACCGTAGCCAGAGTGCTTGGAAAGGCTTCCATCATGGAAGAAGAGGAAGAAGAAGAGGTTGCTGCATCAGCACCTAAGGCACCTAAGCTTATGGGTGATGCTATAAGATCAGGGGCTGCCACATCTAAGCCCAAAGAAGCACCCAAAGCTGCCTCCAAGCCCAAGTCTGCACCAAAGAGAAATACAAGGAGCATACCTGCTGCTGAGAAGAACAAGGCCCCAGTGCCTGAAGCTGCAGAAGAAGATGATGAAGAGCAAGTACTCAGAAAACTCAAGCCCAAGATCCCAGACCACAACGATGCTCATCCTGTGGCTGAGGATATGAAGCTCAGGAGAGACTCAGGGCTGAGGAAGTGGAGAGAAGCAGATCCGTATGCTTCAAGGAGAAGAACTGCTGTGGATTACAGGTTTCACACCAAGGAACAACAAGATTTCTATGAGACAGTTTTGTTGGACAAGAAGCCCATTGTTTGTGACATGAGATGGGTCGACTGGACCTACATGAAGGAAAATGAGGAACACTATCCTGGTGTGATTGACAGCTTTAGTGCTTGTGGAGTTGCAGACTTTGTTGGGCAGAAGCTCACAAAGTGGAATGAGGAGCTTATCATGCAGTTCTACTCCACAGCACATTTTTATCCGGATGGGAGGATTGTATGGATGTCAGAAGGAACCAGATATCAGTCAACAGTTGCTGAGTGGGCACAGCTCATCAATGCCCCAGAGGATCATGAGGATGACTTGGATATCTATGCCAAGAAGAAGATGGACCACAACTCTATGTCCAACATGTACAAGGAGATTCCAAATGAAGCACTTGACACTTTCAAGTTTGGCTCAGTGCATTATCTTCTGTCAGGGCTGCCAACTATTAATTGGATTTTGAGGCACACTCTCTTGCCCAAGTCTGGAGATCACAAGATGATCAGAGGCCATGCAATCAATTTACTTCATGTATTTGACGTACCTCAGAAATTCAAGGTCATGAGCCTCATAGTAGAAACCATTAAGAGGACAGCAGCAGACCAGAAGAGGAGCTGTGGATATGCCCCTCAGATTCAGGAGCTCATCAACTCAAAGCTGGGCACGGGCATATACTTATTGGACAAGGAACACCTGCCCATCCGTCCAGATTTTGAAGATAATCAAGTTGTTATGACTGAGAATGAGCCATCATCTTCCCAAGCACAAGCAAAGAAGGAGAAGGTAAGGAAGGAGAAAGCTACCAAGATGCCAACTCAAGAGGAGGCATCTGAGTATTTCTTGAAAACCAAACAAGAGCAGCTTGGTTACCTAATTGCGTCCACCCTGCGGATTGAGAAAGGACTAGCCACCCTAACTCAAAACCAGGCAAGCCTAGAGAGAATCATGGAACAAAAGTTCTATGACTTGGATGTCAAGGTGACAGAGATTCAGACTGCAGTGGAGCAGCTCCAGGATGACATGCAGGAGAGGAGAGGCAGGACTACAACTGATGCCTTTGCCAGAGTGCCACGAGGTCCGAGGTCGTCTGCAGTGCCATTTGCTGACACCAGAGCCACCACTTCTGCACCAGCTACAGCCTCAGTTCCACCAGCTCCAGCATCTACTTCAGCCTCAACTCCAACCACGTCTACAGAAGGCTTCGTCCTTGGAGTGCTACGGACTCCACCACCACCAGAAGATCAAGCCTGAGCGTCGACTTAGCACTATGCATTTTCTAGGAACTTTTTGGTAACTTGTTGCCAAAGGGGGAGAAAATGTATAGATCATAGGCTTCGAGAGAGAGAGAGTGTTGCTTTTTTCTCTCTTGCTTTATTTGGTGGTTTTTTGAACTTTTTTTGCTTTTGAGTGCTTGAGATACTATGTCATTGCTTGTGAGACATTGATGATCATGTGTTTGATCATAAGCTACACTTAATGTTTGCTTAATGCTATTATCTTATCTATCTTATGTGATCATTCACTTTTCTTGGTGATGAGTCCATGTATTTCATTCTTATCATTTTAAGCGCTCCACCAAAATGTATGTGACATGGAAGAGTAACCCATGACTCTAACTCTTTGTGCATTTGCAGTCCAAAGCAAATTTTAAATATGCACAAATTTAGGGGGAGCTCTTACTTATCACATACTTCTCAAAGCGACGATATATTTCATGCTTATTATCATTTGTCGAAGCTTTGATCTATATGTTGTCATCAATTACCAAAAAGGGGGAGATTGAAAGTGCAACTATCCCTAGGTGGTTTTGGTAATTCATAGCAACATATAGCTCATTGAGCTAATGCTATTCCAAGATGATTATTTCAGGAAAGCTCAATGATTGGCATGGCATGGATGGTGAAAGTGGAACCCTCAAAATGCTAAGGACAAAGGATTGGCTCAAGCTCAAAAGCTCAAGACTCTTCATTTTATATTTTAGTGATCCAAGATCACATTGAGTCTTTAGGAAAAGCCAAGACTATCAAGGAGGGATGAGGTGTTTCTTAATGAGCCTCTTGCTTCATGTGCTTAGTGATATGCTCCAAAACCCTCAACTACTTTCCCATATCCACATATGACCTAAACCCTAAGCCAAACTCGGTCCTACCGATTCTTTCTATCCGGCGCCACCGAGTTTCACTTGTCATAAGCCACTGCCAAAACCTAGCAATTCGGTTCTATCGATAGGGATCTCGGTCTCACCGAGATGGGATTGCAAACTCTCTATTTCCCTTTCGTAACTTTTCGGTCTCACCGAAAGAGCGAATCGGTCCCATCGAGATTGCAATGTAAATTCAGTGTTTCCCTTTTGTAACTTTTCGGTCTCACCGAAAGAGCAAATCGGTCCCACCGAGTTTGCCTGACCAACTCTCTGGTTAGCTAATTACCAAATTCGGTCTCACGGAGTTTGTGTAATCGGTCTCACCGAGATTACGTTATGCCCAAACCCTAACCATATCGGTCCTACCGAGTTGCATGTCAGTCCCACCAAAAATCTCTAACGGTCACTAGGTTTACCTTTTCGGTCCGACCGAGTTTGTTGATTCGGTCCCACCGAGATTGGAAAACTGTGTGTAACGGTTGGATTTTGTGAGGAGGCTATATATACCCCTCCACCTCCTCTTCATTCGTGGAGAGAGCCATCAGAACACATACACAATTCCAACTCATATGTTCTGAGAGAGAACCACCTACTCATGTGTTGAGACCAAGATATTCCATTCCTACCATATGAATCTTGATCTCTAGCCTTCCCAAGTTGCTTTCCACTCAAATCTTCTTTCCACCAAATCCAAATCCTATGAGAGAGAGTTGAGTGTTGGGGAGACTATCATTTGAAGCACAAGAGCAAGGAGTTCATTTACCTACACACCATTTGTTACTTCTTGGAGAGTGGTGTCTCCTAGATTGGCTAGGTGTCACTTGGGAGCCTCCGACAAGATTGTGGAGTTGAACCAAGGAGTTTGTAAGGGCAAGGAGATCGCCTACTTCGTGAAGATCTAACGCTAGTGAGGCAAGTCCTTCGTGGGCGATGGCCATGGTGGGATAGACAAGGTTGCTTCTTCATGGACCCTTTGTGGGTGGTTGCTTCTTCGTGGACCCTTCGTGGGTGGAGCCCTCCGTGGACTCGCGCAACCGTTACCTTTTGTGGGTGGAGCCCTCCATGGACTCGCGCAACCGTTACCCTTCGTGGGTTGAAGTCTCCATCAACGTGGATGTAGGATAGCACCACCTATCCGAACCACGGGAAAAACATCCGTGTCTCCAATTGCGTTTGATTTCTCCAAACCCTTCCCTTTACATTCTTGCAAGTTGCATGCTTTACTTTCCGCTGCCAATATACTCTTTGCATGCTTGCTTGAATTGTGTGATGATTGCTTGACTTGTCCTACAATAGCTAAAATCTGCCAAGAACTAAAATTGGGAAAAGGTTAAGCTTTTATTTGGTGAAGTAGTCTAATCACGCCCCCTCTAGACATACTTTCGATCCTACAGTTTACTTTATTTTGAAGTTACTAAAAAATTTCAGAATTTTTCAGAGGAAGAAAAATGCTTAGGAAAATGTTCCTAGGTGGTTCTTCAAGGAAGCAAGGACCCAGGCTTGCAATGCGTGATGCTGACAAAGAGCCACAAAGAGACGCTCCAGTGCGTTCTTGTGAGTGGCCTTCTGGAAATTTTATGGATCGAGTGGGAATAAAAGAAGAATTCAACGCATATTTGCGTAACGCTGATCTCGTGAGCTTCGAGGAAGAGAAGTGCAGTCAGTATCATGATCTCACTAGCTCCTTTGTGAGGAGGTTTGAATTTTCAACTTCACGTAATTCTCCAACTGTCCTGTTTGATCTTTATGATAAATC
The DNA here is from genome assembly GCF_003073215.2 of Triticum urartu. Taxonomy (NCBI): domain Eukaryota; kingdom Viridiplantae; phylum Streptophyta; class Magnoliopsida; order Poales; family Poaceae; genus Triticum; species Triticum urartu. Next base: position 52,369,312 of record NC_053024.1, read on the forward strand.
TTATACCATGGACTTAGAGGATTTTACCATTGCTTGCAAACTTCCACAATGGGGTAGTATAAGGGATCCTCGCAAATCTGAATTTAGAGATTTTCTTGCTAATATAACTGTGGGAGAATCTAGAGATATTACACAAGCTACCATAGGGAGCATTCACTTTCCTGCTATACATTATTTTGCTCTCTTCATAGGTAGATGCATAAATGGTAAAGATGAGGCATGTCACATGTGTGTCCCCGATCTTAGTATTCTTAGGAGTGCTGTGTTAGGAGACAAATCATATAATTTGGGAGCCATTGTTGCACGTAGGTTGCATCTTAATAGACGTAATGGAGATTTCTTTGGTGGAATTTATGCAACCCGCATAGCTAATTTTCTTGGTATAGATGTACGCGAAGATGATATTGAATTACCTCCTGCCTATCTAGATTTTAATGCTATGGTTCACCACTAGTTTGTCGAGAGGAACGAATCACCTCTCCAGTATCGACTAATCTTTGACAGACGCCATGCTGTCTGTATTAATCTCCCTGCTCCTGCTTTCTTTGATTATCATGCAAGAGGAGGATATACTATTACCAAAGAGGAGGCATATGAGTATGAGAGGAGAGAGGAGGCCGCTCGTCGCCACGCTGCAGCTTAGCAGGCGATAGCTGCTGCATCACAGTATGACCCCAGCTACTATTATGGATATCAGCCAGGCCAGCCGTGGCCATAGACCAACTTAGGCCAAAAGCCTAAGCTTGGGGGAGTACGTATTTCTCACCGACATTACATTTATGCTCACACACTCATTGCTAGATGTCGATGCTCATACTTTTTCATTGTATCATCCATGCTAATTTATTTTCCTTTTTTATGTTTTCTTCTTGTGTGTTTAATAAACCTTAAGAAAAACCAAAAAAATTAGTTGTAGCTTTTAATTAGTTTACTTTCCATGCTTGTAGTAGTAATTAAAAAGAAAACCCAAAAAGATTTCGTGTTCTTCTTTTGCTTGTTGGGAGCTTTCCCATGTAAATAGTTTTATTTCTTTTCTTTTCTTTGGGGGTCGATAGGAGAAGACCATAATTAAATTGTTGAAGTGGCTCTTATATGCATAATTGTTGATCTGACAAAAGAGCCCATATTGCCTTGTCTTCTCCTGTTTATCGAATGCCTGCAGATTCCAGCTTAGTCCAATGCACGTGCACTATTATTATTATATTCACACTATTCGGTCGTGCAAGTGAAAGGCAATTATGATGATATATGATGGACTGGCTGAGATGAGAAAAGCTGGTATGAACTCGACCTCTTTTGTTTTTGTAAATATGATTAGTTCATCGTTCCTGATTCAGGCTATTATGAATAAACATGTTTGCAATGACAATTAGAGATTATAGTTTCTTGTGCCATGCTTGATTAGCTATGAGTTATAATGGTTTACCTTGCGTGCCAACATGCTATTAAAATGGTTATGATGTGGTATGATAGGGTGGTATCCTCCTCTGAATGATTTAAGTGACTTGACTTGGCACATGTTCATGCATGTAGTTGAAACAAAATCAACATAGCCTTCACGATATTTATGTTCATGGTGGATTATATCCTACTCATGCTTGCATTCAGTGTTGATTAATTTTAATGCATGTTCATGACTGTTGTCGCTCTCTAGCTGGTCGCTTCCCAGTCTTTTGCTAGCCTTCACTTGTACTAAGCGGGAATACTGCTTGTGCATCCAAACTCCTTAAACCCCAAAGTTATTCCACATGAGTCCACTATACCTACCTATATACGGTATCTACCTGCCGTTCCGAGTAAATTTGTATGTGCCAAAATCTAAACCTTCAAATAAATATCCTGTTTTATATGCTCGAATAGCTCATGTATCAACTAGGGCTGTCAGTATCTTCCATGTTAGGTGGGTTATTCTAAAGAGGAGTGGACTCTGCTCCTCACTCACGAGAAAATGGCTGGTCACCGGGATGCCCATTCCCATGCTTTATGCAAACTAAATCAAAATGATTGCAAACAAAACTCCCCCTAGGACTCTTGTTAGTTGGAGGCACTCGTTGTTTCGAGCAAGCCATGGATTGATGCTTGTTTGTGGAAGGGGGAGTATAAACTTTACCATTCTGTTTGGGAACCGCCTATAATGTGTGTAGCATGGAAGATATCGCCATCTCTTGGTTGTTATGTTGACAATGAAAGTATACCGCTCAAAATATTATTCAACTATATTTCAAAACCGAGCTTTGGCACCTCTACAAATCCCTGCTTCCCTCTACGAAGGGCCTATCTATTTACTTTTATGCTGAATCATCATCCTCTATTTAAAAAGCACCAGTTGGAGAGCACCGCTGTCATTTGCATTCATTACTGTTAGTTTACATTGAGTATGACTTGACTGGATCTCTTTTACCATGAATTACAATGTCTAGTCAGTCCTTGGTCTTTAAAGGTGCTCTGCATTTATGTTTTGTGGCCTCAGAAAGGGCTAGCGAGATACCATCCTGTTATATCATATTATGATTGTTTTGAGAAAGTGTTGTCATCTGAGTTTTATTATTATGGCTTGCTAGTTGATTATGCTATTGATATGAGTAAACTTGAGACCTATGCGTTATTATGAATGTGGTTAGTTATAATCTTTGCCGAAAACTTGAATGCTGGCTTTACATATTTACAACAACAAGAGCAAACCGAGTTTGTAAAAGTTTATATCACTTTCATTTTGTCAACTGAATTGCTTGAGGACAAGCAAAGGTTTAAGCTTGGGGGAGTTGATACGTCTCCAACGTATCTACTTTTCCAAACACTTTTGCCCTTGTTTTGGACTCTAACTTGCATGATTTGAATGGAACTAACCCGGACTGATGCTGTTTTCAGCAGAATTACCATGCTGTTATTTATGTGCAGGAGCAAATGTTCTTGGAATGACCTGAAACTTCACGGAGACACTTTTCAGAAAATAAGAAAAATACCTGTCAAAGATGAAGGCCAGGGGTCCTACCACCTTGCCACGAGGGTGGGGGGCACGCCTGCCCCCCTAGGGCACGCCCCCTACCTCGTGGGCCCCTTGTTGCCTCTTAGACTCCAACTCCACCTCCATATATTGAGTTTCAGGGAGAAAAAAATCAGAGAGAAGAAATCATCGCGTTTTACGATACGGAGCCGCCGCCAAGCCCTAAAACCTCTCGGGAGGGCTGATCTGGAGTCCGTTTGGGGCTCCGGAGAGGGGAATCCGTCGCCATCGTCATCATCAACCATCCTCCATCACCAATTTCATGATGCTCACCGCCATGTGTGAGTAATTCCATCATAGGCTTGCTGGATGGTGAAAGGTTGGATGGGATCTATCATGTAATCGAGTTAGTTTTGTTAGGGTTTGATCCCTAGTGTCCACTATGTTCTGAGATTGATGTTGCTATGACTTTGGTATGCTTAATTCTTGTCACTAGGGCCCGAGTGCCATGATTTCAGATCTGAACCTATTATATTTTCATCAATATATGAGTGTTCTTGATCCTATCTTGCAAGTCTATGGTCACCTATTATGTGTTATGATCCGTTAACCCCGAAGTGACAATAATTGGGATACTTACCGGTGATGACCGTAGTTTGAGGAGTTCATGTATTCACTATGTGTTAATGCTTTGTTCCGGTTCTCTATTAAAAGGAGGCCTTAATATCCCTTAGTTTCCGTAAGGACCCCGCTGCCACGGGAGGGTAGGACAAAAGATGTCATGCAAGTTCTTTTCCATAAGCACGTATGACTATGTTCGGAATACATGCCTACATTATATCAATGAACTGGAGCTAGTTCTGTGTCACCCTAGGTTATGAATGTTACATGATGAACCGCATCCGACATAATTCTCCATCACCGATCCATTGCCTACGAGCTTTCCATATATTGTTCTTCACTTATTTACTTTTCCGTTCCTATTGTTATCATCACTACAAAATACCAAAAACACTACTTTTACTACTGTTACCTTTTGCTACCGTTATCACCACTATCATATTACTTTGCTACTAAACACTTTGCTGTAGATATTAAGTTTCCAGGTGTGGTTGAATTGACAACTCAGCTGCTAATACTTGAGAATATTCTTTGGCTCCCCTTGTGTCGAATCAATAAATTTGGGTTGAATACTCTACCCTTGAAAACTGTTGCGATCCCCTATACTTGTGGGTTATCAGCCGCCAGGAGCTGGTGTTCGTCGTCCCCCTGAACTTCGCGCCGCCACGCCAGAGTTTGTGGCGCCGACTGGGGGTGCCAGCGACGATCACCCGTTCATGGAGAGGGAGGGCGGCGATGTCGCCATGCCGGACGTAGTCGTGCCTCCAGCACCGCCGTCCGAAGGAGCGCAGGACAAGCAGCTGGCCGTCCTGCCAGTGCCACCAGCCGGCAGCGGGATGGTAGCGGGCCCAACTCCTGAGGTCCGCACACCATCGCGTCACCGGTTTGCAAAGGCGGCTTCGGCACCGCGCCCGCTGGAAGTCGGTGTCGTGAGCTCATCGATCCCAGACGTCGAGGCGACCAGCGCCGCGCCCGCCGACTGGGTGCGAGGAGGCGGGACAGACCCTTTGAACCAAGCGATCCTGGACATCCAAGGCAAGCTTCGAGCTGAAGCCGATGCCCTGAAGCGGTGCAACCAGGCGTTCCTGGAGTCGCGAGCGGCCATCCGGGTATGTTTCTTCATCTTTGACTCTTGAATTTCTTTACTTCTTTGTGGGGGCGCGCCAGCGCACCCACTTAGTGTAGTCTCCGAGCTTCGGGCCAGCTGCCGAGCAGGCGGCTCGAAGCTTTTAATTTGGCGAGCTCCGAGTACTAACTTCATCTGTTATCTTCGTTATAGGACTATCACAACCTCCGCGCAGTTGCCTTCAACTCTAACGTCCGAGAGCTGGACCGACGAGCTGTCGACTTGTCAGAGAGCCGGAGTAAGTCCTTGTTTCTTTTCTCTGCGGGGGCACGCTAGCGCACCCACGGGATGTAGTCCCCGAGATTCGGGCCGACTGCTAAGCAGTCGGGCCGGATCTCCCCGGCAACTGTTCTTCTTTTCCGTTGGCTGCTGACGCCTTTCCCTTTCTCCCCTCTTGCAGAGGCCAACGCTACCCTGCAGCAGGATCTTGGTGAAGCCGAGACCGCCTTGCACGCCAAGGAGGTGGAGTGCAGCATGCTGGCCGAAAGCGTGACCGTCTGGCCACACATCTGGCGGAGCAGGCGGAGCCTCTCAAGATGGCTCAGAAAGAGGCGGAGACAAAGGAGTCCGGTCTCCTTGCCGAGTTCGAGACCGAACGCTCAGCCTGGACTGATAAGGAGGCCATGATGATTGCCGGCTTTGGCGAGATCGAAGACATGGTTGACAGTAAGCTTCTTCCTTCTTCTTTCTTTGACTTGCCGGCTACCGACCAGGCCGGCTTCTAGCTTCCGGCTTCTGCCTTACTTACTTTTTTGCTCATGCAGACTTCTTTCCTGGCCACTCCGGTGCCACCAACCAGGCTATTGAGGCCTATCACGAGGAACGGAGGGCGGAAGGAGCGCAGATTGCTGCCGACGCCCCCCGGACCCTTAGTGAGCAGCTCCTCAGCATCCAGGCCTGCCTTCGACCGGCTCATCGGATGCTGTGCCGTCTTCAGCATGTCAGGGCCCAGGAGATCTCCGCCCCGTGGCCAGACATGCTGGCTCCACGCACTCCCAGCCAGACCGCCGACTGGCTGGAAGTGGCGGCCGGCCGTCTTGAGGCTTGGAAGGGCTCCTCGGCCTGGGCTGGTGCACGCCGGGCCCTGGAGTTCATCAAGGCGTGGTACCCTGGGCTAGATCTAGCCCAGTTGACCAAGTTTCGACCGGAGGCCCAGGAGGAGATGGTGGCGGTGGAGCGTGATCTCATCAAGTGGGCGGCGGTGATCGCTGAGTACACAAACACCAACGTCTTCGTCCCAGAACTGGCTGAGAATGATGCCGAGGTGCCACCAGAGTGGTTCAGGCTGAACCCGGAGGATGGCGAGGACTCGGCCGAAGTGATCGACTCGAGCGACGAGGATGAGGAAGGTGAAGAGGAAGCGCCGGAGGTCGAAGCGGACGGCCAGCCTCAGCTCGACCGCGCCTCCAGCAACGAGCCACGCCAGAGCGAGCCGACTCCTGCTGAAGGCGACCAAGCGGAAACTAACCAGCCGGTGATAACCCACAAGTATAGGGGATCGCAACAGTTTTCGATAAGTAAGAGTGTCGAACCCAACGAGGAGCTAAAGGTAGAACAAATATTCCCTCAAGTTCTATCGACCACCGATACAACTCTACGCACGCTTGACGTTCGCTTTACCTAGAACAAGTATGAAACTAGAAGTACTTTGTTGGTGTTGTTGGATAGGTTTGCAAGATAATAAAGAGTACGTAAATAAAAAGTAGGGGCTGTTTAGATAAAGAAACGATAAAGTAAATATAGCGAGTGTGGAAAAGTGGTGGTAGGAGTTGCGAAATTGCCCCTTAAGCAATTGACTACTTTACTAGACCGATAGCAAGTATTATGTGGGAGAGGCCACTGCTAGCATGTCATCCCTGACTTGGAATTCTATGCACTTATGATTGGAACTATTAGCAAGCATTCGCAACTACTAATGTTCATTAAGGTAAAACCCAACCATAGCATTAAGATATATTGGTCCCCCTTCAATCCCGTATGCATCAATTTCTATGCTAGGTTGAAGCTTCTGTCACTCTTGCCCTCCAATACATAGTCCTATCAACATACAACTAACCCTATGGTGTGATCCACGCGCGCAATCATATGATGGGCACCAAAGGACAACAACATAACCACAAGCAAATTAAATCAATCATAGCAATTCATCAACCACCGATAGGACAACGAAAATCTACTCAGACATCATAGGATGGCAACACATCATTGGATAATAATATGAAGCATAAAGCACCATGTTAAAGTAAAGGGTGCAGCGGGTTGCGGGAGAGTGGACCGCTGTAGATAGAGGGGGAAAGGTGATGGAGATGTTGGTGAAGATGGCGGAGGTGTTGGCGTAGATCGTGGTGATGATGATGGCCCCCGGTGGCACTCCGGTGCCACCGGATGTGAGGGGGAGAGAGCCCCCCTCCTTCTTCTTCTTCCTTGACCTCCTCCCTAGATGGGAGAAGGGTTTCCCCTCTGGTCCATGGCCTCCATGGCACGGGAGGGGCGAGAGCCCCTCCGAGATTGGATATATCTCTCTGTCTCTCTCTGTTTCTGCGTTATCAGATTCTTCCCTTTCACCGTTTCTTATATTCCCGGAGATCCGTAACTCCGATTGGGCTGAAATTTTGACACGATATCTAACCAGAAATTAGCTTTCTTGCGGTGAAAGAAGGGCACCAACCGCCTTACGAGGTGGCCACGAGGGTCAGGGGCGCGCCTGACACCCTGGGGCGCCCCCTACCTCGTGGGCCCCTCGAGCATCGTCTCGCATGGATTGTTCTTCCCCAAAATCATATATATTCTAAAAAAAATCTCTGTCAGTTTTTATTCCGTTTGGACTCCGTTTGATATGGATATTCTGCGAAACAAAAAACATGCAACAAACAGGAACTGGCACTGGGCACTGGATCAATATGTTAGTCCCAAAAATAATATAAAAAGTTGCCAAAAAGTATATGAAAGTTGAATAATATTGGCATGGAAGAATCAAAAATTATAGATACGACGGAAACGTATCAGCATCCCCAAGCTTAATTCCTGCTCGTCCTCGAGTAGGTAAATGATAAAAAAGATAATTTTTGATGTGGAATGCTACCTAGCATAATCTTGATCATATGTATAATCATGGCATGAATATTAAGATACGAGTGATTCAAAGCAATAGTCTATCATTTGACATAAAAACAATAATACTTCAAGCCTACTAATAAAGCAATCATGTCTTTTCAAAATAACATGGCCAAAGAAAGTTATCCCTACAAAATCATATAGTCTAGCTGTGCTCCATCTTCACCACATAAAATATTCACATCATGCACAACCCCGATGACAAGCCAAGCAATTGTTTCATACTTTTGACGTTCTCAAACCTTTTCAACTTTCACGCAATACATGAGCGTGAGCCATGGACATAGCATTATAGGTGGAATAGAATATGGTGTTGGAGAAGACAAAAAGGAGAAGATAGTCTCACATAAACTAGGCGTATCAACGGGCTATGGAGATGCCCATCAATAGATATCAATGTGAGTGAGTAGGGATTGCCATGCAACGGTTGCACTAGAGCTATAAGTGTATGAAAGCTCTAACTGAAACTAAGTGGGTGCGCATCCAACTTGCTTGCTCATGAAGACCTCGGGCATTTGAGGAAGCCCATCATCGGAATATACAAGACAAGTTCTATAATGAAAATACCCACTAGTATATGAAAGTGATAACTCAAGAGACTCTATATGAAGAACATGGTGCTACTTTGAAGCACAAGTGTGGAAAAAGGATAGTAGCACTGCCCCTTCTCTCTTTTTCTCTCATTTTTTTGTTTTTTTAATTTTATTTTTTATATTTACTTTTATTTTTTGGTGGGCTTCTTTGGCCTCTTTTTTTATTTGGGCTTCTTTGGCCTCTTTTATTTTTTTAAAGTCTGGAGTCTCATCCCGACTTATGGGGGAATCATAGTCTCCATCATCCTTTCCTCACTGGGGCAATGCTCTAATAATGATGATCATCACACTTTTATTTACTTACAACTCAATATTACAACTCAATGTCTAGAACAAAGTATGACTCTATATGGATGCCTCCGGCGGTGTACCAGGATGTGCAATGATCTAGCGTAGCAATGACATCAAAAAACGGACAAGCCATGAAAACATCATGCTAGCTATCTTACGATCATGCAAAGCAATATGACAATGAATTCTCAAGTCATGTATATGATGATGATGGAAGTTGCATGGCAATATATCTCGGACTGGCTATGGAAATGCCACGATAGGTAGGTATGGTGGCTGTTTTGAGGAAGGTATATGGTGGGTTTATGGTACCGGCAAAAGTTGCGCAGTACTAGAGAGGCTAGCAATGGTGGAAGGGTGAGAGTGCGTATAATCCATGGACTCAACATTAGTCATAAAGAACTCACATACTTATTGCAAAAATCTATTAGTCATCGAAACAAAGTACTACACGCATACTCCTAGGGGGATAGATTGGTAGGAAAAGACCATCGCTCGTCCCCGACCGCCACTCATAAGGAAGACAATCAATAAACACCTCATGCTCCGACCTCATTACATAATGGTTCACCACACGTGCATGCTACGGGACTTGCAAACCTCAACACAAGTATTTCTCAATTTCACAATTACTCGACTAGCATGACTATAATATCACCACCTTTATATCGCAAAACTATTGCAAGGAATCAAACATATCATATTCAGTGATCTACAAGTTTATGTAGGATTTTATGACTAACCATGTGAATGACCAGTTCCTGTCATCTCTCTAAATAGATATAAGTGAAGCAAGAGAGTTTAATTATTTCTACAAAATATATGCCCATGCTCTAACAAATATAAGTGAAGAAAAAGAGCATTCTACAAATGGAGGTTGTCTAAGTGAAGAGAAACAGGCAATCCAAACTTTAAATGATATAAGTGAAGCACATGAAGCATTCTATAAAGCAATACTCAAAAGATATAAGTGAAGTGCAAAGAGCATTCTATAAATCAACCAAGGACTATATCATACCAGCATGGTGCAAAAAAATAAACATGAAAACTAAAGCAAAGACGCTCCAAGATTGCACATATCGCATGAACGAAACGAATCCGAAAACATACCGATACTTGTTGAAGAAAGAGGGGATGCCTCCCTAGCATCCCCAAGCTTAGATACTTGAGTCTCCTTGAATATTTACTTGGGGTGCCTCGGGCATCCCCAAGCTTGAGCTCTTGCCTCTCTTCCTTCTTCTCACATCGAGACCATCTCGATCATCGAACACTTCATCCACACAAAACTTCAACAGAAAACTCGGTAAGATCCGTTAGTATAATAAAGCAAATCACTACTCTAAGTACTGTTGCAAACCAATTCATATTTTGTTTTTTCATTGTGTTTACTGTAATATAACTTTTCCATGGCTTAATCCACTGATATAAATTGTTAGTTTCATCAAAACAAGCAAACTATGCATCAAAAAACAGAATCTGTCTAAAATAGAACAGTCTGTAATAATATGAACATTCACCATACTTATGATACTTGAAAAATTCTACCAAAATTAGGAAAAATAAAAAATTTGATAGTAAGACAGTGCAAAAAGAATCAGAAGCATTTGACGTTCCAGCTAAAAATGTAAAATCGCGCACTACAGCCAAAGTTTCTGTCCTGCATCGTACAAACCATCAAGCAAATGTAAACATCCTAAAGGCAAACCTTGGCACATTATTTTTATAATACAATGGAATTGTACAAGGGGATAATTATTTTTATTGAAAAGTTTCTGTAATCAAGATTCACAAAGTTTCTGTGAGCATGAACAAAGTTCAAGGCTAGCTCCCACTTCAACAATGCTTGTCTTTCTCACTTTGGCTTTCCTTTCTGAAAAAGTTTTGGGTTCCCCTCTTTATTTTTGTTGTTTTTAAACTATATGAAAGAACTCAACGGAAATAAATGACTCTCTAAAACTTCCGGGTTGTCTCCCTGGCAGCGCTTTCTTTAAAGCCATTAAGCTAGGCATATAGTGCTCAAGTAGTGAATCCACCCGGATCCCAAGGTATATCAAAGCCAATTTGAATCAACAATGATTTGTAATTTAGTAGTGAGCACAAAGTAACATACATCAAGCAATGACGAATTCTAACTCTCTTCCTATGCATCGGCATGTCATAAAAGAACAATTCATGCACACATAGTAAAGACCAATGCATAGTATAAACAGTTTCTTCAATTTTTTGGTGTTGGAAACATAGAGAGGTGGAGATATAGTTCCTCTCTCATAATAATTGCAAGTAGGAGCAGCAAGCACATGCATATTATATTCATCAAAATCATCATGTGCAACGGTAAAAGGCAACCCATTAATATAATCCTTAATAAGTGCAAACTTCTCCAATATAGTGTAGTTGGGAGAATTCAAAAAGATAATAGGACTATCATGCGTGGGTGCAATAGCAACAATTTCATGTTTAACATAAGGAACTATAGCAAGTTCATCTCCATAAGCATAATTCATATTGGCATCTTGGCCACAAGCATAGCAAGCATCATCAAAAAGGGATATTTCAAAAAAATCGACGGGATCATAGCAATCATCCTCCGGTAAGAACGAAGAGAAATTAAACAATATATGAGTTGAAGAGTTACTCTCATTAGAAGGTGGGCACGGGTAGCTAATCCTCTCTTCCTCCTTTTGTTCTTCGCTCTCCTCCTCATCTTTTTCATCCAATGAGCTCACAGTTTCATCAATTTCTTCTTCCATAGACTCCTGCAAAATATTAGTATCTTCTTGGACAGCGGAGACTTTCTCAATAAGCGCATTAATTTCATAATTGTATTCATAATTCTCATAACAATATTTCAGGATAGCTAAATTTTCAGGTCTATAAACAACATCATCAAAATCTTCAAACTCTTTAAACATAGATTCAATTTCATAAGCACCCATAAAAGCAACAAATTCTTCTATTTGTTCCACATCATAGTAATCATATATACCTCTAGCATAAGAAGCTAAGGTTTTATTATCATTAAATTTGCATAAAAAGGGAAGGTGTGGAGCCTTCATCCTCGAGCAACAAGTATAATCACATCTCAAGCATAGTTGCCTAGCATACCAATTCAATATATGAATTTGATCCCATAATAGTTTCCCTTTTGTGTCAAGCGGTAATCCCTAAAGTATTCACGTTGATCCAGCATTACTCCCATTACATAATTGAATGGGGTTTTCTCAGGATTATTAAAGTAGTACATAATATTTTTCACATAACCAGCATCGAGGGTTTTAGGAGGTTCCCCATCTCCATGCGTAGAAAGTACACCTAATTTTTTTGGTATTTCGTGTTCCATATCCATAACTAAAGATAAAGAACAACTAAGAACAGCAAATAAAAATTACTTAGCGATAAAGCAAACAAGCACACACGAGAATATTCACCCCACTCTATTGCTCCCCTGCAACAGCGCCAGAAAAAGGTCTTGATAACCCACAAGTATAGGGGATCGCAAAAGTTTTCGATAAGTAAGAGTGTCGAACCCAACGAGGAGCTAAAGGTAGAACAAATATTCCCTCAAGTTCTATCGACCACCGATACAACTCTACGCACGCTTGACGTTCGCTTTACCTAGAACAAGTATGAAACTAGAAGTACTTTGTAGGTGTTGTTGGATAGGTTTGCAAGATAATAAAGAGTACGTAAATAAAAAGTAGGGGCTGTTTAGATAAAGAAATGATAAAGTAAATATAGCGAGTGTGGAAAAGTGGTGGTAGGAGTTGCGAAATTGCCCCTTAAGCAATTGACTACTTTACTAGACCGATAGCAAGTATTATGTGGGAGAGGCCACTGCTAGCATGCCATCCCTGACTTGGAATTCTATGCACTTATAATTGGAACTATTAGCAAGCATCCACAACTACTAATGTTCATTAAGGTAAAACCCAACCATAGCATTAAGATATATTGGTCCCCCTTCAATCCCGTATGCATCAATTTCTATGCTAGGTTGAAGCTTCTGTCACTCTTACCCTCCAATACATAGTCCTATCAACATACAACTAACCCTATGGTGTGATCCACGCGCGCAATCATATGATGGGCACCAAAGGACAGCAACATAACCACAAGCAAATTAAATCAATCATAGCAATTCATCAACCACCGATAGGACAACAAAAATCTACTCAGACATCATAGGATGGCAACACATCATTGGATAATAATATGAAGCATAAAGCACCATGTTAAAGTAAAGGGTGCAGCGGGTTGCGGGAGAGTGGACCGCTGTAGATAGAGGGGGAGAGGTGATGGAGATGTTGGTGAAGATGGCGGAGGTGTTGGCATAGATCGCGGTGATGATGATGGCCCCCGGTGGCACTCCGGTGCCACCGGAAGCGAGGGGGAGAGAGCCCCCTCCTTCTTCTTCTCCCTTGACCTCCTCCCTAGATGGGAGAAGGGTTTCCCCTCTGGTCCATGGCCTCCATGGCACGGGAGGGGCGAGAGCCCCTCCGAGATTGGATCTGTCTCTCTGTCTCTCTCTGTTTCTGTGTTCTCAGATTCTTCCCTTTCACCGTTTCTTATATTCCCAGAGATCCGTAACTCCGATTGGGCTGAAATTTTGACACGATCTCTATCCGGAAATTAGCTTTCTTGCGGCGAAAGAAGGGCACCAACCGCCTTATGGGGTGGCCACGAGGGTCAGGGGTGCGCCTGACACCCTGGGGCATGCCCCCTACCTCGTGGGCCCCTCGAGCATCGTATCGCGTGGATTCTTCTTCCCAAAAATCATATATATTCCAAAAAAATCTCCGTTAGTTTTTACTCCGTTTGGACTCCGTTTGATATGGATATTCTGTGAAACAAAAAACATGCAACAAACAGGAACTGGCATTGGGCACTGGATCAATATGTTAGTCCCAAAAATAATATAAAAAGTTGCCAAAAAGTATATGAATGTTGAATAATATTGGCATGGAACAATCAAAAATTATAGATATGATGGAGACGTATCAGCCAGTCGCTCCACCATCCGGCACCACCGACTTCGCCATTCCGCCGAACCTGTCTGCTGCTCCCTAGGCTGCCAATTTATCTTTGTTTTTACCTGCTTATTAGTCTCGACAAACTTTATTAGCTTCGCACAATTCCACCCACGAGGTGTACTTCAAACTTCTGTTGAATATTGTCCAAGGGCCTTTGTTATGTAAATATTTTTGCCGAGTTCTATCTCTTCTTGCTTTCTGCTCCTTGGCCTTTTTCCTTTGCAGCCCCCTCAGTTGCCGTCTTGCCAGCCGGACAGCTGCTCTGCGGACTGTGGCTCAGTCAAGTACTTAGCCACTTTGGGAAGGCAAGTACTCACCCGACTAGAGCGTTTAACAAATTGAGTAGAAGCCGGCCGGCCGGCTGCGCAGCAGCCGGTCGGTGAGGCGGGGAGCCGGCTTGAACTATGCGCATGCTTTTGGGTCCTTAGACATTTTTCATGTGGGCACCCTTTCCTGCCTTTGACTCCTGTCTACCGGGTGGCCACTCTACGAGCTACGGCTTTAGCAGGAGAAGGCTTGAGTGCCAACACATGTCCGGCTGCTAGAAGCATTACATAGTACAAGGCGGCAAGCCCCCGGGTCGACTGGTCAAACCCGGTGCCAGGCGGACTAACACATTCATAGGCATAATACTTATCATATAGATAAAGGAGGGCAGTCCCCGAGTTTCTTCTCGGGGGACCCGGAGTCTTCATAGTTAATACAAAAGTTGGCTTGGTACATACTGCATTTAACTGTAAAACCTTCGGAGGAGGTTTGCATTCCATGGTCGTTCCGTCTCCTTGCCGGAGTCGTCTCTTTTGCATGCTCGAGGCTTCTGAGCATCGATCAGATAGTAGGAGTCGTTGCCCAACACCTTGCTGATGATGAAGGGGCCTTCCCAAGGTGCCGAGAGCTTGTGCTGGCCATCTGTTCGCTGGATCAGCCAGAGCACAAGGTCTCCCTCTTGGAAGGATCTTGGCTTGACCTTCCGGTTGTAGTATCGGCATAGACTCTGTTGGTAGATGGTGGACCGGCTGAGCGCCAGCAGCCGGCCCTCTTCCAGTAGATCGACGCCGTCTTCTCGTGCTTCTTTTGCCTCTTCTTCGGTGTACATTGTGACTCGAGGGGAGTCAAATTCTATGTCCATCGGGATGACGGCTTCGGCACCGTAGGCAAGGAAGAAGGGCGTGAAGCCGATTGAGTTGTTCGGAGTTGTGCGCAGGCTCCAGAGGACGGCCGACAGCTCATCGAGCCAATAGATGGCCGAGCGCTCCAGAGGCTCGACCAGTCGGGCTTGATGCCGGACAAAATGAGGCCGTTTGCCAGCTCCACTTGGCCATTTGACTGCGGATGGACAATAGACGCTAAGTCCAGTCGGATGCCCTGCGTCGCGCAGAAACGAGCCAGGGCGCCTTTGGCAAAGTTTGTGCCGTCGTCGGTGATGATGCTATGCGGTATGCCACACTGGATGGTGAGGTCGGCGATGAAAGTCACAGCAGTCGGACCATTCAACTTCTTGATTGGTTTAGCTTCTATCCACTTGGTGAAATTGTCCATCGTGACAAGCAAATGAGTCAGGCCGCCGCGTGCTGTCTTGAATGGTCCCACCATGTCCAGCCCCCAGACAGCGAAGGGCCAGGCAATGGGGATGGTCTTGAGTGCAGAAGCCGGCTGATGTGGCTTAGAGCGGAACTTCTGGCACCCTTTGCATTTCTGGACTAAGCCTCTGGCGTCTTCTAGAGCAGTTGGCCAGAAAAACCCATGGCGGAAAGCTTTGGAAACAAGAGCTCTTGAAGCCGTGTGGTGGCCACACTCGCCTTGGTGGATATCTTTGAGGATTGCCTGACCTTGCTCTGGCTCCATGCAGCGCTGGTACACACCGGTGACACTGTGCCTTACGAGTTCTCTGTTGACAATGGTGTATGCTGCTGCCCGGTGTTGGACTTGCCAGGCCAAGACCTCATCAACCGGTAGCTCTTTGTTCACCAGAATGTTGAGGATGGGCGCTGCTATTTCTTCGACTGCCAGAACTACGACTTGCACGAGGACGGTTGGGCCGGGAGGCGGCGGGTCAGAGTCGGCTGCCACTTGCTGAGTTGATGAAGTCCCCGAGTGGACTGCTGCAGTCCCTAGGCCGGGTTCTGAAGTCCCCGGGCTGGGTACGGCTGCTGCAGTCCCCAGGCCGCCTGCCGAATTCCTCGCGCCGGCTGCTGTGGTCCTCAAGTCGGATCCGACTGCCTCGGGAGGAGCCGGCACGATGGAATCTAACTCTGGCGACGGCTTGAAAGACGGCTTAAGGAGGCGTTGCAAGGCGACGCCAGCTGGTATTGCTTGCCGGGTGGAGCCGATTCGTGCCAAGGCATCTACTTGCTCATTGTCATTTCTTGGCACATGTAGGAACTCGCACCCTTCAAAGTATCCACCGAGTTGCTGGACGAGGAAGAAGTAGCTTGCCATGTTTGCATCTTTAGCGTCCCAGTCGCCTGACGACTGCTGGACCACCAAATCAGAGTCTCCATAACACAGGATCCAGCGAATGCCGAGTTCCTTAGCAAGCCGGAGCCCGTGAATGAGTGCTTCGTATTCTGCAATGTTGTTGGAGGCGGCAAAGTGGATTTTCAACACATATCTAAGCTTGTCGCCTTTGGGAGAGGTGAGGACGATGCCGGCTCCCAAACCGGTGCGCATCTTGGAACCATCAAAGTGCATCCGCCAATGGGTGGAATCTGGCACTGGCGGCAGGTACTGGGTCTCGGCCCAGTCGACGAGGAAGTCGGCCAGTGCTTGTGACTTGACAGCGGTGCGAGGCTAGTAGTAGATGGTGTAGGGGGCCAAATCTATGGCCCATTTTGCCACTCGGCCCGAAGCATCTCGGCTTCCAATGATCTCGGCAAGAGGAGCAGTGCAGACAATAGTGATTGGGTGTTCTTGGAAGTATGGCTTCAGCTTCTTGGCGGCGAAGTGTACGCCATAACACATCTTCTGATAGTGCGGGTAGTTCTGCTTGGAGGCGGACAACACTTCACTCAGGTAATACACCGGCCTCTGGACTGGTAGTGCTTTGCCTTCTTCCTTGCATTCCACAAAGATGACTGTGCTGACCACCCGGCTGGTAGCGGTGATGTAGAGAAGCATGGGCTCCTTAGCAGTCGGAGCCGCTAGGACAGGCGGAGTGGTCAGCATCTTCTTGAGCTGGAGAAAAACTTCATCCGCCTTATCGTTCCACTCGAAAAAAGTGGTATTCTTCATGAGCTGGTACAGGGGAAGAGCCTTCTCGCCCAGCCGACTGATGAAACGGCTGATGGATGCCAAGCAGCCGGTGAATTTTTGCACGTCCAGCAGTCGGGTGGGCACCTCCATCCTCTCGATGGCCTTGATCTTCACAGGGTTACACTCTATGCTGCGTTCTGAGAACAGGAAGCCAAGAAGCTGGCCGGCTGGTACCCCAAAGACGCATTTCTCCGGGTTGAGCTTGATCTGAAATCGGTGCAAGTTTTCAAAGGTCTCCTTGAGGTCTTCCAGCAGCGTTCCGTGCTTCTCCGTCTTCACCACAACATCGTCCACATAAACATGGGCGTTTCTGCCGAGTTGCTTGAGGAGACACTTCTGCATGCAACGCTGGAACGTGGCGCCGGCATTTCTCAAGCCGAACGTCATGGTCAGGTAATAGAAGGCTCCGAATGGTGTGATGAATGATGTCTTTAGCCTGTCGGCCGGGTTTAGCTTGATCTGATGATACCCTGAGTATGCATCCAAAAAGCTCAGCAGCTCACATCCGGCTGTGGAGTCAATTACTTGGTCGATTCTTGGCAGGGCAAATGGATCTTTGGGGCAAGCTTTGTTGAGGCTAGTATAATCAATACACATGCGCCACTGCTTATTCTTCTTTAGCATGAGGACTGGGTTGGCCAACCATTCGGGAAAGAACACCTCCATGATGAAGCCGGTCGCTAGAAGCCAGGCTATCTCTTCTGCGGCAATTCTTCTCTTTTCCTCTAACAGGCGGCGCAAGGGCTGCCTGACTGGTTTGGCTTCAGGTCGGACATGTAGCTTGTGCTCGGCAAAATCTGTCGGAACACCCGGCATGTCCTTGGGAGACCATGCAAAGATGTCCCGATTCTCACGGAGGACATCGACGAGCTCGCTTTCCTATTTGCTGTCAAGGTTCGCACCTATGACATCGTGCCTCTTCGGGTGCTCTGGGTCTAAGGGTATCTTATTTGTTTCTTTGGCCCGCTTGAACGAGCCCTCAGCTTCCGACTCCTTGGGGTTGGGAGACATTTCCGGCTGCTTGCCTGCCATGGCTATGCTACCTCTTTTAGCACTGTGTTGGTTTTCCCCAGAGAGGAAGGGATGATGCAGCAAAGTAGGGTAAGTATTTCCCTTAGTTTTTGAGAACCAAGGTATCAATCTAGTAGGAGGCTACGCGCAAGTCCCTCGCACCTGCACAAAACAAATAAATCCTTGCAACCAACGCAAATAGGGGTTGTCAATCCCTATAGGGCCACTTACGAGAGTGAGATCTGATAGATATGATAAGATAATATTTTTGGTATTTTTATGATAAAGATGCAAAGTAAAATAAAGGCAAGGTAAATGGCAAAGTAAATAACTAAGTAGTAGGAGATTGATATGATAAAGATAGACCCGGGGGCCATAGGTTTCACTAGTGGCTTCTCTCGAGAGCATAAGTATTCTACGGTGGGTGAACAAATTACTGTTGAGCAATTGACAAAACTGAGCATAGTTATGAGAATATCTAGGTATGATCATGTATATAGGCATCACGTCCGAGACAAGTAGACCGACTCCTGCCTGCATCTACTACTATTACTCCACTAATCGACCGCTATCCAGCATGCATCTAGAATATTAAGTTAAAAACAGAGTAACGCCTTAAGCAAGATGACATGATGTATAGGGATAGAGTCATGCAATATGAAGAAAACCCCATCTTGTTATCCTCGATGGCAACAATACAATACGTGCCTTGCTTCCCTTACTGTCACCGGGAAAGGACACCGCAAGATTGAACCCAAAGCTAAGCACTTCTCCCATTGCAAGAAAGATCAATCTAGTAGGCCAAACCAAATTGATAATTCGAAGAGACTTGCAAAGATAACCAATCATACATAAAAGAATTCAGAGAAGATTCAAATATTATTCATAGATAGACTTGATCATAAAGCCACAATTCATCGGTCTCAACAAACACACCGCAAAAAGAAGATTACATCGAATAGATCTCCACAAGAGAGGGGGAGAACATTGTATTGAGATCCAAAAAGAGAGAAGAAGCCATCTAGCTACTAACTATGGACCCGTAGGTCTGAAGTAAACTACTCACACTTCATCGGAGAGGTTATGGTGTTGATGTAGAAGCCCTCCGTGACCGATGCCCCCTCCGGCGGAGCTCTGGAATAGGCCCCAAGATCGGATCTCGTGGATACAGAAAGTTGCGGCGGTGGAATTAGGGTTTTGGCTCTGTATCTGATTGTTTGGGGGTACGTGGGTATATATAGGAGGAAGAAGTACGTCGGTGGAGCAACAGGGGGCCCACGAGGGTGGGGGCGTGCCTGGTAGGGTAGGGCGCACCCCTACCTCGTGGCCTCCTATTACGTGCCTTGACGTAGGGTCCAAGTCTCCTGAGTTCTATTCGGTCAGAAAATCACATTCCCGAAGGTTTCATTCTGTTCGGACTCCGTTTGATATTCCTTTTCTTCGAAACCCTAAAACAGGCAAAAAACAACAATTCTGGGCTGGGCCTTCGGTTAATAGGTTAGTCCCAAAAATAATATAAAAGTGGATAATAAAGCCCAATAATGTCCAAAATAGTAAATAATATAGCATGGAGCAATCAAAAATTATAGATACGTTGGAGACGTATCAAGCATCCCCAAGCTTAATTCCTGCTCGTCCTCGAGTAGGTAAATGATAAAAACAGAATTTTTGATGCGGAATGCTACTTGGCATAATTTTAATGTAATTCTTCTTAATTGTGGTATGAATATTCAGATCCGAAAGATTCAAGACAAAAGTTCATATTGACATAGAAAATAATAATACTTCAAGCATACTAACAAAGCAATTATGTCTTCTCAAAATAACATGGCTAAAGAAAGTTATCCCTACAAAATCATATAGTCTGGCTATGCTCTATCTTCACCACACAAAATATTTAAATCATGCACAACCCCGATGACAAGCCAAGCAATTGTTTCATACTTTTGACATTCTCAAAACTTTTTCAATCTTCACGCAATACATGAGCGTGAGCCATGGATATAGCATTATAGGTGGAATAGAGTGGTGGTTGTGGAGAAGACAAAAAGGAACAAGATAGTCTCACATCAACTAGGCGTATCAATGGGCTATGGAGATGCCCATCAATAGATATCAATGTGAGTGAGTAGGGATTGCCATGAAACGGATGCACTAGAGCTATAAGTATATGAAAGCTCAAAAAGAAACTAAGTGGGTGTGCATCCAACTTGCTTGCTCATGAAGACCTAGGGCAATTTGAGAAAGCCCATCATTGGAATATACAAGCCAAGTTCTATAATGAAAGATTCCCACTAGTATATGAAAGTGATAACATGAGAGACTCTCTACTATGAAGATCATGGTGCTACTTTGAAGCACAAGTGTGGTAAAAGGATAGTAACATTGTCCCTTCTCTCTTTTTCTCTCATTTTTTCTTTGGGCCTTTTTCTATTTTTTATGGCCTCTTTTATTTATTTTTCGTCCGGAGTCTCATCCCGACTTGTGGGGGAATCATAGTCTCCATCATCCTTTCCTCACTTGGGACAATGCTGTAATAATGATGATCATCACACTTTTATTTTTCTTACAACTCAACAATTACAACTCTATACTTAGAACAAAATAGGACTCTATATGAATGCCTCCGGCGTTGTACCAGGATATGCAATGATGCATGAGTGACAAGTATGAAAGAATTATGAACGGTGGCTTTGCCACAAATATTATGTCAACTACATGATCATGCTAAGCAATATGACAATGATGGAGTGTGTCATAAACGAAATGGTGGAAAGTTGCATGGCAATATATCTCGGAATGGCTATGGAAATGCCATAATAGGTAGGTATGGTGGCTGTTTTGAGGAAGGTATACGGTAGGTGTATGATACCGGCGAAAGGTGCGCGGTATTAGAGAGGCTAGCAAAGGTGGAAGGGTGAGAGTGCGTATAATCCATGGACTCAACATTAGTCATAAAGAACTCATATACTTATTGCAAAAATCTACAAGTTATCAAAGCAAAGTATTACGCGCATGCTCCTAGGGGGATAGATTGGTAGGAAAAGACCATCGCTCGTCCCCGACCGCCACTCATAAGGAAGACAATCAATAAATAAATCATGCTCCGACTTCATCACATAACGGTTCACCATACGTGCATGCTACGGGAATCACAAGCTTCAACACAAGTATTTCTCAAATTCACAACTACTCAACTAGCATGACTTTAATATCACCATCTCCATATCTCAAAACATTTATCAAGTATCAAACTTATCATAGTATTCAACACACTCATAAGAGAGTTTTATTATTAATCTTGCATACCAAGCATATTAGGATTTTAAGCAAATTACCATGCTATTAAGACTCTCAAAATAATCTAAGTGAAGCATGAGAGATCAATAGTTTCTATAAAACAAATCCACCACCGTGCTCTAAAAGATATAAGTGAAGCACTAGAGCAAAATTATATAACTCAAAAGATATAAGCGAAGCACATAGAGTATTCTAACAAATTCCAAATCGTATATGGCTCTCTCAAAAGGTGTGTACAGCAAGGACAATTGTGGTAAACTAACAAGCAAAGACTCAAATAATGAAAGACGCTCCAAGCAAAACACATATCATGTGGTAAATAAAAATATAGCTCCAAGTAAAGTTACCGATAGAAGTAGACGAAAGAGGGGATGCCTTCCGGGGCATCCCCAAGCTTTGGCTTTTCGGTGTCCTTAGATTATCTTGGGGGTGCCATGTGCATCCCCAAGCTTAGGCTCTTGCCACTCCTTGTTCCATAATCCATCAAATCTTTACCCAAAACTTGAAAACTTCACAACACAAAACTTAAAGTAGAAAATCTCGTGAGCTCCGTTAGCGAAAGAAAACAAAAGACCACTTCAAGGTACTGTAATGAACTCATTCTTTATTTATATGGGTGTTATAACTACTGTATTCCAACTTCTCTATGGTTGATAAACTATTTTACTAGCCATAGATTCATCAAAATAAGAAAACAACACACGAAAAACAGAATCTGTCAAAAACAGAACAGTCTGTAGTGTAGCTACCGCAAGATCTGGAACCCCCAAAATTCTAAAATAAATTGATGGACGTGAGGAATTTATCTATTAATTATCTGAAAAAAGAATTAACTAAATTGCACTTTCCAAATAAAAATGACAGCAGTTCTCGTGAGCGCTAAAGCTTTTGTTTTTTACAGCAAGTTCAACAAGACTTTCCCCAAGTCTTCCCAACGGTTCTACTTGGCACAAACACTAATTAAACACAAAAAACACAACCAAAACAGAGGCTAGATAATTTATTTATTACTAAACAGGAGCAAAAAACAAGGAATAAAATAAAATTGGGTTGCCTCCCAACAAGCGCTATCGTTTAACGCCCCTAGCTAGGCATAACAAGCAAGAATGGTTCTAGGTATTGCCATAATAGTAAGATAGATTATTAAAAATCATTTCATATTCTCTACGTTCAGCAGAAAGTTTTCTTTGAGTCAAGCAAAAGTAATCAAAAGGGCTAAATTTATTGGGACAAAAGTCTCCAAGATCAACCTTGGGAGGTATAGGTTCCTCCTTCAGTCCTTCATATTGCACAACCAATTCATCATTATAAGCATTATTTTGACAGAACTTTGTGAGCCTATATTCAAGAGAATATCCCAATTCATTATTTCGAATAGCCAAATCATCATTAAGTTCAGAAATTCTATCAACTAAAACATTGGTAGGCACCCTTTTTTTGAGATTTTCATTGAAAGCAACATAGTCTAGAGATTGAAAACGCATTATTTCTTCTTGATCAAAGAGGATGGCCTCTATGGGAGGACGGCAAGCATCCACCCTATAATGCGCAAAGATTTCTTTGGCCTCTTTTATTATGAATCAAAACTCATGAGCCAAAAAGATAGTAACGGCACGCTTAACAGAAGAGGGCTCAATATTAGAAAATTCTAGGAAAATCCTTTGTATGGAAGGATGCATGTGCATGAATTGCCTTTCAAGTTCAACTACAAGCATGTCAATAGCGTCCGCAAGACTACTAGTTCTATGAAGGATAGAACTACCTATAGAAGGTAAAGCACCGGCACAAGTAAAGAAATCTTGAATAACTCCTTTTCCAATAATATTACCACTACCAACACGGAATCTTTTTATATGTGAGATAGTGGGTTCTTTAGTAGGAGCATCAAAATTATTATCAACAATAGTTTCCCCAATTTCAGACATAGAGGCAGAAGATAAAGGACTAGCCATAACGACAAGCAAACAAACTAACACACAAGCAAGCAAAAAAGCAAGCGGATTAAAAGAGGCAAATAGAGGGAGGATAGAGAGAGAGGGCGAATAAAACGGCAAGGGTGAAGTGGGGGGAGAGGAAAACGAGAGGCAAAGGGCAAATAATGTAATGCGGGAGATAAGGGTATGTGATGGGTACTTGGTACATTGACTTTTGCATAGACCTCCCCGGCAACGGCGCCAGAAATTCTTCTTGCTACCTCTTTTAGCACTGCGTTGGTTTTCCCCGAAGAGGAAGGGATGATGCAACAAAGTAGCGTAAGTATTTCACTCAGTTTTTGAGAACCACGGTATCAATCCAGTAGGAGGCTACGCGCGAATCCCTCGCACCTGCACAAAACAAATAAATCCTCGCAACCAACACAAATAGGGGTTGTCAATTCCTATAGGGCCACTTACGAGAGTGAGATCTGATAGATATGATAAGATAATATTTTTGGTATTTTTATGATAAAGATGCAAAGTAAAATAAAGGCAAAGTAAATAACTAAGTAGTAGGGGATTGATATGATAAAGATAGACTCGGGGGCCATAGGTTTCACTAGTGGCTTCTCTCGAGAGCATAAGTATTCTGTGGTGGGTGAACAAATTACTGTTGAGAAATTGACAGAATTGAGCATAGTTATGAGAATATCTAGGTATGATCATGTATATAGGCATCACGTCCGAGACAAGTAGACCGACTCCTGCCTACATCTACTACTATTACTCCACTTATCGACTGCTATCCAGCATGCATCTAGAGTATTAAGTTAAAAAACATAGTAACGCCTTAAGCAAGATGACATGATGTAGAGGGATAGACTAATGCAATATGAAGAAAACCCCATCTTCTTATCCTTGATGGCAACAATACAATACGTGCCTTGCTGCCCTTACTGTCACCGGGAAAGGACACCGCAAGATTGAACCCAAAGCTAAGCACTTCTCCCATTGTAAGAAAGATCAATCTAGTAGGCCAAACCAAACTGATAATTCGAAGAGACTTGCAAAGATAACCAATCATACATAAAAGAATTCAGAGAAGATTCAAATATTATTCATAGATAGACTTGATCATAAACCCACAATTCATTGATCTCAACAAACACACCGCAAAAATAAGATTACATCGAATAGATCTCCACAAGAGAGGGGGAGAACATTGTATTGAGATCCAAAAAGAGAGAAGAAGCCATCTAGCTACTAACTATGGACCCGTAGGTCTGAAGTAAACTACTCACACTTCATCGGAGAGGCTATGGTGTTGATGTAGAAGCCCTCCGTGATCGATGCCCCCTCCGACCGAGCTCTGGAACAGGCCCCAAGATGGGATCTCGTGGATACAGAAAGTTGCGGCGATGGAATTAGGGTTTTGGCTTCGTATCTAATCATTTGTGGGTACGTGGGTATATATAGGAGGAAGAAGTATGTCGGTGGAGTAATAGGGGGCCCACGAGGGTGGGGGCATGCCTGGTAGGGTAGGGCGCTCCTCCCTACCTCGTGGCCTCCTGTTACTTGCCTTGACGTAGGGTCCAAGTCTCCTGAGTTGTATTCGGTGAGAAAATCACGTTCCCGAAGGTTTCATTCTGTTTGGACTCCATTTGATATTCCTTTTCTTCGAAACGCTAAAACAGGCAAAAAACAGCAATTCTGGGCTGGGCCTACGGTTAATAGGTTAGTCCCAAAAATAATATAGAAGTGGACAATAAAGCCCAATAATGTCCAAAACAGTAAATAATATAGCATGGAGCAATCAAAAATTATAGATACGTTGGAGACGTATCAGACTACAACCCGGTCAAGGAGTCGCTTCTCAGCCGCGATCATGAGGGACTCTGCTAGTCGGCTGCTGTCTGCCACACAGGTGGATGACTTCTTGTAGTCCCCGGTTATGGTTAGGATTCCCTTGGTGCTTGGCATCTTCATCTTGAGGTAGGCATAGTGGGGGACCGCCATGAATTTGGCCAGAGCAGGCCAGCCAAGCAGTGCATGATAAGGGATCTCAAGGTCCACCACCACAAACCAGACCGACTCTCGGTGAAAGTGTTCCTTGTCTCCGAAGAGGACGTCAATTAGAGTCTTGCCGATTGGTGAGTAGGAAGGTAATAGATAGTTTTGTGATAAGGTAATTTGTAACGAGCAACAAGTAACAAAAGTAAATAAAGTGCAGCAAGGTGGCCCAATCCTTTTTGTAGGAAAGGACAAGCCTGGACAAACTCTTATGTAGAGAAAAGCGCTCCCGAGGACACATGGGAATTATCGTCAAGCTAGTTTTCATCACGTTCATATGATTTGCGTTCGGTACTTTGATAATTTGGTATGTGGGTGGACCAGTGCTTGGGTACT
Organism: Triticum urartu; assembly: GCF_003073215.2. Taxonomy (NCBI): domain Eukaryota; kingdom Viridiplantae; phylum Streptophyta; class Magnoliopsida; order Poales; family Poaceae; genus Triticum; species Triticum urartu. The sequence goes on from NC_053024.1 coordinate 52,394,916, forward strand.
GTCCTTACTTGGACAAGCATCCCACTTATGATTAACCTCTATTGCAAGCATCCTCAACTACAATAAAAGTATTAAGGTAAACCTAACCATATCATGAAACATATGGATCCAAATCAGCCCCTTACGAAGCAACGCATAAACTAGGGTTTAAGCTTCTTTCACTCTAGCAACCCATCATCTACTTATTACTTCCCAATGACTTCCTCTAGGCCCAAATAATGGTGAAGTGTCATGTAGTCGACGTTCACATAACACCACTAGAGGAGAGACAACATACATCTCATCAAAATATCAAACGAATACCAAATTCACATGACTACTAATAGCAAGACTTCTCCCATGTTCTCAGGAACAAACGTAACTACTCATGAAGCATATTCATGTTCATAATCAGTGGGGTATTAATATGCATATAGGATCTGAACATATGACCTTCCACCAAATAAACCAACTAGCATCAACTACAAGGAGTAATCAACACTACTAGCAACCTACAGGTGCCAATCCCAGACTTAGAGACAAGAATTGTATATAAGAGAAGACCTAGGGTTTGAGAGGAGATGGTGCTAGTGAAGATGTTGATGGAGATTGCCCCCCTCCCGATGAGAGGAGCGTTGGTGATGATTTCCCCCTCCCGGAGGGAAGTTTCCCCGGCAAAACAGCTCTGCCAGAGCCCTAGATTGGTTCCGCCAAGGTTCCGCCTCGTGGCGGCGGAGTCTCGTCCTGAAAGCTTGCTTATGATTTTTTTCTCAACGAAAGACTCCATATATCAGAAGATGGGCATCGGAGGGCCACCAGGGGGCCCATGAGGCAGGGGCGCACCCCCACCCTCATGGCTGGTGAGTGGCCCCCTCTGGTACTTCTTGCGCTCAGTATTTTTTATATATTCTAAAAATAAATTCCGTGAAGTTTCAGGACTTTTGGAGCTGTGTAGAATAGGTCTCTAATATTTGCTCCTTTTCCAGCCCAGAGTCCCAGCTGCCGGCATTCTCCCTCTTTATGTAAACCTTGTAAAATAAGAGAGAATAGGCATAAGTATTGTGACACAATGTGTAATAACAGCCCATAGTGCAATAAATATCGATATAAAAGCATGATGCAAAATGACGTATCAACTAGCACGACACAACACATAAGAAGGGTTAAAGTCGCCGACTTTGTTGGGAAGGGAAGCATTGCCCTTCTTGGCATCACTACCCCTCATGGTGTTCTTCTCCTTCTCCTTACGAGCACCCTCTCCCTCCTTCACAAAGGTTTGCTTGAGAGGAGGAGGTCGTTTGGCCTTGTCATTCTTCTTCTTGTTCTTGGACTTGGGCACGTACCCAATCCCTTCTTTGGCCACAACTTCCTTTTGGTTGCTCAAAAGGTCGTTGAGGTTCTTCTCGCCTTGTATGCAAGACACAAGATATTTCTCAAGTTGCACCTTCAACTTAGCGTTCTCCTCAACAAGATGCACATGCTCACAACATGGGTTAGTAGCATTTGCGTTATCAATTAACATCATACAAGGAAAAGTGGCTTTCTCCTTGGTTAGCTTTACTTGAAGTTGATCATGAGACTCTTTGAGGCTAGCATGAGCACCCTTCAAGACCTTGTGAGCCTTGTCAAGTAGGTCAAACTCCTCTTTGAGTCTAGCAAGATCAACCCCAAGCTTGGCCTTTTCGAAGTTTAGCACACGAGAGACAACAAGAGCATGATCAAAATCTTTCTTTAACTTAGCGTGATCAACGTTGTGTGACTCCTCAAGAGCTAAACGAAGACCACGCTCTTCCTCAAGAGCATTAGAAAGATCTGAAATCTCATCGACATAGTCATGACTATGCCCCTCCATCTTGGAGATAGTATCTTCGTGAGCCTCGATCATGACATTGGCTTCACCAAGTTGTTCCAAGAGAGCAATGAAATGCTTCTTAGATTTACCCTTGAGTTTACCCATAAAGGACTCAAACTCATTTTCCTCCACATTAGATCCCTCATATTCATCAATGCAATCCGTCAAGGAAGGATTATTAATGATGGTAGTTTTGATGTTGGGGGTTACCTTGTTGGTGGCTTTAGCCATGAGGCACTTGGCGGTGATGTTCTCATTGGGTGAGTCGAAGAGAGACACTTGTGGAGTTGTTGCAATGGAAACGGAGGCCATTGCAACCGACTCACCATCTTCATAATCATCGTCATCCTCATGGTACTCTTCTTGAACCACCAATGCCTTGTGAGTAGTCTTCTTGGTGAAGTTGCTCTTGTTTGGGAAAGACTTGGCTTTGTCCTTTCGGATGAGCTTGCCACCATTGTCTTCCCTCTTCTCATACGGGCACTCCGCAACAAAATGGCTCACATTGCCACAATTATAGCAAGTCGTCACATGTTGCTTGCTCTTCGTGCCACTTGAGTTGTTCTTGTTGAAGTTTGGCCTTGAGTTTTTCTTGCTCCAAAATTGCCTTGAAGCAAGTGCCATGTGTTCATGATAGGCATTGTTTGTATCTTCGGGGTTGCTTTCCTCTTCTTCTTCCTCCTCTTCTTCTTCTTCAACACAAATGTTGGCCTTCAATTCAAGGTTTGGCTTATTTGCCCTTGGAGAGAGAAGCACCGTATTGTCGGCGGTCTTGTCCAAGATGCTCATAGCCACAAACTCATCCAACACTTCACTTGAGGACAAGGTGTGGAAGTCCGGCCTTTGACAAATGACGGAGGACATGGCCTTGTGGTTAGGCATCATTGCCTTGAGGAATTTGCGCTTGATCCAATTGTCATCCGTGTCCTTGCTCCCATGATCTCGGAGTGAAACCGCGAGTTTGGTTACTCTTTGATAAAGCTCACGAGGTTCTTCATCTTCCTTCATTGCAAACTCATCGGCTTCATCTTGCACCACTTCATAGTTGGAGCGTTGAATGCTTGCGCTTCCCCGGTCAAGAGAAACAACTTGGTGCCATGCATCTTTGGCTATGGCATAGGGACGGAGGTGAGGAAGATCTTCGGGTGGAATTGCATCTTGGATGATGAAGAGAGCATTCTCATTGAATTGATTATCCGCGGATTCTCTTGGAGTGAAGTTTCTTCGGTCATGTGGATAGAAACCTTCTTCAATGATTCTCCAAAGATTAGTATTCACATGATTTAAATGACGCTTAAACCAATAGACCCAAGAATCAAAGTCCTCATTTCTCACAATCTTAGGGGGAGGACTGGCATGATTAAAATGAGTGAAAGGAATCGGTCCACCATAAACAAGAGGAGGTTCCACATGGGCAAAGATGTCGGTGCCATTTTTACCACTAGAAGAAGGAGCCTTTTCACTAGTAGCTTCCCCCTTGTCGGAGTTAGCATCTGACACCTTGTTAGTGGGATCACCCACTTTCAACGGTGCGGTGGATAGTTTAAGCCCTTCAATGAATTTAGTAAACATGCTTTCAACCTCGGTCATCATGGAGGTTTTCAATGTCTCCAAGGCCACATTGAATTCCTCACCAGAGATCGAGGTTCCCCCATCGCCCGTAGACGAGATCGGATTCACATCGGAGTGCTCCTCCACACCGTCTACGGTGTCAACCATAATCTTCGGACGGCAAAGTCCTTAGAAAGAGACGAGGCTCTGATACCAATTGAAAGGATCGATATGGCTGACTAGAGGGGGGGGTGAATAGGCAACTAACAATTTTTAGCTTTTCTTTGCCAATTTAAACTTTGCATCGAAGTAGGTTGTCTAGATGTGCAACCAGGTGAGCAACCTATATGATGCGACAACAACAAGCACACAAGCAAGCAATGGAAATAATACAAATAAGCTTGCTCAAGTGAAGGTACGAGAAAACCAAGAGTGGAGCCGATGAAGACGAGGATGTGTTACCGAACTTCCTTCCTTTTGAGGGGAAGTACGTCTCCGGAGTGGTGTGGAGGCACAATGCTCCACGAGAAGACACTAGGGCCACCGTATTCTCCTCACGCCCTCACACAATGAGAGATGTCGTGATTCCACTATTGGTGCCCTTGGAGGCGGCGACCGGACCTTTACAAACAAGGTTGGGCCAATCTCCACAACTTAATCGGAGGCTCCCAACAACACGACGAAGCTTCCCACAATGGAATATGGCTCCGCGGTGACCTCAACCGTCTAGGGTGCTCAAACACCCAAGAGTAACAAGATCCGCTAGGGATTAGTGGGGGGGGGGAATCAAATTTCTCTTGGTGGAAGTGTAGATCGGGGCCTTCTCAACCAATCCCGAGCAAATCAACAAGTTTGATTGGCTAGGGAGACAGATCGGGAGAAAATGGAGCTTGGAGCATTAATGGAGCTTTGGGGGAAGAGGTAAGTCAACGATGAAGAAGAGGACCCCCTGATACGTCTCCAACGTATCTACTTTTCCAAACACTTTTGCCCTTGTTTTGGACTCTAACTTGTATGATTTGAATGGAACTAACCCGGACTGACGCTGTTTTCAGCAGAATTGCCATGATGTTGTTTTATGTGCAGAAAACAAAAGTTCTCGGAATGACCCGAAACTCCACAAAATATCTTACAATAAATAATAAAAAAATCCTCACCAAAGATGAAGACCAGGGGGCCCACACGCTTGCCACGAGGGTGGGGGGTGCCCCCCCATAGGGTGCGCCCCCTACCTCGTGGGCCCCCTGGAGACCTCCCGACTCCAACTCCAACTCTATATAACTACTTTCGGGGAGGAAAAAATAGGAGAGAAGAAATCATCTCATTTTACGATACGGAGCCGCCGCCAAGCCCTAAAACCTCTCGGGAGGGCTGATCTGGAGTCCGTTCGGGGCTCCGGAGAGGTGGATTTGTCGTCGTCGTCATCATCAACCATCCTCCATCACCAATTTCATGATGCTCACCATCGTGCGTGAGTAATTCCATCGTAGGCTTGCTGGACGGTGATGGGTTGGATGAGATTTATCATGTAATCGAGTTAGTTTTGTTAGGGTTTGATCCCTAGTATCCACTATGTTGTGAGATTGATGTTGCTATGACTTTGCTATGCTTAATGCTTGTCACTTGGGCCTGAGTGCCAAGATTTCAGATTTGAACCTATTATGTTTTCATCAATATATGAGAGTTCTAGATCCTATCTTGCAAGTCTATAGTCACCTATTATGTGTTATGATCCGTTAACCCCGAAGTGACAATAATCGGGATACTTACCGGTGATGACCGTAGTTTGAGGAGTTCATGTTTTCACTATGTGCTAATGCTTTGTTCTAGTTCTCTATTAAAAGGAGGCCTTAATATCACTTAGTTTCCATTAGGACCCCGCTGCCACGGGAGGGTAGGACAAAAGATGTCATGCAAGTTCTTTTCCATAAGCACGTATGACTATATTCGAAATACATGCCTACATTATATTGACGAATTGGAGCTAGTTTTGTGTCACCCTATGTTATGACTGTTACATGATGAACCGCATCCGGCATATTATCCATCATTGATGCAATGCCTACGAGCTTTCCATATACTGGTTTACGCTTATTTACTTTCGCGTTGCTATTGTTATAATCACTACAAAATACCAAAAACATTACTTTGCTTTAGTTACTCTTTTGTTACAGTTACCATCATTATCATATTACTTTGCTACTAAACACTTTGATGCATATACTAAGTTTCCAGGTGTGGTTGAATTGACAACTCAGCTGCTAATACTTGAGAATATTCTTTGGCTCCCCTTGTGTCGAATCTATAAATTTGGGTTGAATACTCTACCCTCGAAAGTTGTTGCGGTCCCCTATACTTGTGGGTTATCAAGACTAATTTCTGGCGCCGTTGCCGGGGAGCATAGCTCTATTCTTTGAGTCACTTGGGATTTATATCTGCTGGACACTATGAAGAACTTGAAAGACGCTAAGACAACAATTTATCCCTCAACTACGAGGGGAGGTAAGGAACCGCCATCTAGCTCTGCACTTGATTCACCTTCTATTATGAGTAAGCTTGCGACACCTAAACCTGCTTCTGCTATTTGTTCTGATATGTCGCATGTTATTGATGATGCTACTTCTGCTATACATGATACTTATGATGAAACTACTTCTATGCTTGATACTACTGTGCCACTTGGTGATTTTCTCGAGGAACGACTTGCTAGGGCTAGAGAGATTGAAAATATTGAATCTGATTATGAAGATGAAAGTAATTATGAAGAATCACTTGTTATTCCTGAGGGTTATTTATTTGATAAAGAAGCTTCTTTAGCTATTTTAGCTTGCAAAGATAGATATGAACTCAAAAGGTTATTAGCTAAATGGAATAAGGAATCTCTAAATGCTAGGATGAGATCTGACCTTTCTTTTGCTACTTCACCTATCTGTGTTGCTGATAAGGATTATGAATTCTCTGTTGATCCTGACATAATTACTTTGGTTGAATCTGATCCATTTCATGGCTATGAATCTGAAACTGTTGTGGCACATCTTACTAAATTAAATGATATAGCTACCCTATTCACTAATGATGAGAGATCTCGCTACTTTTATATCCTTAAAATATTTCCGTTCTCATTAAAGGGTGATGCTAAGATATGGTTTAATTCTCTTGATCCTGGTTGTGTGCGTAGTCCCCAGGATATGATCTATTACTTCTCTGCTAAATATTTCCCTGCTCATAAGAAACAAGCTGCTTTAAAGGAAATATACAACTTTGTGCAAATTAAAGAAGAGAGTCTCCCACAAGCTTGGGGGAGGCTTCTCAAGTTACTTAATGCTTTGCCTGATCATCCTCTTAAGAAAAATGAAATACTTGATATCTTTTATAATGGACTAACCGATGCTTCCAGAGATTACCTGGATAGTTGTGCTGGTTCTCTTTTCAGGGAAAGAACACCGGATGAAGCTGAAATCTTATTGAATAATATGTTGACAAATGAAAATAATTGGGCACCTCCTGAGCCAGCTCCGGAGCCAACTCCTGCTCCAATTAATGATCCTATTCCTAAACCAACTCCGAAGAAGAGAGGTGTTCTATTTCTCAGCCCTGAAGACATGCAAGAGGCAAAGAAATCTATGAAAGAAAAAGGTATTAAAGCTGAAGATGTTAAGAATTTACCTCCTATTGAAGAAATACATGGTCTTAATTTACTGCCTGCCGAAGAAACATATGATCTTAATCCTTTATTTATTGAAGAACCTCCAGACCTCGATAACCCGACACAGGTAGTAAAGGTAAATTCTCTCTATAGATATGATAAAGTTGTAATCCCATTTACTAAAATTGCTAGCCCATGCTTAGATGAGTTTGATACTTTTATGTTTAAGAAAGAAGACTTTAATGCTTATTTGGTAGACAATTAAAATACAATTCAAATATGCTTGGACACTTGGGTGATTATATGGCTAATGTCAAAGGTGAACTTAAACTTATTAGTAAACATGCTTCTATGGTTACCACTCAAGTAGAACAAGTACTTAAAGCTCAAAATGAATTGCTCAATGAGATGAATAGTAAGAAAAATGATTATGCTATTAAAGTGGCTTCTAGAACTGCTAGAATGACTCAGGAACCTTTGTATCCTGAAGGCCACCCTAAGAGAATTGAGCAAGATTCTCAGAGAAATAAAATTGATGCACCTAGTTCTTCTAAAAGGAAGAAAAAGAAAAATGATAGAACTGTGCAAACTTCTAGTGAACCTATTGCTGAACCACCTGATAATCCAAATGATATCTCTATGTCTGATGCTAAAACACAATCTGGCAATGAACATGAACCTAATAAAAATGTTAATGATGATGTTCATAATGATGCCCAACCTAGTAATGAGAATGATGTAGAAATTGAACCTGCTGTTGATCTTGATAACCCACAATCAAAGAATCAACATTATGATAAGAAAGACTTTGTTGCTAGGAAACATTGTAAAGAAAGAGAACCTTGGGTTCAGAAACCCATGCCTTTTCCTCCCAAACCATCCAAGAAAAGGGATGATGAGGATTTTGAGCGCTTTGCTGAAATGATCAGACCTATCTTTTTGCGTATGCGATTGACTGATATGCTCAAAACCAATCTGAGGGAGTCCTGGATTAGGGGGTATCCGGACATCCGGATTATATCCTTTGGCTGGACTATTGGACCATGAAGATACAAGATTGAAGACTTCGTCCCGTGTCCGGATGGGACTCTACTTGGCATGGAAGGCAAGCTAGGCAATACGGATATGTATATCTCCTCCTTTGTAACCGACCTTGTGTAACCCTAGCCCCTTCCGGTGTCTATATAAACCGGAGGGTTTTAGTCCATAGGACGACATACAATCATACCATAGGCTAGCTTCTAGGGTTTAGCCTCTCTGATCTCGTGGTAGATCAACTCTTGTACTACTCATATTATCAAGAATAAATCAAGAAGGACGTAGGGTTTTACCTCCATCAAGAGGGCCCGAACCTGGGTAAAACATCGTGTCCCCTGTCTCCTGTTACCATCCGCCTTAGATGCACAGTTCGGGACCCCCTACCCGAGATCCGCCGGTTTTGACACCGACATTGGTGCTTTCATTGAGAGTTCCTCTGCGCTGTGGCCGTAAGGAAGGATGCCTCACCTCGTTGTTAAAAACAACATTACCGCCGGGGGAGCCCTGGCTGTCGGCCAAACTCTCCAGCTAGGCAGTTTCATCATGACCGTCTGTTCGGCTGCTGCACCGATGATGACTTCTCGGGTCATCGAAAACAGCCTCCACGTCGGCCCAGAATTCGCCGAGCAGATGGATCCAATGGAGCTCTCTTCCCTAAACGAGCTCTTGGATCGCATCGCCGCCTTGGTAGTCGCTACAGACTATGATCGGATTGGGATTAAACCCGATCAAAGGGAGATTAACTCTCCACCGGTCACCCATCGTGTTGTGGTGGTGGAGGAACAATGCGGCGATTCTTCCTCTATCTTGAGGACTAACTATGTCCGGATTCCTGAGCTCTCCGAGCCGGATACCCGTTTACGGGAGGACATCACCAAAGCCCTGAACCTAGAGTCAGGCAGCGGGCCAGACTCATCGGGCAACATCCTGGAATCCGAACTTCCAAGATCAGAAACTCCTCGGCCCCTGGGTCTCAGATCGGGTAGGGGTTCGGACTCATACCCACCCACCCACCCAGACATAAATGATCTTTCCCACATCAGGCAAGAGCCCCATGAAATAGTACATCATTATTGGGCTAGATTCCTCCTTGTGATGAACAAGGTTAAGGACTGCCGCGAGGAAGACGCAGTCTCACTTTTCTGCAATAATTGCACGGACAAGGGAATCCTTAACGCCATAAGTCGCCGTGACATATCACGCTTCGCCGACTTGGCATCCATAGAACGAAAGTACTGTGCGATGGAAAGTGCCTGGAAAACCGAAAGGAAATTTTGGGATAATCCGGCTCCGAATATACACCCAGTCCGAAGTAAAAGGGTGCACTATCCTAAGACACCCGAGTTAATTACAAAGAAGCAAAAACCCTCTACAAGGCGTGGAACCGTATTGGAGGGATGGCTCAACGGACCCTGCAAAATTCATAGTACAGCGGATACCATACCGACACACAGCCTTAGAGCATGTTGGATACTCCGGAAGGTGGCCAAAAGCGGCAAGGATCTTCTCATCCCAGATGCCACAGAGCACCATCCCAGGGATAACAATACGGTATTAACAGTCTTTGAGACCTTCACATCAAATAATAGGCGCAAGCGAACACTCCGCAGCATTGCCGAAATCTGCCACGTAGCAGCAATAAATCCATGGAGCAACACGGCTATTACCTTCAATGCCAGTGACGAACCTAAATTCCGAACAGCCCGAGCACTAGTTGCACTGGTCCTCAGTCCAATTGTGGACGGCGTTTGACTCACCAAAGTACTCATGGACGGCGGCAGTGGATTAAACCTCATATACGAGGGAACTCTTCAAAAAATGGAAATAGACTGGAACCGCATTGAGCAAAGTAGCACAACCTTCAGAGGAATAATCCCCAGTCGGGAAGCACGCTGTGCTGGGAGAATCACACTAGATGTGGTAGTCGGCACGGCGGAGAATTATAGGTCCGAAGAAATTACATTCCAAGTGGTCCCGTTCAGTAGTGGATACCACGCCCTTTTCGGACGGGAGGCGTTCACGATCTTCCAAGCCATACCCCATTGTGGGTACATGCAGCTCAAAATGTCCGGGCCCAACGGAATCATCACTCTCGTTAGTGATACGGACACAGCACTCCGCGCCAAAAACAAAACAGCCGCATTGGCCCTCGAGGCATTATACGAAGCCCTTTCGGCCGAGGAATTAACTGCGCTACGCTCCACAGTGGACAGGGACGACGTGATACTTGACAAGAGATCCAAGTCCACCTATTTTAAACCAGCAGATGAAATAATCAAATTCCAAGTCCACCCAACAGACCCTACAAAAACAGCCTCCATCGGGGCACAGTTAAACCCCACAGTGGACGCCGCACTACGAGAGTTCCTGCACGAGAACTGGGACATATTCGCGTAGCACCCCTCAGACATGCCAGGAATCCCATGCAGGCTGGCCGAGCACAGCCTCAATATCCTAAAGGGATTCAAGCCGGTCAAGCAGGCTCTTCGGCGTTTCTCTGAACCTAAGAGACAGGCTATGGGAGAGGAACTAGTCAAGTTATTGGAGGCTGGATTCATTAGAGAAATAAAACACCCGGACTGGCTAGCAAATCTAGTGATGGTACCAAAGAAGGACAAATCCTGGCGCCTATGTGTCGATTTCAAGGACCTAAACAAGGCTTGCCCAAAGGATCCCTTCCCACTCCCCCGCATTGATCAAATTATCAATGCTACCGCAGGACACGAGTCATTGTGTTTCCCCAACGCATACTCCGGCTACCACCAAATCAAGATGGCGGAGTCCGACCAAGCCGCAACGGCATTTATCACACCATACGGCCCATTCTGTTTTAACACAATGCCTTTTGGGCTCAAAAACGCCGGCGCAACGTATCAGCGCATGATTCAGATATGTTTGGAGAAACAGATCGGCAAAACAGTAGAGGCATACGTAGATGATGTGGTCGTCAAAACCAAACATGTCGACTCTCTAATAGATGACTTGAGGCTCACATTCGACAACCTCTGAACATACGACATCAAGCTCAATCCGGAAAAATGCGTTTTCGGCGTACCAGTCGGAAAGCTCCTGGGCTTCATTGTCTCCAGTAGAGGAATTGAAGCTAATCCGGACAAAATTCGAGCTTTGTCATAGTTGGCTACCCCAATAGACCTCAAACAAATCCAGAAATTAACTGGATGTGTGGCGGCTCTAAGCCGCTTTATCTCCCGCTTAGGAGAAAAGGCATTACCCCTTTATCTCCTCCTTCGGCGCACCGAACACTTCGAGTGGACGGACGCCGCCACAACTGGATTGGAAGAAATAAAAGCCATACTGGCAACCAACCCAATCCTGGCCGCGCCAAACATTGGCGAACCAATGCTGTTATACATTGCGGCAACTCATCAGGTTGTAAGCGCAGTGCTCGTCGTCGAACGAGAAGCGGACGGACATAAATTCCCTCTTCAAAAGCCGGTATATTATGTAATCATGGTACCCACATTATCAAAAGATAGCCTATGCGGTATTCATGGCATCCTGGAAGCTGCGACACTACTTTCAAGAGTGTTCGATTACAGTAGCCTCGAAAGTGCCACTTAATGATATTATAAACAACCGCGACGCCACGGGCCGGATTGCCAAATGGGCCATTGAGCTCCTCCCGTTCGACATAACATAAAAACCTCGGCGAACCATTAAATCGCAAGTATTGGCCGACTTTGTCGCCGAATGGACGGAAGCCAAACTCCCTAAAGAGTACGGCGCATACTCCAATTGGATCATGCACTTCGACGGCTCCAAAATGCTGGCCGGTCTGGGGGCTGGCGTCGTCCTGACGTCCCCAACCGCATATACCATTCAGTACGTACTGCAGATACTGTATATAGACTCCAACAACGTAGCCGAATATGAAGCCCTGTTGCATGGTCTTCGGATGGCAGTCTCCATGGGCATTTAACGCCTGGAGGTGCGTGGGGATTCGAACCTCGCAATATCCCAAATAAATGGAGACTTCGATGCCAAGGATCCGAAGATGGTGGCCTATCGAAACGCCGTCCTAAAGATGGCAGCTCGGTTCGAGGGGCTCGAATTTCACCATGTGGCTCAGGAAAACAATCAGGCGGCGGATATCCTCGCCCGCATCGGCACAAAACGCGACGTGGTCCCCCCCCCCCAACATCTTTTTGGAGAGGTTGTTTAAGCCATCGGTGGTATGGGAAGGGGACATCGGTAACAATAGCCTGGACCCGGCCAAAATGCCCGATACCGAACACTCTGACATAATTGGAGGATCTGCCACCGAAATAACACCTTCAGCCCACGTAATAATGGCCGTCATCGCCCCGTGGACAGAACCATTCCTGGCCTACCTAACTAGGCAGGAACTTCCCAAGGACCAAAATGAGGCACGCTGCATAGTGCGGCGATCTAAAGCCTACAGTGTCCACGAGGGAGAGCTGTATAAGAAAAGCACTACCGGAGTCCTTCAAAGGTGCATCTCCGAAGAGGAAGGGCGGAAGATTTCGGCAAAAATTCATGCCGAACTCGGCGGCCACCATGCCGCAGCCCGGGCCCTTGTAAGCAAGGCCTTCCGTACAGGTTTTTATTGGCCGACGGCCCGGGTAGACGCACAGGACTTGGTCCAACACTGCGCTGGTTGCCAGTTTTTTGCAAACCAAAGCCATATGCCACCCACCGCCCTCCATACAATCCCCATTACCTGGCCTTTTGCGGTCTGGGGGCTTGACATGGTTGGACCCCTTAAAGGGGGAACCCATAAGAAAAAATACTTACTGGTCATGGTGGATAAATTTACCAAATGGATAGAAGCCAAACCTGTTAAAATAGCTGAATTCGGACCGGTGATAGACTTCATATCCAGGGTTGTACACCGTTATGGCGTCCCCCACAGCATCATCACTGACAACGACACGAACTTCACGGCCGACGAGGTAAAAGTCTGGTGCAGCAACATGGGCACCAAGATCTATTATGCCTCCATCTATCACCCACAAACCAACGGCCAAGTTGAGCGGGCAAATGGTCTTATCATGAGCGGCATTAAACCCAGATTAGTGCGGTCCTTAAAGGAGTCTAACACACACTGGGTAGAGGAGCTCGACTCCGTGCTCTGGGGGCTGCGGACCACGCCGAATCGCACTACCGGATATACACCCTTCTTTATGGTGTACGACGCAGAGGCAGTTCTGCCCTGCGACACAATTCATGACTCACCTCGAGTGCACATGTATGAAGAAAGAGAAGCCGAGCTCTATTGGCAGGACAGTCTGGACACCCTGGATGAGGAGCACGACGTGGCAAAAGCCCATTCCGCATTTTATTAGCAACAGGCTCGCAGATACCAAAGCAGAGAAGTACAGGCCAAAACTTATAACGTCGGCGAGAAGAAAGTCCAAGCTCGAGCCCAAATGGGAAGGTCCCTTCATTATTGACCAGGTTCTGACCGGTGGAGCGTACCGTCTACGGGATGCATCGAATAATCGACTTGAGCCAAACCCATGGAACGCAGCCAGGCTCCGAAGATTCTACGCCTAGCGCCGGACTCTATGTTCGTCTCCTTCCTCTGTCCATTTTTTGCATATACATTATCTGTCTTTTTTCTCTTTATTTCTTTTATTCTTTCTCTAGGCCTTCAAGGGCCAACTTGTGCCTCGCTTGCACATTATATATGCGCTAACCGCGCTCATTATACCTGGGGGCTTCTTACACAGAAGCTTAATTATCTATCTGGGCTTCACGCCCCGCACATGTGTTATTCTTCTGCATGTACCTTTTCTTCGCCACTATATGCATCGATATGACTTAAATTTTGGCCAAGCTGGGTTGCCTGGCTCTTATATTTATGCCCTACGTTCCCGTTAATTCGGCTAGGGCATAAGGGGAGCACCTCTGCGATTTTTACTGCCGGGTCAGCCGGATGTGTACCTCAGACTGGGTGAAGCCGAAAGCTAGCATTCTTAAGGGAATATTCGGTCGGCGAACAAAAGATGATTTTTATTTATTTATTTTTCATATGTGCCCCTAGATGTTTTTGCCTGTGTTTCCTCTCGCAGTACGGACATGCACTTTAGGGCATGCATACCCAGGGAAAGGAACCCTTAACGGAACTATTCTCCCTGGAAGATGTTTCTTACTACCCATGTAATATAACATAACTAGTTGGGCACTTATCTGTTCAAGCACTAATGACCCCTATGCCTGGTTTCCATGCATACCCCGGTTCTTATATAACTGGGCGGGTATTCGGACACACTCCGGACTATCGGGTCCCGAGGTTGAAGCGAAAAGGTCCGCCATGACAAATGATCTACAATTCGGCTAGAAGGCATTATACATGTCACTTTAATTAGACTGACTAAATTCCTCTTCTATACCATCCAACAGGCGGTCTAGCCTACAATCCTGTTGGGAATACTTTGCGGCTAATTCTACTTGCCCATACACTAAGCTAACGGGGATTTCTTTCCCTTCGGGCCCCATAGGTCTGACCTCGGCCATGTGGTTCGGGTCAGTCTTGGTATACCGCGTCTTCACCATGGCCCAGGCTTCCCTGGCACCTTGACGGCAGGCTGATATCTTCCATACTCGGAAGCGCCGCCGTGCTCCCTTGAGCTTCTCCGCAAGCTCTCCAATGCCTTCTGGCAGGGAGACGGCTGGCCACAAGGCCTAGGCAACAGCTTGCATCACCTCCCGAACTTGTTCATGCAGTTGTGAGAGCTCGGATAGAAGGTCACCCATAGACCCGGGCATCTCCTCCGCGGGACGACCCGTCAGCATACCTGCAAACATAACTCTGTTAGCCGGCTTCTCCGCCGACCCCTTTTTTAAGGGTTCGTTCAAGCACTTACTGAAAATACCGCGTCGAAGCCGCTTATTCTCCTTCTCGGAGTCCGCAAGCTGGGCTCGAACATCTTTCAGTTCCACCCTCATCTTGGTATTGGCGTCTTGGAGATTGTTTTTCTCCCGCCTGACCTCAGTCAGCACGCGTTCGCCAGCCTTTAGCTATCGTACGGCATGCTGGTCCTTCGGATTCTCTCCGGATTCATCTACAATATCTATTGTTAGATCTGCAGCCACGCCGCACGCTATATGGTACCTGTCATTCTTTGGAAGAAATGTTACCAGCTGGGGACTTTTTAGGTTCCTTCAATGCGGCAATAGCGGCCTGAAGTTGGGTCTTGCATTCCTCCAGCTCCTGTGACAGTCAAGTATTCTTCTCTGTAAGAACCTGCACAATAAGATGATCCTTAAATCAGTTTTGCTAACTGTTTCAAGTCTCAGGGGCTACTGATACATATAATCATCAGATTTGCTTACCCGTACATCCTTTACATGCTGGTCTGTGGCTCTGTCTAGACCATTTTGAGCAGCACGGAGGCACGCCTCTCCAGAATTGAAGGCATCAAATGCCTCTGGTGAGAAGCAAGCGTCGCGGAGTACGGCCCGGCGACGCCTATGATTCATGGTGCTCTCCACTTCTGAATTCATAGCGGATAGCCTATCCGCATCCTCTGTAGGGGGAGTATCCGGTGTACGCCACATGTCGGCTTCTGCCTCTATGTCCGGTCCTGGAGCCCGACTGGTGGAAGCGTGATCGGGAGCCTCACCGGACATATTCCGGCGAGCGTTTTTTCTGTTAAAGAAACATGGACGTCATTACATTTCAAGAAAGACGACAACCACGGAGAGGGGTTTCTGTCATACCTCTACGACGACGTCTCCATCCTGACCGCCTTCCTTTTCGGCCTGCCCGGCCTCGGTGCCTCTTGTTGGCGAGTTGCTGCGGGTTCGACATGGCGTCCGAATGCCTTCCCTTTAAAACACCATATGTATATGGTAGGTGAAGTGTCTAAAAGGGGATCCTAGTTTTTGGTGTTGGGATTTTTGGTTTTTCTTACATGCGACGCAGGAAGCAGTCCGGGATAGTCGGCCGTAATGGCCACCATGGTGTCATCACAGCTTAATTGATAGAACTGTCGGTCTATCAGCTCCACGAATATGTCCGGATCTTCTTCGAGTCCGGGACCGAGGGCCCGGTTAGGGTCCTCTAGTTGTGGAGATGGGCTGCTGACCTCCCTTATGGCTTTTCGCAGTTCCTGCCGCAAAATGGCAAGGTGAGAACCTACGACAAAGAATGCGGGAATAATGGGAGTAAGGAGATATAACTCACCCAGCTTGAAGGTTTGTACATGGAGAATCCATCCCGTGGATTGATGCGGATGAACTCCTCTTCCTCTCTCTTGAACAATTCGGACATAATTTTTGCTAAAGCGGCAGCGTTGTCAGGACCCTTACACCCGCAACGGGTGGCGTCATCTTCCCCGTTAAAACACCACAAGGGGTGCCCTCGATATTGAAGTGGTTGCACTCCCCGCATTATGCATATTGACATAACCTCGATTACTGTCAATCTTGATTGAGCCAGCGCTTTAATCCGATTCATCAGGTAAAGGACTTCTCCGTTGTCTTCCTCCTGGGGACTCCGTGGGTGCCAACTTCGCCGTTTCTTCAGAGGAGCATTGCTGAACTCAGGAAGACCCCGCCGAACAGGGTCCGGAAGGGGGACATACTCCATATAAAACCATTTCAAAGGCCAGTCTTCGGACGTCTTCTTCGGAGTACCGGGAAGGTATCCAGTTTCGGCGATGCGCCATATTTCGGCTCCGCCCACTTGATAAAGTGACCCCTTCTGTGTGCGAGGGACGAGGCAAAATAACCTTTTCCACAGCTCGAAATGAGCCTCGCAGCCCAGGAATAACTCGCAGAGGGAAACATAGCTGGCGATGTGTAAAATGGAAGCATGGATGAAATTATGCAGTTGGAGGCCGTAAAACTCCAGGAGCCCGCGGAGGAACGGATGAATTGGAAATTCGAGTCCCCTTAATAAATAAGGAACAAAGCATACCCGCTCCCCCTTAGAGGGGCTGGGGAAGCTCTCCACTTGCTCCCCGCCATTGTAGGTGGCGAGCCCGGCTCGGACGGGCACCATATACGCTGGAGGGAGAAATCCCTTAGTCTGCAGTTCGACTAATCGACTGTGTGGGACTGAACACCTCTCCCAATCACCGGGCTTAGGGCTATGGGGGCGGGAGGAGGAGCTGCGGAGGTCGGCCATGCTAGAGTGGATCTTTCCGAAGCGCGCTCCGATGGATTCTCGTTGGGCGAGGAGGGTATGGATTGGATCTAAGAATCCCCATCCCTTTAATAGACAATTTATTTATCTGGCTAGGGGGTGAATGTAAAAACGCCATGGCGCCTTGCATTCATTCGACGCGTGGAAGATGGCCCTTATTGGGCGCAGAAGCCAAGAGGTTCAACATTTATGGGACCGGAAACTGCTTAACAAACGTTCGAAATTTGGAGAAGAACCCGCCTTGCAATGCCGAAGACAACACTGCGCACCGGACTCATCGTCATTGAAGCCTGGTTCGGGGGCTACTGAGGGAGTCCTGGATTAGGGGGTATCCGGACATCCGGATTTTATCCTTTGGCCGGACTGTTGGACCATGAAGATACAAGATTGAAGACTTCGTCCCGTGTCCGGATGGGACTCTACATGGCGTGGAAGGTAAGCTAGGCAATACGGATATGTATATCTCCTCCTTTGTAACCGACCTTGTGTAACCCTAGCCCCTTCTGGTGTCTATATAAACCGGAGGGTTTTAGTCCGTAGGACGACATACAATCATACCATAGGCTAGCTTCTAGGGTTTAGCCTCTCTGATCTCGTGGTAGATCAACTCTTGTACTACTCATATTATCAAGAATAAATCAAGCAGGATGTAGGGTTTTACATCCATCAAGAGGGTCCGAACCTGGGTAAAACATCATGTCCCTTGTCTCCTGTTACCATCCGCCTTAGACGCACAGTTCGGGACCCCCTACCCAAGATCCGCCGGTTTTGACACCGACACAATCCTTATGCTAAGTACATGAAAGATATTATTACAAATAAAAGAAAGATACCGGAAGCTGAAATTTCCACCATGCTTGCTAATTATACTTTTAAGGGTGGAATACCAAAGAAACTTGGAGATCCAGGAGTACCTACTATACCATGCTCCATTAAAAGAAACTATGTTAAAACTGCTTTATGTGATCTTGGAGCCGGTGTTAGTGTTATGCCTCTCTCTTTATATCATAGACTTGACTTGAATAAGTTGACACCTACTGAAATATCTTTGCAAATGGATGATAAATCAACTGCTATACCTGTCGGTATTTGTGAGGATGTGCCTATTGTAGTTGCAAACGTTACTATTTTAACAGACTTTGTTATTCTTGATATTCCCGAGGACGATAGTATGTCTATTATTCTTGGAAGACCTTTTCTTAATACTGCAGGGGCTGTTATTGATTGCAACAAAGGCAATGTCACTTTTCATGTTAATGGTAATGAGCATACGGTACACTTTCCGAGGAAACAACCTCAAGTTCATAGTATCAATTCTATCGGAAAAATTCCATCGATTATATTTGGAGGTTTTGAATTTCCTCTTCCTACTGTCAAGAAGAAATATGATATACTTATTATTGGGGATGTGCATATCCCCGTTGAGGTAACCTAGTGTTATTCGAAATTTCTCCGGTTTCATGTTAATCGGAATGAGTTTGTTAACAAGACTTGATCAACCTTGTTAGTGGATTCCTTTTGACAAGCATGAGATGGATGAAACTAGAAGCACAACCTTCTGTACCCTCTCTATACTTTCTATTATTTAGTTGAAATAAAGTAAAAATAAATACTTTTCTATCTGTTATCTGATTATCCGTGCAATATAAAAATACCTCGAAAATAAAAGTTCTCCAAATGCCTTGAAAATTAAATATGATTTTTTCTAGAATATTTGAGGATTTATGGAACAAAGAACACACCAGGGGGACCAACCACCTTGCCACGAGGGTGGGGGGTGCGCCCCCTGCCTCGTGGGCCCACGGTGGCCCTCCTCCACTTATTCCTGCACCCATCCTCTTCTTCTTCCTCCCACAAACACGAAAAACCAACTCAACCACGAGTTCCAGCCCTCTTTGCTGCCATTTTCGATCTCCTTGCTCAAGCACCTCTCACAAAACTGCTTGGGGAGATTGTTCCTTGGTATGTGACTCCTCCATTGGTCCAATTAGTTTCTGTTCTAGTGCTTTATTCATTGCAAATTTTTGCTACTTAGGTGACCCTGTTCTTGAGCTTGCATGTCAATTTATGTGGTCAAAAGTAGTTTTGATGCATGATATAGGCCCTAGGCACTTGTAGGAGTGGTTGCTATCAATATTATTGAGTTTGGTTTACTTTTATTTTGAAGTTACTAAAAATTTCAGAATTTTTCAGAAAATGATGAGGATATTATTGAGGGGCTCATCGAGCCAAAGCTCGAAGGAAAAGGCACCGAAGCCTAAGTATAATTTGCCGCGCACCGCGGAGGTTCGGGCGTGTGAATGGCCTTCCAGGATTTCTTGAGAGCAGCCGGGATTTATGAAGATTTTCATGAATTGGCTCATAATGCAGGCCTCACTGCTTTCCTCCATGCCCAATGCGATCAGTATCTCTTACTCACAAATACCTTTGTGCAAAACTTTCATTTTCATTCTAGGAACTCACCACCTACGGTGGAGTTTCATTTATATATGAGCATAAGGAGATATCACTTTATGATTTCTGTCGGATTTGTTTAGTCCCTTTTGGGGGCAAGATAGAAGAACCACATCATGATGATGTGGAGGGGTTTATTGATACTATCACTGTAGGAGAAACTAGGAAGGTTTCCGATGCATGAATCACTAGCATACATTTTCCTGTTTTACGTTACTTTGCATTATTTGCTAGTCGTTGCTTAATTGGAAGCGGAAACTGTGGAAACCTTAGTATCCCTGATATAATTATTGTGCTCCACGGTTTATACAGTGATAACACTTTTAGTATGGGTGGTATTATTGCTAAACGGTTAAGTCTGAACCGTACAAAGGGCCCCATCTTTGGAGGTATCTATGCTAGACGCCTAGCTGCACATTTTAACATACCTATTAGGCATGCTGATAAGGAAGAAGAAGTGCTGCCTCGTGTTTATCTAGACTATAAAAGTATGGTGGCACATGATTTTATTATTAAGAATAGGGCAGGAGAGCTTAAATATCAATTGTTCTTTAATAAACATCATCCTGAGACTATTACCTTGCCTGCTCCTTCTTTGTTTGATTTGACTGCAGGCAAGTACCTTGTTCCGTTGACGGCTATCCACGCCTACCGGAACCCTGCACCAGCCGAGGAGCCAGAACCGGAACCACAATTTGATCCTTCACGACAGTCTAACTATTAGTGGGATCCGGAGATGATTGCCAGCCAGTGGCAATCGGAGCCTTCTTCTTCCTCATCACAGTACGACCCCAAAAACTATTATTATGGATATCAGCCAGGCCAGCCGTGGCCATAGAACAACTTAGGCCAAAAGCCTAAGCTTGGGGGAGTACGTATTTCTCACTAACATTACATTTATGTTCACACACACTCATTGCTAGATGTCGGTGTTCATACTTTTTCATTGTATCATCCATGCTAGTTTATTTCCTTCTATGCTTTCTTCTTGTGTGTTTAATAAACCTTAAGAAAAAACCAAAAAATTAGTTGTAGTTTTTAATTAATTTACTTTCCATGCTTGTAGTAGTAATTAAAAAGAAAACCCAAAAATATTTCATGTTCTTGTTTTGCTTGTTGGGAGCTTTCCCGTGTAAATAGTTTTAATTCTATTCTTTTCTTTGGGGGTCAGTAGGAGAAGACCATGATTAAATTGTTGAAGTGGCTCTTATATGCTTTATTGTTGATCTGACAAAAGAGCCCATATTGCCTTGTATTCTCCTGTTTATTTAATGCCTGCAGATTCCAGCTTAGTCCAATGCACGTGCACTACTATTATTATTCACACTATTCGGTCGTGCAAGTGAAAGGCAATTATGACGATATATGATGGACTGACTGAGATGAGAAAAGCTGGTATGAACTCGATCTCTTTTGTTTTTGTAAATATGATTAGTTCATCGTTCCTGATTCAGCCTATTATGAACAAACATGTTTGCAATGACAACTAGAGATCATAGTTTCTTGTGCCATGCTTGATTAGCTATGAGTTATAATGGTTTACCTTGCGTGCCAACATGCTATTAAAATGGTTATGATGTGGTATGATAGGGTGGTATCCTCCTCTGAATGATTTAAGTGACTTGACATGGCACATGTTCACGCATGTAGTTGAAACAAATCAACATAGCCTTCACAATATTTATGTTCATGGTGGATTACTCCCTCCTTCCATCTATATAGGGCCTAATGCGTTTTTTGAGGCTAACTTTGACCAAACATTAGAGCAATAATATATGACATGCAACTTAAACAAAGCATACCTTCAAATCCGTATGTCAAAGGAGCTTCCAATTATATAATTTTCATAGTATACATCTCATGTGCGTGCTATTAATCTTGTCAATAGTCAAAGGCTGTCTAGTAAAACACATTAGGCCCTATATAGATGGAAGGAGGGAGTATATCCTACTCATGCTTGCATCCAATGTTTATTAATTTTAATGCATGTACATGGCTGTTGTCGCTCTCTAGTTGGTCGCTTCCCAGTCTTTTGCTAGCCTTTACCTGTACTAAGCGGGAATACTGCTTGTGCATCCAATCCCTTAAACCCCAAAGTTATTCCAGATGAGTCCACTATACCTTCCTATATGTGGTATCTACCTGTCGTTCCAAGTAAATTTGTATGTGCCAAACTCTAGACCTTCAAATAAATATCCTGTTTTGTATGCTCGAATAGGTCATGTATCAACTAGGGATGTCTGTATCTTCCATGTTAGGCGGGTTATTCTCAAGAGGAGTGGACTCCGCTCGTCACTCACGAGATAAATGGCTGGTCACAGGGATGCCCAGTCCCATGCTTTATGCAAACTAAATCAAAAATAATTGCAAACAAAACTCCCCCTGGGACCTGATGTATGTTGGAGGCACTCGTTGTTTCGAGCAAGCCATGGATTGATGTTTGTTGGTGGAGGGGGAGTATAAACTGTACCATTCTGTTTGGGAACCGCCTATAATGTGTGTAGCATGGAAGATATCGCCATCTCTTGGTTGTTATGTTGACAATGAAAGTATACCGCTCAAAATATTATTCACCTCTATTTCAAAATCGAGCTCTGGCACCTCTACAAATCTCTGCTTCCCTCTGCGAAGGGCCTATCCATTTACTTTTATGTTGAGTCATCACCCTCTTATTAAAAAGCACCAGTTGGAGAGCACCGCTGTCATTTGCATTCATTACTATTAATTTATATTGGGTCTGACTATGATTGGATCTCTTTTACCATGAATTACAATGTCTAGTCAGTCCTTGATCTTTAAAGGTGCTCTGCATTTATGTTTTGCGGTCTTAGAAAGGGCTAGCGAGATACCATCTTGTTATATCATATTATGATTGTTTTGAGAAAGTGTTGTCATCCGAGATTCATTATTATGGCTTGCTTGTTGATTATGCTATTAATATGGGTAATCATGAGACCTGAGAATTATTGTAAATATGGTTAGTTATAATCTTTGCTAAAAACTTGAATGCTAGCTCGACATATTTACAACAACAAGAGCAAATAGAGTTTGTAAAAGTTTTTCTTTATTTCTTTTACTTTGTCAACTAAATTGCTTGAGGACAAGCAAGGGTTTAAGCTTGGGGGAGTTGATACGTCTCCAATGTATCCACTTTTCCAAACACTTTTGCCCTTGTTTTGGACTCTAACTTGTATGATATGAATGGAACTAACCCGTACTGACGTTGTTTTCAGCAGAATTGCCATGATGTTGTTTTATGTGCAGAAAAAAAAAGTTCTCGGAATGACCTGAAACTCCACGGAATATCTTACAATAAATAATAAAAAATCCTCACCAAAGATGAAGACCAGGGGACCCACACCCTTGCCACGAGGGAGGGGGGCGCGCCCCCCTACCTTGTGGTCCCCCTGGAGACCTCCCGACTCCAACTCCAACTCTATATAACTACTTTCGGGGAGAAAAAAATAGGAGAGAAGAAATCATCGCGTTTTACGATACGGAGCCGCCGCCAAGCCCTAAAACCTCTCGGGAGGGCTGATCTTGAGTCCGTTCGGGGCTCCGGAGAGGGGGATTCGTCGCCGTCGTCATCATCAACCATCCTCCATCACCAATTTCATGATGCTCACCACCGTGCATGAGTAATTCCATCGTAGGCTTGTTGGACGGTGATGGGTTGGATGAGATTTATCATGTAATCGAGTTAGTTTTGTTAGGGTTTGATCCCTAGTATCCACTATGTTCTGAGATGGATGTTGCTATGACTTTGCTATGCTTAATGCTTGTCACTAGGGCCCGAGTGCCATGATTTCAGATCTGAACCTATTATGTTTTCATCAATATATGAGAGTTCTAGATCCTGTCTTGCAAGTATATAGTCACCTATTATGTGTTATGGTCCGTTAACCCTGAAGTGACAATAATCGGGATACTTACCGGTGATGACCGTAGTTTGAGGAGTTCATGTATTCACTATGTGCTAATGCTTCGTTCCGGTTCTCTATTAAAAAGAGGCCTTAATATCCCTTAGTTTCCATTAGGACCCTGCTGCCACGGGAGGGTAGGACAAAATATGTCATGCAAGTTCTTTTCCATAAGCACGTATGATTATATTCGGAATACATGCCTACATTACATTGACGAATTGGAGCTAGTTCTGTGTCACCCTATGTTATGACTGTTACATGATGAACCGCATTCGGCATAATTATCCTTCATTGATCCAATGCCTACGAGATTTCCATATACTGGTTTACGCTTATTTACTTTCCCGTTTCTATTGTTACAATCACTACAAAATACCAAAAACATTACTTTGCTTTAGTTACTCTTTTGTTACCGTTACCATCATTATCATATTACTTTGCTACTAAACACTTTGCTGCAGATACTAAGTTTCCAGGTGTGGTTGAATTGACAACTCAGCTGCTAATACTTGAGAATATTCTTTGGCTCCCCTTGTGTCGAATCAATAAATTTGGGTTGAATACTCTACCCTCGAAAGCTGTTGCGATCCCCTATACTTGTGGGTTATCACCCCCTTTTATACAAGGGGGACAATCCAACCGTTACCCCCCAAAGCAGCCCCGCAGAGGGCGGTACTACCGCAGGGGGCAGCGGTACTACCGCCCCCCTCGCAGTATTGCCGTGCAGTCTGGGAGGGCTGGAGAATGAGCAGGAAACATGCCCAGTGCGGTACTGCCGCGGTGGTAGGGCGGTACTACCGCTCTCGAGCGGTACTACTGCTTCTACTTCCGCTGCTAAGTGTCGCACAACCGACACGAGAGGCGACCCCCTCGAGTCGATGCAGTAGGAGCCCGGTACCGCAGCGGTACTGCGGCTGAGGACCCACAAGTGGTACTACCATTGGGTACCGCGGTACTACCGCTTGGACCAAAGCAGGCTCATAACACAGGGAAAGAGACCTTCGTCGACACGGGAAGGCTCAGAGGGTGCGAAAAGGAAGTGTACATGATGATTCCACCCTAGCCTTACCAAAGTGGACCCCCTCTTGATAGTACGGTGACTCCTATGAGACAAGACCACCAAACTAGAAACGAAAGAGCTACACCGTCTTGAATAAAAACTCCGAGGGGAAAGAATCGTCTCGTGCCAAAGGATGAATCTCTGAAAAGCTCAAAGCACATGATCAGTCTGCAAAAGCATTGTCATCAATAACCAAAACACCTTAGGGATAAATATGCCCTTACGCTAAGCTTGGGGATGCCCCGGAAGGCATCCCCTCTTTCGTCTTCTTCTATCGGTCACTTTACTTGAGGCTATATTTTTATTCACCACATGATATGTGTTTTGCTTGGAGCGTCTTGTATGATTTGAGTCTTTTCTTTTTAGTTTGCCACAATAATCCTTGCTGTACACACCTTTTGGGAGAGACACACATGAATTGGAATTTATTAGAATACTCTATGTGCTTCACTTATATCTTTTGAGCTAGATAATTTTGCTCTAGTGCTTCACTTATATCTTTTAGAGAACGGTCGTAGTTTTATTTTATAGAAATTATTGATCTCTCATGCTTCACTTATATTATTTTGAGAGTCCTTTAGAAGAGCATGGTAATTTGCTTTGGTTATGAAATTAGTCCTAATATGATATGCATCCAAGATGGGTATAATAAAAACTATCATAAAAAGTGCATTGAATACTATGAGAAGTTGGATACTTCATAATTGTTTTGAGATATAAAGGTGGTGATATTATAGTGTGCTAGTTGAGTAGTTGTGAATTTGAGAAATACTTGTGTTGAAGTTTGCAAGTCCCGTAGCATGCACGTATGGTAACCGTTTTGTAACAAATTTGAAACATGAGGTGTTCTTTGATTGTCTTCCTTATGAGTGGCGGTCAGGGACGAGCGATGGTCTTTTCCTACCAATCTATCCCCCGAGGAGCATGCGCGTAGTACTTGGTTTTTGATGACTTGTAGATTTTTGTAATAAGTATATGAGTTCTTTATGACTAATGTTGAGTCCATGGATTATATGCACTCTCACCCTTCCATCATTGCTAGCCTCTTCAGTACCGTGCATTGCCCTTTCTCACCTTGAGAGTTGGTGCAAACTTCGTCCGTGCATCCAAACCCCGTGATATGATACGCTCTATCACACATAAACCTCCTTATATCTTCCTCAAAACAACCACCATACCTACCTATTATGGCATTTCCATAGCCATTTCGAGATATATTGCCATTCAACTTTCCACCATTTCATTCATGACACGCATCATCATTATCAGATTGCTTTGCATGATCATGTAGTTGACATCGTATTTGTGGCAAAGCCGCCATGCATAATTTATCATACATGTCACTCTTGATTCATTGCGTTTCCCAGTACACCGCCGGAGGCATTCATATAGAGTCATATTTTGTTCTAGTATCGAGTTGTAATCATTGAGTTGTAAATAAATAGAAGTGTGATGATCATCATTAATAGATCATTGTCCCAAATAAAAAATAAAAAAAGAAGAAAGGCCAAATGATAATAAAAAAAGGCCCAAAAGAAGAAAAAATAAAATAAATAAAAAGGGGCAATGCTACTATCCTTTTTCCCCACTTGTGCTTCAAAGTAGCACCATGATATTTATGATAGAGAGTCTCTTTGTTTTGTGACTTTCATATACTAGTGGGGATTTTTCATTATAGAACTTGGCTTGTATATTCCAACAATGGGCTTCCTCAAATGCCCTAGGTCTTCGTGAGCAAGCAAGTTGGATGCACACCCACTTAGTTTCTTTTGTTGAGCTTTCATACATTTATAGCTCTAGTGCATCTGTTGCATGTCAATCCCTACTCCTTGCATTGGCATCAATTGATGGGCATATCCCTAGCCCATTGATTAGCCTCGTCGATGTGAGACTTTCTCCTTTTTTAAGTCTTCTCGACATAACCTCCATCATCGTATTCTATTCCATCCATAGTGCTATATCCATGGCTCACGCTCATGTATTGCGTGAAAGTTGAAAAAAGTTTGAGATTACTAAAGTATGAAACAATTGCTTGGCTTGTCATCGGGGTTGTGCATGATGAGAGCATTCTTGTGCGACGAAAATGGAGCATGACCAAACTATATGATTTTGTAGGGATGAACTTTCTTTTGCCAAGTTTATTTTGAGAAGACATGATTGCTTAGTTAGTATGCTTGAAGTATTATTATTTTTATGTCAATATTAAACTTTTGTCTTGAATCTATTGGATCTGAACATTCATGCCACAATAAATAAAATTACATTGAGAATTACGCTAGGTAGCATTCCACATCAAATATTCTGTTTTTATCATTTACCTACTCGAGGACGAGCAGGAATTAAGCTTGGGGATGCTTGATACGTCTCCAACGTATCTACAATTTTTGATTGTTCCATGCCATTATATTATCTCTTTTGGATGTTAATGGGCTTACTTATACACTTTTATATTATTTTTGGGACTAACCTACTAACCCAAGGCCTAGTGCAAATTCCTGTTTTTTTGCCTATTTCAGTGTTTCGCAGAAAAGGAATATCAAACGGAATCCAAATGGAATAAAACCTTCGGGAGAGTTATTTCTGGAACGAACATGATCCAGGGGACTTGGAGTGGACGTCAAGCAACCAACGAGGAGGCCACGAGGTAGGGGCACGCCCTCCACCCTCGTGGGACCCTCGTGGCTCCACCGACCTACTTCTTCCTCCTATATATATATATCAGTATACCCCGAAAACGTCCAGGAGCACCACAAAACCCTATTTCCACCGCCGCAACCTTATGTACCCAAGAGATCCCATCTTGGGACCTTTTCCGGAGCTTCCCCGGAGGGGGCATCGATCATGGAGGGCTTCTACATCAACACCATAGCCTTTCCGATGATGTGTGAGTAGTTTACCTCAGACCTCCGGGTCCATAGTTATTAGCTAGATGGCTTCTTCTATCTCTTTGGATCTCAATACAATGTTCTCCTTGATCTTCTTGGAGATCTATTTTATGTAACTCTTTTTGCGGTGTGTTTGTCGAGATTCGATGAATTGTGGGTTTATGATCAAGTTTATCTATGAACAATATTTGATTCTTCTCTGAAATCTTTTATGTATGATTGGTTATCTTTGCAAGTCTCTTCGAATTATCAGTTTGGTTTGGACTACTAGATTGATCTTTGATGGAGTCCCGGACTAAGGGGTCCTCGGGCGTCCGGCCTGTTATCCATGGGCCGGACTAATGGGCTGTGAAGACATGAAGACCGAAGACTGTACCTGTGTCCGGATTGGACTCTCCTTGGTGTGGAAGACAAACTTGGCGACCGACTATGAAGATTCCTTCTTATGTAACCGACTCTATGTAAACCCTAGATCCCCCCGGTGTCTATATAAACTGTAACAACCTAGATTTTTGCCCTTTTCTTTTTCCTTTGATTTTCTTGGATTTCCTGTTTTGTTTTGCTTTCCCGTGGCTGTCTGGTTCTGAAACTTGGGAAGATCATGTCTTCCTAGGTTTTATAGTGGATTGTCACCCTCATCATCATCCCTAGATCATGTCATTTCCATACTTGACCTAACCCAAAATTCTTTTGTTGGGAATATTCCTTTTCTGATAAAGGAATAACCCTTTAAAAATCTAGGTTGTGAAGCAACCTATATATCTGCCACTCCTAAAATTTCCAAATAATTCTCATAAATTGTTTGGGTAATATCTTCCTCAAATATGGCAAAATATTTCATTGCCATGTTCAAAAATAATCCTTTAATAATTATTTTCCTATTCTGTCCTAAATGGCACTCTGCAAATGAAGTGCTATTTATATTAGCTTGATTGACCCCAAACTTCTTGGAAAGCTTCTCCTGTCCATATCATTGCCTCATGCCAAAATTCAACTCAATTTACCTAGTAAATATTCCTGAGCAATTTTTCAAAGTTCCTGTCTGAGGGAAGTAATTGTGAAGGAAGTACAAGCTAGGCATATGCAAATGAGGTGAAATTTTGCAAGCTCCTTCCTATGGTCAAATCATGACTCTCCACCAAATATGAGCTCATGTAACTGATCTATGTGAGCCCAGCCCCAAATCTTAGTTTCTTGTCAGATTTTTAGTTTGTGAAGCAACTATATTTTATATTGCTTCAATTGAGCTGAAAATTTACCAGGACATGCTTCTACCTATATCAACTCCTTCCACCAAGTTTTACCTCAATTGGTTAAACAATTACCCTGTGTAATTTTTCCAAGTTTCTGTCCAGAATGAAGCTTTGTGAAGCAAGTGCCACTTTGGTATTTCCAAATGGCATGAAACTTTTACAGCAGCTTCATATCATCATATAACCCCTCCATGCCAAATTTCAGCTCATAGAAATCAAGTATGTGAGTGTATCATCCAAATCCCTAATTCTGGCCAGTATTGCACTTTCTACTACAACCCTCATCTAAACTCCTCCTCTTAGTCTGATTTTTCGTGATCAGTATCACCTTAGTGTGTGATCATCATCAGACAAACTAGTTACCACGTTACCTAGATGGTTTAACCATGGAGAGTTACAAGCACCTTCTTACTAATTTACTTTGGAGCATAGTGCAAATCTCTTCTTTACCCCTGGACCGATTTATTTCTTCACTTGGACTAAGGGCATCAAGGTCCATCTACTGGACATGGTTGGACACGCCAAAGAGCGCCGCTTGCACCAGTGCGTGTGGTGATCACGCTTGCGTCATGGCTGAACGCGTGCTCTGGCTTGTTCCGGCCACTGTTCTCGTCTCCTCCCTCCTCGTCTCGACCTCCATTCATGTCTAGCTAGTAGCTTCCCCATGATGTCCTGCATCGCTGCCTCGTCATGGTTCGCCTTAAATGAGCCCCAAATGCCTTGCCCGTGCCACAAACCGGCTCTGTCCTCCATTGTTTGCAGGTTGGAGCTCACCCGTGAGCTCGAGAAGCCTCCCCACGGCTATATAAGGAGTGCCCGAGGTCCCCCGCTCCTGATCGCTCCCTCTCTCGCCTCATTTGCCCTTTGGAATCGCCACATCTAGACATTGTTTACGGTCATCCTCTATGGCCGCCTCGGCCTCGGCTTGGGTCCGGCCACCACAGGCCTCCCCTCGTCTCCCCAACACCTCCACTGACCCCCCCCCTCGTCCTGCTCAGCCGCCCCACCCACATGCCCCTCGCCGGAGAGCCCTGCATCGACGATAGCTACCGCCGCCCGAAGCTCCTATCCTCGTCCTGTCGTCGTTCGCCGTGCCTCCATTCCTCCCCGGCGCCCTTCCCCTCTGAATGGAGGCGGCGCAGCCCTGCGGTCCCGCCAGTGCCCTCGGCCGGGCCGGGGATCGCAGGAGCTGGCTGGACCCTTGGACGCTTCCCTCCCCTGCCTCTGCTCTGTATCACGGGAGAACAGGCGAGCTGGAGGAAGGAGACGACCGAGCCTGGCCCCTCCCCCTGTGCCTGGACCCCACCTGTAAGCCTTTCCTCCCCCTGCTCCACGTGTTTAAGTGGAGACGTATTCCCAGAAATACGTTTTCTTCTCTGGAAAACGTTCTTTAATTGTACTTCAACCAAGAATACGTTTGCTTAGTCTGAAAACGTATTTCTGCTTATGCGCTTTCTGTTTTTCCTCCCAGGGACCAGTTGGTGATAATTTTTTCATAGATTGGTCCCTGATCTTGTACACCTCACAACTCCGCAACCGTAACTCCGATCGAGGTGAAACCAGCACTCACTTTTTTGTCTCGTCGAGGTCTATCTTTTGGTAAAATTTTCTCCAGGTGGTTTCATAGTGAAAATGACCATTTTTCCCTTGCCTCTAATCAGCCCCCTCCGAGAAAGAACCGTCTGATGGTTTGTTTCGCGGCTTCACCGCACTTCTTCCTGGAGTCTCCGTCACCCTAGGCAAGTCACAATACCCACTTGCATGATAGTCATGCAATAGCCATGGTTTTCAACTTGAATATTTATTAAATGTTTTCCTGTTTAAAATATGGTTATCGTTGTTCGTTAATCATTCTTGGCTAGTGCTTACTTTCTTGTTATGTTGTTATGCAACTAGTTGTCATGCCCTGCTAGTTGTTAGTATTCCATTCATATGCTTATGCTTGATAGTAGTACATGTTGATGTTGGTAGTGGTCTTCGGTGCATGACTGCCATTTGTCCCGAGTACAGTTGTTATGCATGTTCCTTTGCATCTAGTTGGTTAAATGCTTGCATGATGGCATTGTTGATATGTCTTGCATGATATTTATTATTCATGCTAGTGGTCATGCTATGTTTCGGAGAAGTATGTACTTATGATGTTCATGCTAGTCAGTATGCCATGCTTAGTTGGATATCATGATCATGATATGGTGGATAGTTATGTTGTACCCTCATGACTATGTTGATATCATGATCATGCATTGTAATTGCATCATGTTATTTTTATCATGGCTCAGCATATTGCATTCAAGTTTAACCGGATTAAATTGAAATTGAACACCTGTTGGCTGAGTCATGGTGCCACCATATCGAACTGACCAGTGCAACCACGCTTACCTTTATGGGAAGGTCCTAACTAGGTCTATTGTCGTGCCTCTTGCCGGTGCCTCCAACGAGGGAAGGTTATGGGCGTGCGGTACCCTGGCCCGGTAAGCAGACATAACCTTGTGTGCCTGTTGTTGTTGTTGTTGTTATGGATCCGGTCCCCGTGAGGGACGTTTTGGCCACGACGCTGGTCGTTGTGTCTTTGGTAGACACGGGGCCACCTAGGACTACCCCAGTTGGGAGTGGGTCGGAGTGGCCGGGAGAGTGTCATGGCAGTAGATCGGTTTTGTCGGAACTCCGCTGGTCCACCCGAATGCGAGTGCAAGGCCATGGGTTCCGTAGTGTGGGTACAGTGTACTAACCTCTGCAAAGTGTATATTAAATCTATCGATAGCCGCGCCCGTGGATAAGGGCCCAGTTCATAGTTGGTCACACTATGAGTCAACAGTAATTATAATAATGTGCTTAATAACAACCCCAGTTCGATGATGAGATAAGTTGGTTGTGATCGCCGGAAGGATCACTGTTTGAGACCAAGTGTTGGTCATGGTTGTGATCGCCGGAATGATCACCGTGGTATCGAGGATAACGATTTGTTGGATATTCGTGATGTTGTGCGAGAATCGTGGTTAAAGATCAAGCTCCTTGTGGTCATTTGATGATTACTACTGTATTGTTTATACCAAGCTTGATTTGATCTTGAGATGATCGTGTAACGTCCGAGGTCGGTAAGTGATGCATGTGATGGTTACGAGGTAACCCGAGCAGAATAAATGGTGCATGTAGTGTCGTCATGTTGCATGCTAGTATCATCAGATTTATATGTTCCATCCCATGATCATATTGTTCTAGCGATATTATGTTCATGTTGTTCATACCATGTTATCCTGATGATCTCATGATAATTCCTGATTAACCCGTAATTTCCATGCTGTTGTTTGTTTTGAATGCTTTTGGTTGTTGTGAGCTTGCAAGTACATTCAATGTACGTACTGACCTGGCGTGTCATGCCAGTTTGTAGGTCGTGCCTGGATTGCTTGCTTGTTGGTGTTGTTCCTGTGTTCGCGAGATAGGATAAACGTTCCAGCCAGAGTCCCTGCGGATTGGAGTCCATCATCACCATTCATTGTTCCGCTGCCAGTAGTTGTTCCGCTGCTTCGAGTTGTTGTGCTGCTTGTATAGAGCAACCGTGGTTGGCGTAGTGTCGCCATACCGATGTTATTCATTGTAATATCGGAACCCTTGTATTCGTATTTGTGTTGTAATAGAGAGCTGCTTTATTCTATACTAAGCAGTGTCGTATTCCAGAAGACTTCACTTCGATCTCTGGGCTGGAATACGGGGCGTTCTGGTTTCCTCTGAGCCGGGGTGCCACAGGCTTGGTATCAGAGCAGGTGTGGCTGTAGAGCATCCTAGTCCGCTGGAACGTTAGAAAACAGTAGTATAGGGTCTGATTGTTGCCCTTGCTTGCTGCATTTGATTGTTGCATTTGTTTGCTGCATATAGTCTTATTTCGGTTACCATTAACCCCTATTTCATGCATAGATTGCGGTCAACTTCCATGAGTTCAGTGCCCTTCCCTCAGCTCCCAGTGTTGTTCCTATTGAGTGCAGTCCCACTCCTGCACCTCTCAGCTTTGCCGCCCTCCTTGGCGACATGTGGCGTAGCATTTATCCCCTCGGAGATCCACCTCATTATCAAGTAATCCAGTTTTCTACTGGAGGTAGAATTCGGGAATATGTTGCTCATGTTCATCTGTCAGCCCCGATTCCTATCGGTAAGCGCACCTACAGTTTCCATGATGGTTACGGCGCTACTCCTGAGCGTGCCGTTCAGCTTGCCACAATGGCAGGAGTCACCAGTCTTCGTCATCAAGAGAGCATGGTGCAAGAGAACCGTGCTTATCAATATTATCCCACCATCGTCGAAAATCCTAGGCGAATCCAATTTCCCTCTGTCAACCCTCAAGATGACCCGGCTATCCTCGCCATGTCTCGTTACATGAAGACCGAGTGCCTTCTTATTTCTGAGTTAGTCCGAGACGCCATTCGGGCTAGGAGATTGCTTGGTGTCACTTTACCTCAGTCTCCGCCAGCTTCTCCAACTCCTCCGCCTCGTCCGTTCCGAGTTTCAGAGTCAGCAGTTCCACTCGCTACTCCCTTAGCTTCCTCGTCTGTCCGTGAGCGTTTGCTCAAGAGTAGGATGTAATCCTTTGTGTAGTGCTTGTGCATCCGCTGTAGTATCATGCTTGTGTGTGCCTGTGTGGAGCAGCTTTGTAGCTTGTTTGCTGTGTGCTTTGTTGCAATAAATCGTTTTCTCGTGCTTCTTTGTTTTAAATCCTCGGTGTTACCCCCTTATGGAAATTATTCCTCGACCAACACCGGATCAGGAGAATCCGTAAGCAGTATAGATATACACCAAGAAATTCAGTTAAAAGCAATGAGGTTTTCAGCCGACAACATTGTATTGCAGACATCTGTCCGGATACAAATTGTATTTTGATCAGACTTTCAGCAACAAGTACCTGTCAGAGATACACTTTATCGCAGCAATGATTAAATCAGCAAGAGAACAAAATTGGATCAATAGTGCATTTCAAGTCAAAGGTATGGGCTATGCATAATGATTGAATCTACTGTAAGGCAAAATTAAAACCTTGCGGCACCTAGAGGCCAGTCCAAATGCATAGTGAATTCAGTAAGGACAGTCAGACAATTCTTGTCATATCAATAATCAGCTGCCGGACTAAAAAAAATATGTATGTCATTCCATTCACCAAGAAAATCAGTCCCTTCCTTCTCCCCAATTTATTGACGGAGTGTACCAAGATAAGGTTCCAAGTCTGCATCGGTAGGGAATGAATGGATTCCCATGCAAGATATTCAGTCTTCCTAATGAAATACTACAAAAGCTTCTGGCATGAGGTACTGAGTCTTCCCTAGCAAAGTCTTTATGGGGGGAAGCTTATGAGGTACGGTACCCCGTTTTCCTCAATAAGATATCCACTGAAGGCTTCGAGCGCAAGACATCCAGTCTTCCTCAGCACGATATCCTGGTGGTTTACCAAACACAAGCTGCCCAGTCGTCTTCTGTATGTCACTAATACAAGACATTAAAATTATGAATTGTCAGCATATGATAGTGTTTTCCAAGTGACAGATCTGCAACAGTTGGTCTGAAACAAAAATCAGTCAGAACAAAGGTATGCCTCGAGAATCAGATATTTGTTCATTCAAGGAGTATGCTGCCACGTCCATGCAAGTCTCTCGCACAAGGAAGAATTCACGGTACACATCCGACAACCTCACCAGTTATTCAAGAAACAAAAACTAGTGGGTGATGCCATAATCAACTAGTCTTGAAGGAAATACAACATTGAGACAATAATCTTGGCAGTGATTATCAAGATCAGTCCCGCACATCAGTATTATTAACCCTAATCAACTAATAACAATATGATGTTATTAACCCTGTCACTGTCCCACAGAATCAACAACAGTATTGAGATCTGCATAACCACACATGAGCCGAATAAATATACCAAGGCTCAAAACCTGAACCAGACCAATGTATGATTGCCAGATATTGTACGTAACAGTATTCAGGGCTGCGAAAATCATCAATGATATATATAAGGCCCTGCTCTTTCAGTTGAGAATCCATATGAAGAAAGTAATAATGAAAGAGCAAGACCAACAATACAGGTATGCCGGTTATTATGTGAAAAATGTGGATGCCCAAGACCGTCTCATTCCACGGCAAACCCAAGAGGTATACTCCATTGTGGTAAGGACCTCATAGCGAGGCAACCAGCTCAGTCCACAGTATGCTCAGAACTGTCAGCATTGGATACCAGTGTCTGTCCGGTCAGACTAATGGACAGCTCAATATATTGACCTCAACACCCGCGATGGAGCATCACACAGACTGTTATTCCCAGGGAGATACTGGCAAAAATGAAGAATCCGTGTGAAAACATGTACTTTGAGGATTTTTATCTCTCGCATAGGGGAAGCAATTAAAAAAATAGCCTGTGTGGATGGGATTCTTTGCCAAGATTACCGCTAGTCAAGTTTGCAAATCTTATCATCAGAAGATGGTGCATTTTTCTATCAGTCACGACAAGCGACAGTCAAACCTTTGGTACAACTTGGATACTCAAGACTGTGAAACCAGTCAAGATAAGTCAGAAACTCATGCAAGATGTTAGCACCCATTAGCAAAAGCAGATATGATCCACATCACTGTTTTGGACCCAGAAGGCATGCATATATTCGAGGAATCCGATGCCTCGATAGAAGAGATTCTTTGTTCCACAAGAAGATATGTTCCCCAAATCCGTGGAATATTCTCGGCACTCGATACTAGAATAACATTTCCAGCAAGGATCAATATCAGGAACGACAAGTATGTTCCTAAAAATAATATTTCGGATGCTAGATCAGCCAACAGATATGAAAGAAATCTTAAGTCAGTATAAACAGGAACATATAAGGTACGTACTATTAGAATGTCAGATACGGCGACGCAACCCCCCCCCCCCCCCCCCCCCAGGTCAAGACAGTCAGTTATATCCAATTCAGTGGAAATGTTATATAAGGAGGAATAAAAGAAACCTTAGTTGGAAACGGTTTCTTCAAGTCAGAAAGATTATTTAACCCTGAGCAACCAAATCTCGAGGACGAGATTTCTTTAAGGGGGAAGGTTTGTAACAACCTAGATTTTTGCCCTTTTCTTTTTCCTTTGATTTTCTTGGATTTCCTATTTTGTTTTGCTTTCCCGTGGCTGTGCGGTTCTGAAATTTGGGAAGATCATGTCTTCCTAGGATTTATAGTGGATTTTCACCCTCATCATCATCCCTAGATCATGTCATTTCCATCCTTGACCTAACCCAAAATTCTTTTGTTGGGAATATTCCTTTTCTGATAAAGGAATAACCCTTTAAAACCCTAGGTTGTGAAGCAACCTATATTTCTGTCACTCCTAAAATTTCCAAATAATTCTCATAATTTTTTTGGGTACTATCTTCCTCAAATATGGCAAAATATTTCATTGCCATGTTCAAAAATAATCCTCCAATAATTCTTTTCTTATTCTGTCCTAAATGGCACTTTGCAAAGGAAGTGCTATTTAATTTTGCTTGATTGACCCCAAACTTCTTGTACGGCCTTTACTGTCCATATAATTGCCTCATGCCAAAATTCAACTCAATTTGCCTAGTAAATATTCTTGAGCAATTTTTCAAATTTCCTGTCTAAAGGAAGTACAAGCTAGGCATATCCAAATGAGTTGAAATTTTGCAAGATCCTTCCTATGGTCAAATCACGACTCTCCACCAAATATGAGCTCATGTAACTCATCTATGTGAGCCCAGCACCAAATCTTAGTTTCTGGTCAGATTTTCAGTTTGTGAAGCAACTATATTTTATTTTGCTTCAATTGAGCTGAAAATTTACCAGGACATGCTTCTAACTATATAAACTCTTTCCACCAAGTTTTACCTCAATTGGTTAATCCAATTGCCCTGTGTAAGCTTTCCAAGTTTTTTGTCCAGAATGAAGCTTTGTGAAGCAAGTGCCACTTTGGTATTTCCAAATGGCATGAAACTTTTACAGAAGCTTCATATCATCATATAACCCCTCCATGCCAAATTTCAGCTCACAGAAATCAAGTATGTGAGTGTATCATCCAAGTCTCTAATTTTGGCCAGTATTGCACTTTCTACTTCAACCCTCATCTAAACTCCTCATCTTGGTCTGAGTTTTTGTGATAATTATCACCCTAGTGTGTGCTCATCAACAGACAAACTGGTTACCACGTTAGCTAGCTGGTTTAACCACAGAGAGTTACAAGCACCTTCTTACTGATTAACTTTGGAGCTTAGTGCAAATCTCTTCTTTGCCCCTGGACCGATTTATTTCTTCAGTTGGACTAAGGTAATCAAGGTCCATCTACTGGACATGGTTGGCCACGCCAAAGAGCGCCGCTTGCACCAGTGCGCATGGTGGTCACGCTTGCATCATGGCTGAACGCGTGCTCTGGCTTGTTCCGGCCACTGTTCTTGGCTCCTCCCTCCTCAACTCGACCTCCATTCATGTCTAGCTAGTAGCTCCCCCATGAGGTCCTGCATCGCCCTGCATCACTGCCTCGTCGTGGTTCGCCTTAAATGAGCCCCAAATGCCTTGCCCGTGCCACAAACCGGCTCTGTCCTCCATTGTTTGCAAGTGGAGCTTGCCCGTGAGCTCAAGAAGCCTCCCCGCTGCTATATAAGGAGTGCCCGAGGTCCCCCTCTCCTCATCGCTCCCTCCCTCGCCTCATTTTCCCTCTGGAATCGCCACATCTAGCCGTTGTTCGCCGTCATCCTCCATGGCCGCCTCAGCCTCGGCTTGGATCCGGCCACCACAGTCCTCCCTTGTCTCCCCAACACCTCCACTGCCTCCCCCTCGTCCTACTCAGCCGCCCCACCCACTTTCCCCTTGTCGGAGAGCCCTGCATCGCCAATAGCCACCACCGCCCGAAGCTCCTGTCCTCCTTCTGGAGTCGTCGTTCGCCGCGCCTCCATTCCTCCCCGGTGCCCCCTTCCCCTCTGAATGGAGGCGGCGCAACCCCGCGGTCCCACCGGTGCCCTCAGCCGGGCCGGGGATAGCCGGAGCTGGCCGGCCCCTTGGCCGCTTCCCTCCCCTGCCTCTGCTCTGTTTCACGGGAGAACAGGTGAGCGGGAGGAAGGATACCACCGAGCCTGGCCCCTCCCCCTGCGCCTGGACCCCACCTGTAAGCCTCTCCTCCCCCTGGTCCACATGTTTAAGTGGAGACGTATTCCGGGGAATACGTTTTCGTCTCCGGAAAGCGTACTTTCATTGTAATTCAAACAAGGATACTTTTGCTCAGTCTAAAAACGTATTTCTCCTTATGCGCTTTTTGTTTTTCCTCCCAGGGACCCGTTTGTGATAATTTTTTCACAGATTGGTCCCTGATCTTCTACACCTCATAACTCCGCAACTGTAACTCCGATCGAGGTGAAACCAAGGCTCACTTCTTCGTCTCGTCAAGCTCTATCTTTTGGTAATGTTTTCACCAGGTGGTTTCATAGTCAAAATGACCATTTTGCCCTTGCCTCTAATCAGCCCCCTTCGAGAAAGAACCGTCTGACGGTTTGTTTCGCGGCTTCACCGCACTTCTTCCTGGAGTCTCCGTCACCCCAGGCAAGCCACAATACCCACTTGCATGATGGTCATGCAGTAGACATGGTTTTCAACTTGAATATTTATTAAATGTTTGCTTGTTTAAAATATGGTTATCGTTGTTCGGTAATGATTCTTGGCTAGTGCTTACTTTCTTGCTATGTTGTTATGCACCTGGTTGTCATGCCCTGCTAGTTGTTAGTATTCCTTTCATATGCTTATGCTTGCTAGTAGTACATGTTGATGTTAGTAATGGTCTTTGGTGCATGACTGCCATCTGTCCCGAGTACAGTTGTTATGCATGTTCCTTTGCATCCAGTTGGTTAAATGCTTGCATGATGGCATTGTTGATATGTCTTGCATGATATTTATTGTTGATGCTAGTGGTCATGCTATGTTTTGGAGAAGTATGTACTTATGATGTTCATGCTAGTCAGTATGCCATGCTTAGTTGGATATTATTCATTGTTGATATGGTGGATAGTTATGTTGTACCCTCATGACTATGTTGATATCATGCTCATGTATTGTAATTGCATCATGTTATTTTTATCATGGCTCAGAATATTGCATTCAAGTTTAACCGGATTAAATTGAAATTCAAAACCTGTTGGCTGAGTCATGGTGCCACCATATCGAACTGACCAGTGCAACCACGCTTACCTTTATGGGAAGGTCCTAACTAGGTCTATTGTCGTGCCTCTCGCCGGTGCCTCCAATGAGGGAAGGTTATGGGCGTGCAGTACCCTGGCCCGGTAAGCAGACATAACCTTGTGTGCCCATGAGGGACGGTCCCTGTGAGGGATGTTTTGGCCACGACGGTGGTCGTTGTGTCTTTGGTAGACACGGGGCCACCCAGGACTAGCCCATTAGGGAGTGGGTCGGAGTGGCCGGGAGAGTGTCATGGCAGTAGATCGGTTTTGTCGGAACGCCATTGGTCCACCCGAATGGGAGTGCGAGGCCATGGGTTCCGTAGTGTGGGTACAGTGTACTAAACTCTGCAAAGTGTATATTAAGTCGATCGATAGCCGCGCCCGCGGATAAGGGCCCAATTCGTAGTTGGTCACACTATGAGTCAACAGTAATTATAATAATGTGCTTAATAACAACCCCAGTTCGATGATGAGATAAGTTGGTTGTGATCACCGGAAGGATCATTGTTTCAGACCAAGTGTTGGTCATGGTTGTGTTCACCGGAATGCTCACCGTGGTATCCAGGATACCGAGTTGTTGGATATTCGTGATGTTGTGCGAGAATCGTGGGTAAAGATCAAGCTTCTTGTGGCCATTTGATGATTACTACGGTATTGTTTATACCAAGCTTGATTTGATCCTGAGATGATCATGTAATGTCCGAGGTTGGTAAGTGATGCATGTGATGGTTACGAGGTAACCCGAGCAGAATAAATGGTGCATGTAGTGTCATCATGTTGCATGCTAGTATCATCAGATTTATATGTTCATGCCATGATCATATTGTTCTAGCGATATTATGTTCATGTTGTTCATACCATGTTATCCTGATGATCTCATGATAATTCCTGATTAACCTGTAATTGCGATGCTATTGTTTGTCTTGAATGCTTCTGGTTATTGTGAGCTTGCAAGTACATTCAATGTACTGACCTGGCGTGTCATGCCAGTTTGCAGGTCGTGCCTGAATTGCTTGCTTGTTGGTGTTGTTCCTGTGTTCGCGAGCTAGGATAAACGTTCCAGCCAGAGTCCCTACGGATTGGAGTCCATCATCATCGTTCATTGTTCCGCTGCCAGTAGTTGTTCCGCTGCTTCGAGTTGTTGTGCTGCTTGTATAGAGCAACCGTGGTTGGCGTAGTGTCGCCGTACCGATGTTATTCCTTGTATTATCAGAACCCTTGTATTTGTATTCGTATTGTAATAGAGAGCTGGTTTGTTCTATACTCAGCAGTGCCATATTCCAGAAGACTTCACTTCGATCTCTGGGCTGGAATACGGGGCGTTCCGGTTTCCTCTGAGCCGGGGTGCCACATAAACCGGAGGGGTTAGTCCGGAAAGGATATACTCCTTACCATAGTCATACAGGTCAGACTTGTAGGGTTCAGCCACTACGATCTCGTGGTAGATCAACTCTTGTAACACCCATATTCATCAAGATCAATCAAGAAGGATGTAGGGTATTACCTCCATACAGAGGGCCCGAACTTGGGTAAACATCGTGTCCCCCGTCTCCTGTTACCATTGATCCTAGGCGCACAGTTCAGGACCCCCTACCCAAGATCCGCCAGTTTTGACACTGGCATTGGTGCTTTCATTGAGAGTTCCACTATGCCGTCAACAAAAGGTTAGATGGCCCCTTCAATCGTCTATAGCGATGTTGTCCAAGGAGAAACCTTCCTCTCCGGACAGATTTTCGTGTTCGGCGGCTTCGTACTGCGGGCCAATTCGCTTGGCCATCTGGAGCAGATCGATAGCTACGCCCCTGGTAACCAGGTCAGATTTGGAAGCTTGAACTACATTGCGGATATCCGTGGAGACTTGATCTTCAATGGATTGGAGACCGCAGCGATCGCTCCCCCTCACCCCGATGGACATGACTTAAATCTGTCATCGGATCACATCCAGGAGATGGTCCCTGTTGCCGCAACGGCTTTAGAACCGGAGCAGTTCATGCCATTCGAGGCCACAGAGTCCGCGGCGTTGGAGCCACACACAGGCCCGGCACCCTGCAATATTTGCGTAAATGGAACTCCGGACTCGTCTCCGGCTATAAGTCCCGGACCGGGTACGCCTGCGGACACCGAGATGGATCGGTGATCGATTCTCAAATTTAGCGCCGCAGACGTCTTCCAGCACTCACCTTTGGGTGACATGCTAAACTCTTTAAAGAACTTGTCCTTGGAGAAGGACTCACAGCCGAACTATGTTCGGTTCGAGCAAGAGGCTGATGATGGGAAATTTCGCTTCCCACCCGCCACCCACTTCATAGCCACTGCCGATGACTTAATCGACGTGCTTAATTACGGCTCCGTAGACATCGACGGTAGGGACGGCGATGCCGACATGGAGCAAGGCCAAGACCCGCCAGTTACTGGACATTGGACGGCCACCTCTTCGTACGATGTGTACATGGTCAACACACCTAAAAAAGCTAGCGACGATGACAAAGGAGATCCAGTTGCGAATAAACCTTCTGAGACACAGTCCAAGCGCCGGCGCCCTAAACACCGCTCTAAGCCTCATCGCTCAATTGATGGCAACACTGGCACCAGAGAGAATAGTACTCCAGGCGACGCCAAAAATAATGAAGACCCTGTCGGGGCTGCATCCGAATAGGAGGAACAAGACAACGGGCAAGATAACCCTGATAAACAGGCCATGCCCAATGACCCAGACGATGATAGTTATCGTCCAGTCTCTGAGGATGATGAGAGCCTCAGCAATGAAGACTTCATCGTGCCTGAGGCACCCCTCGAGCAGGAGCGCTTCAAGCGCCAGCTAATAGCCACTTCAAGAAGCCTGAAGAAGAAGAAGCAGCAGCTCCAAGCCGATCAAGACCTGCTCATTGACAAGTGGACTGATGTCCTAGCAGTCGAGGAATACGGCCTCGAGCGCCCAACCAAGAGTTACCCAAAGCGCAGACTGCTACCTCAGTTCTATGAGGAGGCACCAGACCCCATACCTCCCTCACGCAATGCGGACCGACCACCACGTGGTCGGGATAGTACGGCGGACCGGCCAACCCGCGGTCGGGATAAAACGACAACTCAAGCCGAACAACAGCCCGCCCCACCGCCTCGCAAAAACAGGGACAGAACAGCTCGGGAGCATACATACGACCTTCGGCAGGAGCTGGACAGTAGAGCAGGACAAACCAGATCAATCTACGGATCGCAAGGACGCTTCCTGATTCGGGATGACGGCTACCTATTCGGACGTGACAAACCTAGTCACACCCGGGCCGATAACCATAGACGGACTTCATCGGAGGTGCGCCGTGATGTGGCCCGATATAGAGGCGCCGCACACCCTCTTTGCCTCACAGATGAGGTGCTGGATCACGAATTCCCCGGGGGGTTCAAGCCCGTTAATATTGAATCATACGACGGAACAACCGATCCCGCCGTATCGATTGACACTACTAGGAAAACCCTTACCAGTAGCGCTGTTTTTTTACTATTATTAGCGTGGGTAGGCATGCTACTCCTACGGCGCTACAACTATTTTTTAGCAGTAGCACTTGTTTAACCCAGCGCTACTGGTAGCTAAAGTAGCTGTAGCGCGCTTCCACCCAGCGCTACTGATATTTATCTGCAGCGTGTGGAGCTAGCCAGTGCTACTGTTACTTGAGTGCTACTGGTAATCTTTACCCCCACGCCACTGCTAACTTTTGTATTTTTTTTTGCGTTTTGGCACTGTACACAATTAAATAGATCCACCATTTATACAATAACATGCATATTCATTGAAAAGCAAGTGAGTCATCGATGAGCCAAAGTTATTAGAAGTCTCGACATGTCTCAAATATCTCATCATTATCAATCATGGTCGAACACATGTCTCGAAATAGCGTTACAAGTCATTACAAGTTCTCAATACATGCAACTACATGGTCACATACTCATGTTTCATCATCTATGTAGAC
Organism: Triticum urartu; assembly: GCF_003073215.2. Taxonomy (NCBI): domain Eukaryota; kingdom Viridiplantae; phylum Streptophyta; class Magnoliopsida; order Poales; family Poaceae; genus Triticum; species Triticum urartu. Next base: position 52,437,859 of record NC_053024.1, read on the forward strand.
TATGATATGACTGCATAGAAGATAAGAGGGATCACGATGATCAAAAGCGGTAGTATGTAGTAGTTTTTGCAGCGGCGCTGGTTCTGAATCCCCTGTTGTGCTATGAATCTCAAGTAACTAGCTTCGGCTTCCGCTCTGCTATCAAACCCTTTCCGGCTTACGCCGGAGAAGCCAGAGACTTGGGCCTGACACTCAGGCCACTTATCATACACACCCGGAACATGCCCTACATACACGTCATACCACTTCCTCGCTATCGTTGATCTATATACCTGTCAGAGATGCACACACACACACACACACACATATTATGAAGCAAATTCAACGAAACAGTTATGAAATAGAAGCAACATATATAGTAAACATTGTTAACAAATTTCATCATACTGAAAGTAATTAACTAGAGCACGGCACCATACATCTAATAGTTTCATCGTACTGAGAGATTCAAAGTTTCGTCGTACAGAAAGTAATGCACTCTTCCCATCTATCCATATCCGGAAGGGTGGACCCAAGCTTAGTGAAAGGCGTCATATCCTGATGCTGTAGGGCAATGCGGGTTCGGACGTCAGCTCACAATATTGGGCCGCCGTAGAACATCCCATTCTCTCCGAGGACATCTTTCATGATGATGGACGCAATTTCCTGTTGGATCCGGTAGAAATCATTTCGAAGTCGATTATCCGGCACGGCTCCAAAGGCTTCGACCCATCTCTGGATATGGGTATCGGATGAAGATTTCATGCAAAGTGATTGCACATCCCTTCTGTACTCCATCATTAGATGGATGACGTAGAATCCATCATTCTCACTTCTTGCCGGTTGTTGGATGCAACAGAAGTCAGTCTTGTGGCTGAAACAAAGCCCGGCCTTATTTGAATTTTTGCATTGGATGTAGCCACCTCGCATGCTGAAGCCCAGCATAGCTCTGTCCAGAACATACTTTATGTGTGTGTAATCTTTCTTCTGTATGTTCTTCGACGGGTCCAAATATAGAGCGCATGAGTAACACGGGTAAAGAACAATGAGAATGGCACGACACCCCCCGCTGCGCAAAAGACATGATCAAGTTTAGCCTCCATGCGTGCAAAGTAACTATTGAAATGCACGAAAGGATGTATGTGTTATAGTGCTATCCGCGGATGACTTACCTGGGATGATAAGGTAGGAGAAACGTTTCTTTGTCCTTATTGCTGACCAAGAATTCTTTGATGTACTGACTCGCATATTGACGGTTGGCATCGTTGATTGACAAGAAGCCCTCATGCATGTAGTATGGGTCGGCGACCGCAAGACTGGTGACTTGCTCTCTCCTGACGATGTAGTTCATGTGCAGCGCATACAGGCGGACGAACGTAAAATCGAGTGTCCTCATTTGAAACATCTGGGAGATGTAATCAAACCTCAGGAAGAAGAGGTCCGCGGGGCATGTGTGGATATACATCTTGCAACTGCTCAGCACATGAACCATATAAAGTGTGTATCCTGGATCATCCGAGGCGAGGAGGTTTCTCTCTGTCAAAAGCACATGGTCATGGAGTCTCCTGAGATCCCCTTCTATGGCAGCTAGTGCATCCGCCGGTACCATTGGCTCTCCCGCGACATGGATTAATGGCACGTGTTTCATCGGTACACGGTCAACCTTGGTCGAAGGCGGCTGGCTGCTAGAACCAACATTGCCAGCTTTATTGGATTTTCTCGCCGCCGGTCTCTTCCTCTGCTTCTTCTTGGTGGGCTCAGGTGCTGGTGGGTCTGTCAGACCCGCCCTGAGCACCACCCCTAGTGTTGTCGGGCTCAGCTTTGGACGACTCTGGCTAATTAGTTGAGCTTGGGTGGAGCCGGCATCTGGAGGCGTGTCCTGCGAGGATTGCATGAACAAAGACTTAGAGGCATAACTTAGAGGCATAACCGCATTGTAACACCCACGATGCGGCAATATCTCCCACGTGTCAAAGCACGACTTAGAGGCATAACCGCATTGTAGGCATGTCGCAAGAGGGGCAATCTTTACACATCCCATGTACTGAATAAGAAAGAGGTACAGAGTTGGCTTACAATCGCCACTTCACACAATACATAAATATAGCATTACATCAACCAGATACAATCAAGGTCCGACTACGGAACCAAAATAAAAGAAGACTACCCCTAGTGCATAAGATCCCTGATCACCCCGACTGGGCTCCACTACTGATCAGCTGAAACGAAACAACACGATGAGAAAGATCTTCATCGAGCTCCTCCTTGAGCTTGGTTGAGTCACATGCACGGTATCATCGGCACCTGCAAACTGGTTTTGGAAGTAATCTGTGAGTCACAGGGACTCAGAAATCTCACACCCTCGCGTTCAAGACTATTTAAGCTTATGGGTAGGTAAAAGATATGAGGTGGAGCTGCAGCAAGCACTAGCATATATGGTGGCTAACTTACGCAAATGAGAGCGAGAAGAGAAGGCAAAGCACGGTCTTGAACTAGAAGTGATCAAGAAGTGATCCTAAAACTACTAACGGTCAAGCATAACTCCAACACCGTGTTCGCTTCCCGGACCCCGCCGAGAGGAGACCATCACGGCTACACTCGTGGTTGATGCATTTTAATTAAGTTAAGTGTCAAATTCTCTACAACCGGACATTAACAAATTCCCATATGCCCATAACCGTGGGCACGACTTTCGAAAGTTCATAACCCTGCGGGGGTGTCCCAACTTAGCCCATCACAAGCTCTCACGGTCAACGAAGGATATTCCTTCTCCCAGGAAGACCCGAACAGGCTCGGAATCCCGGTTACAAGACATTTCGACAATGGTAAAACAAGACCAGCAAGACCGCCCGATGCACCGACATCCTGATAGGAGCTGCACATATCTCGTTCTAAGGGCAACACCGGATGAGCACTCCGTACAACAAAAACCAGCCCTCAAGTTTCCCCGAGGTGGCGCTGCAAAGGACTCTAGTTCGGGCCAACACTTATAGAAGCACTGGCCCGGGGGGGTTAAAATAAAGATGACCCTCGAGAGAGCGACTCCCAAGGGAAAAGTAGGTAGTGGTGAGGCAAATGGTAAATCCAAGGTTGGGCCTTACCGGAGGTGTTTTATTCAAAGCGAACTGTCAAGGGGTCCCCATAACACCCAACCGTGTAAGGAACGCAAAATCAAGGAACATAACACCGGTATGACGGAAACTAGGGCGGCAAGAGTGGAACAAAACACCAGGCATAAGGCCGAGCCTTCCACCCTTTACCAAGTATATAGATGCATTAATTAAATAAGATATATTGTGATATCCCAACAATAATCATGTTCCAAACATGGAACAAACTTAATCTTCACCCGCAACTAGCAATGCTATAAGAGTGGCTGAGCAAACCGGTAACATAGCCAAACAACGGTTTGCTAGGAAAGGTGGGTTAGAGGTTTGACATGGCAATATGGGAGGCATGATATAGCAAGTGTTAGGTATCGCCGCATAGGCATAGCAAAAGAGCGAGCAACTAGCAAGCAAAGATAGAAGTGATTTAGAGGGTATGGTCATCTTGCCTCCAAAGTTCTCCGAGTAGACGAAAGCTTGATCCTCGTAAGCATACTCAACGGGTCCTCGAACACGTAGTCGTCTCCTGGCTCTACCCAAGGCAAGAACACAAGCAATGGTAACAACAATCAACCACGATGCAATGCGCAAGCAACATGATGCAAAACATGGCATGATATGCGGGATGTAATATGCAATGCATATGCGTGCCTCGGAAAGGAAATATTGAATCAGGCCTCAACTTGGCAAACCAAGTGTGCCGCTGGAAAGATGGGTTGATTTCGGTCGAAATCGATATAAAGATCACCGGAATCGGATGCACGGTTTGCAAATGGCAAGCAGAACAATAATGGCACGATTCTGCCATTAACAGCACGATGCCATCTAAATGCATCAAGAAAGATAAGCTACTACACCCTAACATAGAAACAAAGCACATGGCAGTGATCCACTCAAGATGCTTGACAAAATATGAACACTGAGCTACGGCTAAATCACAGAATAGCAGGTTCAAACAAGCATGACAAAAGTGCAAAAGATATCAGGTTCACAGACTTAGTGAAAATAACAACATGCTACAGGAACATATCATGGCAAAGCAAGGCATGGCATGAAACTACTCAATGCATATAACAAAAGTCCCTTAATGACCATAAGCCAAAAAGGATCAGAAGATACAATGGCACCCATGTAAACATAGCAAGTTTCGTTAACAGATTCAGACTTAGCAGAAATCTGGACATGGCAATGACAGAATTATGAAGGCATGTTTACGAGCTCGATGCACTCACCACAAGGCATTGCATGAGAAACTAAGCATACACCCAGCAAGAAGACATGATGAAGAAGCTAAACATGGCAAGAACAATCTCATAGCATGCATGGATCAACTACAACAACCTCGACAAAATTGATTAACACGTAAACAATCTGCCAGGAACATTTTATAGCAAAAGTAGAGCAAGATTGAGTCATGCTAGGGCACTCCATAATTGCAAACAAAGACATGGATGGATAGAGCATAACAATATCTCAAAATCATCCTTACTGACCATGCTCAAAAGAGGCATGGATCACTCTGTAGCAACATGAATACATGTCATAAAAATAACATCAGGAAAATGACTTAGTGAAATTCTAAGTCCCTGAAATCAGCAACATCACGAGAGCTAATTTGCATGCTTGTGCTAGTCACCACATTGATCACAAAAATACATGGCATACACCCCTGTAAAGATGGCATGGCATATAACAAAACACATGTAGACCTCATGACCATATGCAGCACACATTAATCATGGCAAAAATGACAAATGTCCATAATCTGCTAAGAAACAGAAACTAACATTACATAGCACTCTTGCAAGAGCATTTAGGGCATCAAGATGAACTCAAATGAACATGGTGCAATGGAATGAAATGAAGTGCACATCCAGACGAACAATTTGATATGCTACACGTCCAAAACGGAGCTATGAATGAGAAGTTATGACGCAATGAACAGGGCTAGAAAATATGCATATCTGGGGACTTAGCCGAAATATCACCTCCGCGAAAAGTCAATGCGGGATGGAGCGGTTCCGGGACGGGTGGATCCGGTTCGCGGGACGGTGGCGTTTGGATCGGGGAACATGTGGATCTCATCCACCCTCCCAGATCTAGTGCAGAACGGCTCCGGCGAGCTCGAGAAGTCCGGCGAGGCGTGGTCTTCTCCGGTGAGGTGAACTCCGGCAACGTGAGGACGAGGCAACGCGGCCGGAGGAAAGCGAGGTGACGGCCGGACGGCGGAGAAGCGGGCGAAGCCGGCGGAGCGACGACGAGGTGTGGACAGGCGGCGGCGAGTGGAAGGCGCAGGGTCGCCGGCGTAGAAGACAGGCGGCGGCGGGTGCGGTCGACGACGAGCAGAGCCGCAGCTCGGGCGGCGCGCTGAGCTGCGGCGGCGAGCGCTCGGGCACGGGAGGCCGAGAACCGGGCGGCGGCGGGATCTGGGCCCGTGGGGGCCTGACGCGGGCCCCGCGGGCCGGCGGCGGCGGGAGGCGGTGAAAGCCACTTGGCGGCTCCGGATTGGCGCAGGAGAGGCCGGACATGTCCATCGGTGAGGGAATTTTTTCCGGCGGTGCGAGGGAAAGAATTTTAGGGTTTCATCCGCGCGAAAATCCGGGGGAAGACACATATATATAGGTAGAGGGAGCTAGGAGAGTCCAAATGAGGTGCGGTTTTTGGCCACGCGATTGTGATCGAACGACTGAGAGGATGGAGGGGGTTTGCATGGGTTTTGGGCCACTTTGGAGGGGTGTTGGGCTGCAACACACATGAGGCTTTCACGGTTCCCCGGTTAACCGTTGGAGTATCAAACAAAGTCCAAATGGCACGAAACTTGACAGGCGGTCTACCGGTGGTAAACCAAGGCCGCTTGGCAAGTCTCGGTCCAATCCGAGAATGGTTAACACCCGCACACGAAAAGAGGCAAAAGGAGGGCGGCGGATGACATAGGAGTGCCGGAATGCAAAACGGACAACGGGGAAAAATCTCGGATGCATGGGACGAACACGTATGCAAATGGGACGCACATGATGACATGATATGAAATGCATGCCACACAAACAAATGACAAGGAAACAACAGCGAATAACTGGAAGACACCTTCATGTTGTAAAGGAGGGTGCACGGAGTGGAGTTGGCCTACAAAGACATATACGTGCGGCGTCAGAGATCCAAAAAGAACGGCAACTGAAGATTAATTAATTAGTTGAGTTGATGAAGGTGCGACACGTATTTACCATGAGGGCGTCGAGCTCAGCCAATGTCGACGGCCCGACATTCAAGCCAGAGACGAAGCTAGGGCTGCTGTGAGAGCTGGGTGCAGGAGTAGGTGCTGGAGGAGGTGTGGGTGCGGTTGCCATACTAGGTATGGGTATGGGTGCGATGTTCATTGAGTTGCTCCCAATGAAGCTGGGCATGGGAAAATCACTTGGTGGCGCGTTTGGATTTTGTTGCACCCATGTGACCACTGTTGGAATCAAGCTTGTAAAGGCAGCCACCATATCATCTCTACAGGTAGCAATTATCTCAGCTTTGGTGTCAGCTTTTGCTTTCTCCATCGCCCACGCCACCTTCTCGTTGATAGTCACTTGACTGAACTTATTTCTCTGTCTTTTGGCCTCGGGGTCCTTGTTTTAATAGTACTTCCACGTGGTGCCATCCGCGGAGCCGTGCACACGTCCATATTGCGGCCGCTGGCCGGGCGGGTGTCCCATCATTATGATCATGGCCCGGTTGAAAGGAGTGTCCCACTTGTACTTCACCGATGACTGAGTCGACTGAGTCGACGAGTCGCTCTCGGCCGCAAGCTTGTGTTGCCCTCTGTGCAATATGGACCGTGAATCATTTACGAATGCGACTAGAATGTAGTAGACTTCGTTGATCAGAACCTAATATGTAAGGTGGTAAAAGGATAATTACAAGTATTCTCATGAATTTCCTAGTCGGCCCGTCGGTGAAAAAAAATCTTTTTCTTGGGGTCCCACGAGAATCGGGCCCTGATGAAGTCGTGCTCTTGCTGGTCGGTGAACTCAGCCAATGGGTCTAGGATCCCCTGACATTCACGTTCTGCGTCCTCCTTAGCCCACACGGGCCTCTTTCCCGTGTAACCACGACTTCCAAGGCGGTGGTTCCCCATGTTCTTTGCCTGTAGCTGCTTGCCTCTCTCCGACCTGGCCTTGGCAACTTATTCATTGCAAGTCTCCTTGAACCTTTCGAAGTCCTCGATCGTAATTTTCGGATTGTCTGCAGTAATCTCGGCGTAGGTTTTATGGTCTACTTGAATCGCCCTTTTCACCCTAGTTTTCCGAGCGCTCAATGCGTTGCTGAACTTCCCTAGGGCTTTGTTGTTGATTTTTTTTCATGGCACCATCATCCCATGGGTCGACATCGTCATTCCGACCGGGGAACAGGAATCTTGCGTGCAACGTAGTTAGAAGCAGCTTCTTCAAATGTTCATTCTTCCGTATTTTTGTGGTGTTGATGTTAGCGGTATCCCGTAGGATGCATGCTAGTTGGTTGCCGTAACACGCTGCCACTTCTCGCGGCTCTATTGGCTCGAACTCGCCAGGGTGCTCCGCCGTGACCACCAGTCTTCCGGTGCCAAGCTCATTTGGGCGTTGTGTCCTCTTTTCCTTCTTTCCCTCACTGGCTTGGGAGGTCCCACCTTCCATGCTGTAGTTAGGAACATCATCTGCGCCAGTCTCAGTGCCGGTGTCATTGGTGGCATCAGTGTCGGCGCCGGCGCCACCACCGTCGTCATCCGTCATGACAAGGCGGTCCGGACACCTAGCTTGCTATCTCTCTTGATCCGCCAGAAAGTCGAGGTAGGCGTGTGCTCGACCTAATTGGGACTGAGAACCTCCGGCCTCATCGGTGTTGGTCATGTTTCCTAGGGTTCACCACAAATTATCAAGCTTTATATAATAAAGTGAATAATGACAGAAAAAGTGACCTTTGTTTTGCCAGAAATGTCGTTTCATTCCCGTCGCGACAAATCTCAAGCACTCGATATGTCCAACTTTCTAGCACAAGTCATGCCGAAATTCACGGAAAATTTCGGCATGAACTTTGCTAGAAAGTGCACATATAGAGTGCCTGAAATTTGCCGGAATGGAAATGAATCAACATTTCCGGCAAAACATAGGTCACTCGCAACCGGAAAAACATAGGTCACATATAGAGCATCTCGCAAGCAATGGAGCAACTCCAAATGGACTCCAATGGACATCATTTCATTTCATAAACTTGTTGTTGTGTCCATCAGCATTGCATTCAAATAAAATTGCAGACTATTGTAATGGACTAGTTATAGAAATGCAAAATTGATCACCACAAATTTTCACTAACAATACTTTCTGCCAACTACTTGCTGCCAATACAACTACTTGTGGCTTAATACAAAAAACAATCTTCAGTTTCCACTAATCTTCAGTGGCAGAAAAATGCTCAATGATGCTAACATGACACTTTCCAACATATTTTTTGAGCATTGTTTTTTGCAATGATGCTAGCTACTCCATTTTCAGTGGCATATTCAGTGGCCTCTACTACTCCATTTTCTGAATTATTAGAAATCCTCAATTTCATTTTCATTTAAACATAGGTCACATATTCAGTGGCACATTTAGTTTCAGTATGGTCTCTGCACCATTAGTTCATCGCATTTATCTTAATTACCATAGAACCTAGATACTAATGCTACTGTTGCTTCTACCTGACCAGACATGGAACACTACATAAGGCAAAATCCTGCAAAATCCTGCTACCTGACTAGAAAGGAGGGGGTGGCTCACCGCACGTCAAGGTTAGGGTCGTCGGGGCTGAGGGGGTGGCGTCGGGGTCAGGGCTCGCCGGGGCTAGGGGGTGGCGTCGGGGTCGCCGAGGTAGAGGGGGTCCTTCTCCTCCTCGTCGATCTGCAGAGAGACCAAATTTGGTCAGAGAGAGAGAGAGAGCGAGAGCGTCGGAGCGGGAGGAGCTGGGCCAGGGGTGCACCTAGGGCAGGGGGTAGCACGGGGGGAGGGAGCGTCGGGGTGGCCAGTGGCCGGCGTCGGGGTCGGGTGCGGCGCGTGTCGACGACGGCGTGGGTAGGTGTAGGCGTCGGCGCTGGCGTGGGCAGGTGCGGGCGTCGGCGGTGGCGTGGGCGGGTGCGGGCGTTGGCGGTGGCGTGGGCGGGTGCGGGCGTCGGCGGTGGCGTGGGCCGGTGCAGGCGGCGACGGCGGCGTCGGCGGGTGTGAGAGAAAGGGGATCGAGCGAGAGAGTGAGAGAGAGACGAAAGGGATCGAGCGTGGCGTGGGCGGATGCTGTAGGCAACTTAGCTATAGCGCGTGTCAGCAAAATGGGCTATAGCTAACTTAGCTAGAGCGCGTGTTGGCAAAACGCGCTGTAGCTAACTTAGCTTTAGCGCGTGTTGGCAAAGCACGCTACTGCTAATTTTTTTCTTTTTTATTTTTCTTTCTTTTTTATTTTTCTTAACTATAGCACCGCACAAGCTAAAACACACTACTGCTAACTATTTTTTATTATTTTTCTTTCTTTTTTTATTTTTCTTGCATTTCATTTTCCACAACTTATTAGTTCATTTTTCTTTTTCTTTCATTTCATTTTGCAAAACTTCATTTCTTTTTATTTTTCTTTTTCTTTCATTTGCACTTTTCTTTGTCTTATCTTTCATTTGCACTTTCCTGCCTTTAATTTGGTCTGTCGTTTGAGCAATACCACTGTTACCCTTCGGATAATAATTAGTATAATATATATCTTACGTCATTTGACCGCTATCGGTGGTATACAAAATAGCTAGACACACACAAACTTTCGGGATTAGTTTGTAGCTTGGGCGACGACGACGCTTCAGACTGATCTTCTTCCCTCTTTTGTTCGTTGTCGAATAATTGGGCCCATGGTCGTGACTTTTCCTTCTCCAAGGATCACGATCTTTCGTACGTAATGTAATCTTCATTCTTCTTTTGACATATGTTTTGTCGTCATCAGCATCATCTTCCCTCATCGGATCACCGTACTAGTCATAGTCTTCCTTGTTGGCGACTCCATCCATTCCGGCGATGCTCCTTTTGCTTCTCCTCACGACAACACGGCTGGGATTGATCGGATCAGTTATGAAGAAACATTGTGTCACGTGTTTAGCGTGTACCCATGGTTCATTTTTGGCGATGGCATTGACGGTACCGCTATCGGAGTCGAGTATACACATGGTAGTGAAATGTCGGTTTTCTATGTGTACATTCTTAGCCCATCTGACACGGAACATTGTCGCGCTATGCAATCCAGAGTAGTTAAGCTCCCATATCTCTTCGAACCTTTCGTAATATCTTTCAATTACATTCCCGGTCATGGCTTCCATCATCACCCCTGAGTTTTGGTCATCACTGTTTATATCTTTCTCCTCCGTGTAGAACCTGTATCCGTTGATATCATATGCTTGATAAGTCGCGAGCATGGTCGAGGGGCCATGTGCTAAGGCGTATATGAGTGTTCTGTTTGGACAACCCTCTTCCGGGGGATTAGCCAGAACTCGCACTTTGAACCAAAACACGAAAGTGAAGTTGTGCTCTCTAATAACTTCAGGGTCCGTCCTGTGCACCTCATGGTCACGGTACTTCTTTGCGATGGTCTCTTTGTGCAGTGTCACGAAATCTTCTAGCACATATAGGTGTTGTAGCACTACTAAGTTTGCCCTGTCAAGGTTGTTTTGTCGGCCCGAGTGTAACACATTCACATCCCTATGACCGTTGGTGTGACCTTCACCTTCGAGCCTTCCATAGTGCTTGTTGACGGGCAAACCAACAACGGGGTCTTTGGTCAGATAACTCTCACAGAAAGAGATGCACTCTTTGGTTAGATATCTCTGGCTATGCTTGCATCTGGACGGGACATGTTACAAACGAATCCTTTGATGACTCCATTCATCCTCTCGAACGGCATCATGCTATGCAGGAATGTCGGCCCTAGGTCGATGATGTCATCCACGATGTGGACAGATAGATGCACCATGACATCAAAGAATGTAGGAGGGAAGTACATCTCTAGCTCATTCAGTATGACAACGATCTCTTCCTATAGCCTATGGAGTTGCTTCACACTGATCGACTTTTAAGAGATAGCATGAAAAAAGTGGCATAGGTCAGTAAGCGTCTCACGCACATGTGTGTCCATAATCCCTCTAAGTGCAACCGAGAGTAACTGCGTCATCATCACATGACAGTCGTGAGACTTCATCCCACTGAACCTTTTTTTTCTTATTGTCCAGATATCTGCTTATCTTCCCACAATATCCGAAACTAACTTTGATTCCGGCAAGGCACTTGAACAATTGATCGACCTCCTTAGGATCTAAGGTGAAGCAAGAGGGGGGCAATATTATTCTTCCTTCTTGTTTACTTTTTGCCCCTATCTTCCGTCTCCGTCTCCGTCTCGGTCTACTCTGACGACCTTTTACCAGGCATTTGGAGATCTTTCCTGATTTTCAAAAATTCCATGTCTTTTCTTGCCTTCGGCCCATCCTTGGTCCTCTCCGGCATGTTCATCAATGTTCCAAGCAAACTCTCAAGGATATTTTTTGTGATATGCATTTGATCAAGGCTATGAGGCGTGTCGAGTATGGGCCAGTATTCCAAGTCCCAGAAAATAGATCTCGTCTTCCATATCTTCAGCAGGGGCTCCGGCGCCTTTTTCTTTGTCTTTCCCGGCGAGGGGAACTCTTCCCAGTTCTTCAATAACTCATATATTTCTGCACCGCTATGCTTACGTGGAGGACCTCGATGCTCAGCCTTACCATTGAATAGATCTCTGACAGAGTCCTGGATTAGGGGGTGTCCGGATGGCCGGACTATACCTTCAGCCGGACTCTTGGACTATGAAGATACAAGATTGAAGACTTCGTCCCGTGTCCGGAAGGGACTTTCCTTGGCGTGGAAGGCATGCTTGACGATATGGATATGTAGACCTCCTACCATTGTAACCGACTTTGTGTAACCCTAACCCTCTCCGGTGTCTATATAAACCGGAGGGTTTTAGTCCGTAGGACAACATACAGAACAACAATCATACCATAGGCTAGCTTCTAAGGTTTAGCCTCTTTGATCTCGTGGTAGATCTACTCTTGTACTACCCATATCATCAATATTAATCAAGCAGGACGTAGGGCTTTACCTCCATCAAGAGGGCCCGAACCTGGGTAAAACTTCGTGTTCCTTGCCTCCTGTTACCATCCGGCCTAGACGCACAGTTCGGGACCCCCTACCCGAGATCTGCCGGTTTTGACACTGACATTGGTGCTTTCATTGAGAGTTCCTCTGTGTCATCGCCGTTAGGCTTGATGGCTCCTATGATCATCAATAGCGATGCAGTCCGGGGCGAGACCTTCCTCCCCTGACAGATCTTCGTCTTCGGTGGCATCGCACTGTGGGCCAATTCACTTGGCCATCTGGAGCAGATCGAAAGCTATGCCCCTGGCCGTCAGGTCAGATTTGGAAGTTTAAACTACACGGCTGACATCCGCGGGGACTTGATCTTCGACGGATTTGAGCCACTGCCGAGCACGCCGCACTGTCACAACGAGCATGATCTAGCTCTGCCGCCGAACAGTGCCTTGGAGGCCGCATCCGCATCGGCTTTGACCCTTAATTCGGAGACAACTGCGCCGATCGAGGATGGGTGGTTGGACGCCGCCTCGGGGGCTGCGATCCCAACGGCGATCGAGCCGAACACCAGCCCCGCACTCCGCGAGACTCGTGACTCCAAGGAGCCGGACTCCTCTCCGGACTCCGAACCCTCCACGCCCCTGCCGATCGAATCCGATTGGGCGCCGATCATGGAGTTTACTGCCGCAGACATCTTTCAGCACTCGCCTTTCGGCGATATTCTAAAGACACTAAAGTCTCTCTCTTTATCAGGAGAGCTCTGGCCGGACTACGGTCAGCAAGGTTGGGATACGGACGATGAAGAAATTCAAAGCCCACCCACCACCCACTTTGTAGCCACTGTCGACGATTTAACTGACATGCCCGACTTCGACTCCGAAGACATCGACGGTATGGACGCCGATGTAGGAGACGATGAAGAACCAGCGCCTATTGGGCCCTGGAAAGCCACCTCGTCATATGACATATACATGGTGGACACCCCAAAAGAAGGAGATGGCGATGGAACAGCGGAGGATGACCCCTCCAAGAAACAGCCTAAGCGCCGGTGTCAGCGGCACCGCTCAAAATCCCGCCAAAGCAAATACGGTGGTTCCAGCACAGGAGATAATAATACTCCAGAGAGTGCCGAAGAAAACCCCCTCCAGCAAGATTCAGCACAGGAGGATGGAGAAGCCAGCCCTCATGAGAGAGCGGCAGACAGAGAGGTCGAGGATGCTACTTTATGCTTCCGGCTCGTATGTTGTGTGGAATTGTGAGCGGATAACAATTTCACACAGGAAACAGCTATGACCATGATTACGCCAAGCTATTTAGGTGAGACTATAGAATACTCAAGCTTATGGCCACGACAAGAAGCCTCAAGAAAAAATAGCAACAACTTAGAGCTGATCAAGATTTGCTAGTTGACAGGTGGACTGAAGTCCTTGCGGCCGAAGAGCATAAACTCGAACGCCCCTCCAAGAGCTACCCAAAGCGCAGGTTGCTACCCCGATTAGAGGAAGAAGCACTTAAACCTACATCACCAGCACTTGATACGGCCGACCGGCCACCTCGTGGCCGAGACAGAGAGGCCTCTCGGCCCTCCACTCAAGCCGCACCCCGTACCAAGGCACGGGAAAATGCGCCAGACCTGCGAGATATGTTGGAGGACAAGGCAAGGCAAACAAGATCGATCTATGGATCGCGTGGGCGCCCCACGACTCGAGACGATAACCGTCACGCCGGACACAAATCCGGTAGGGCCGAACACAGTAGACAAAGCCCATTGGAGCTACGTCGTGATATAGCCCAGTACAGAGGCGCCGCACACCCACCATGCTTCACAGACGAAGTAATGGATCATCCAATCCCCAAGGGTTTCAAACCCGTAAACATCGAATCATATGATGGCACAACAGATCCTGCGGTATGGATCAAGGATTATCTCCTTCATATCCACATGGCCCGCGGTGATGATCTCCACGCCATCAAATACCTCCCACTCAAGCTTAAAGGACTAGCTCGGCATTGGCTTAACAGCTTGCCAGCAGGATCAATCAGTTGTTGGGAGGACCTGGAAGCCGCATTCCTCGACAATTTCTAGGGCACTTACGTGCGACCACCAGATGCCGATGACATAAGCCACGTAATTCAGCAGCCAGAGGAATCGGCCAGGCAATTCTGGACCCGGTTCCTAACAAAGAAAAATCAAATAGTGGACTGTCCGGACGCAGAGGCCCTAGCAGCCTTCAAGCACAATATCTGTGACGAGTGGCTTGCGCGACGCCTTGGACAGGAAAAGCCGAAATCTATGGCAGCACTCATGACACTCATGACCCGCTTTTGCGTGGGAGAAGACAGCTGGCTTGCTCGTAGTAACAATATGACCAAGACCCCTGGTAATTCGGATACCAGGGACAATCGTGGCAGGTCGCGTCGCAACAAGCAGAAGCGCCACATTAACGGCGACAATGCTGAGGATACGGCAGTTAATGCCGGATTCAGAGGCTATAAATCCGGTCAGCGGAAATATCAATTCAAAAGAAATCCTAGGGGCCCGTCCAGTTTGGACCGAATACTCGACCGCTTGTGCCAAATACATGGCACCCCCGAAAAGCCGGCCAATCACACCAATAGGGATTGCTGGGTGTTCAAGCAGGCAGGCAAGTTAAATGCCGAAAATAAAGACAAGGGGCTGCATAGCGATGACGACGAAGAGCCCTGGCCGCCGAACAACAGTGGACAGAAGGGCTTTCCCCCACAAGTGCGGACGGTGACCATGATATATGCAACCCACATCCCCAAGAGGGAGCGGAAGCGCGCATTAAGGGACGTATACGCGGTAGAGCCCGTCGCCCCAAAGTTCAACCCATGGTCCTCCTGCCCGATCACCTTTGATCGAAGGGACCATCCCACTAGCACCCATCATGGCGGATTTGCCGCATTGGTTCTAGACCCAATTATTGACGGATTTCATCTCACTAGAGTCCTTATGGACGGCGGCAGCAGCCTGAACCTGCTTTACCAGGATACAGTGCGGAAAATGGGCATAGATCCCTCGAGGATTAAGCCCACCAAAACGACCTTTAAAGGTGTAATACCAGGTGTAGAGGCCAACTGTACAGGCTTAGTCACACTTGAAGTGGTCTTCGGATCTCCGGATAATTTCCGAAGCGAGGAGTTACTCTTCGACATAGTCCCATTCCGCAGTGGCTATCACACACTGCTCGGGCGAACCGCATTCCCCAAGTTCAATGCGGTACCGCACTACGCATACCTTAAGATCAAGATGCCAGGCCCTCGAGGAGTAATTACGGTCAATGGAAACACCGAACGCTCCCTCTGAACGAAGGAGCACACGGCGGCCCTTGCAATGGAAGTACAAAGCAGCCTCTCCAGGTAGTTCTCCAGTCCGGCCATTAAACGTCCGAACACCGTCAAGTGCGCCCGGAGTAACCTACAACAAGACCTCCTGGAACGTTCCGAGCAGGCGTAGCAATGCGGCTCCAACCCCAGCCCTCGCAAAAATGCGACACCAGTGCTTCGCGTACATAACTACGCTCTAGAAATACCATGGGTACAGGGGGAGGGGCACCATCACGGCACGCCCAAAACACGGCTTAAACCGCACCCGGGGCTGCCGAATTTTTAATTTTCTCTTACTTTCAGGACTACATTCTTTGGAAGCCCTGTTCGGCAGTTCAATTGCCGCACAAACGATGCAAGAACCAGGGAAGCAGACAAGCCATGCCGCATTACGAAACTCCCAGGTGGTCTCTATCACGAGCAGTATACCTGTTTCGCTTACCATTCCACAGCCTGCCCCTGGAATGGACATGTTAAATAGTCCAACCTTTTGCTTATCGCATTATTTGTATCGTTCTGCTTTGATCGCAGCCCTTTTTAATAAACAATGCATAGCCTTTGTCTATTTTTGCATTATTCTTTTTTTACAAATATATGTTCCTTAACGACATGTTGCACCCGTAAACTTTGGTATGGCCAAAATACGCCAGGGGCTTTATTACCCCTCAATATGGTGTGAGAAGTCCGAACACTTTAACAAGTGCGGCACCCCGAACTTATAGCATTATATGCATCGGCTCCGAATCATGTCTTGGGTCAATAGTTGGGTTTGCCCGGCTCCTATGTTTTGGTGCCTTACGTTCCGCTATATCGGCTAAGGTAGCACTAGGAGAACTACTGCGATTGTGCCCCAGTTGAGCTGGGTCGAGCACCTCAGTAGAGAAAGCTAAAACTGACTGTCATGATGAAGCGAGAGTTGGTCGCTGTTCGAGAGGTTTTTCGAGTCCCTAAAGACTTATGCCGCTTAGAGCGAGGAGTCGGCTCTGTCCGGCCAAGGCGTGGATAGCGCCCCGAACTCGGGCTTCCGAATACCAGGGGCTTCGCCGGAATTTAAAATTATAGAATTCTATGGCTAAGTGAGAGTGTTCAAGCATTATAGTCTGATTGCCTTGTTCGTTGTGCTGAGCGCCTCCCTCGAAGGACCCAAACATGGGAAAAAGAGCGCTCAGGTTTATCCCCGAACACCCCAGCACTAGCGGCACGGGGGCAGAAGCCGACAACTCTCCATCTCTCAGAATTGATAAACATCCGCACAGAAGGTAATATTTTAAATTCAAACAGCATTGCTTAGCGCATATGAACAAGTTTTCAGCGCACAAGACAAAACGAGCAAGTTTCACTCAAGAATTACATCCCTAGAACATTTATCCGCCACAAGGCGGGCACCCTTCAGAACATCCTTATAATAATTCTCGGGCTTGCGATGCTCTTTCCCCGGCGGTGGCCCGTCCTTCACAAGCTTCTCAGCATCCAGCTTGCCCCAGTGCACCTTAGCATGGGCAAGGGCCCTATGGGCACCTTCAATGCAGACGGAGCGCTTGATGACTTCGAGCCTTGGACAGGCCCCCACCAGCCGCCGCACCAGCCCAAAATAGCTCCCAGGCAGAGCCTCTCCAGGCCACAGCCGAACTATGATGCCCTTCATGGCCTGTTCGGCCTCCTTGTGGAGCTCGACCAGTTGCTTCAGCTAGTCGCTCAGGGGCACGGGGTGTCCGGCCTCAACATACTGAGACCAGAACACGTTCTCTGTCGAGCTGCCCTCCTCGGCTCGATAGAATGCGGCGGCATCGGACACGCTACGGGGAAGATCTGCGAATGCCCCTAGAGAGCTCCGGATTCGGGTAAGTAACAAGTAACTCACGTTTATGTGTTTCCTTTGCATAAAGAATGCCTTACCCGCCGCATCCAACTCCTGGAGGGTCTTCTGGGATTCGGCCTTGGCAGACTTGGCATTTTCAATAGCCATCGCGAGCTCGGACGCTCGCGTCTTTAAGTCAATATCCAAACTCTCATGTTTTTTCATGAGAGCCTGGAGCTCTTGCCGCACCTTGGCAACCTGGGCCTCATACTTCTCCCGCTTGGTGCGCTCCGTGGCCGCCCTCTTCTCGGCCTCGAGCAGCGCTTGCTTAAGGGTCGCCACCTCAGACGTGGCCCCTACAATAGCCACGATAATCCTGTCATTTTTTGCAATTGCACTTTTTTATATATATTTAAACCAGGTATTTCTTACCTTCCTTGTCCTCGAGCTACTTCTTGGCACGCCCGAGCTCTTGCTCGGCCTGCTCGAGGTTCCGCTTTAGCGTGTCCACTTCCGCAGTTAGTGCGGCGGACGTCAGCAGAGAAGCCTGCATACGCATATTGACTCCTTTTTGTTAGACTCCTGCGAATTTTATTTGATCCTCTATTCGGCTTTTCTTCCCGAACACCAAATAGAGCATCAGGGGCTACTGTCTATGTGGTAATATTATTTACACATTATTTAGTTACCTCAAAGCCTGTTAAAAGGCTAGCACAAGCTTCAGTCAGTCCGTTCTTGGCGGACTGAACCTTCTGGACCACCGCACTCATAATGGTGTGGTGCTCCTCGTCGATGGAGGCGCCTTTGAGCGCCTCCAACAGATTGTTCGGCGCCTCCGGTTGGACGGGGGTCACCAGCACGGAGGGCTTGCTCCTCTTGGCAGGAGGTCGCCCGCCGGACTCTGGAACCTTTGAAGGTTCCGGAGCGGTGTCCGGCCTAGAGCCGGACTTGGAGCCCTAGGGGGTTTTATCCCCTTTACTCCTGGAGTCCGGGAGGTCCTCTTGCGGCGCCTCCAGGACCACCTCCTCCTGGCTTGGAACCTGTTGGGACAACACTTCGGCGTCATCCGTAGGGCGGGGGG
Source organism: Triticum urartu (assembly GCF_003073215.2). Taxonomy (NCBI): domain Eukaryota; kingdom Viridiplantae; phylum Streptophyta; class Magnoliopsida; order Poales; family Poaceae; genus Triticum; species Triticum urartu. The sequence goes on from NC_053024.1 coordinate 52,456,312, forward strand.
AGGAAGCTGTCGGAAGCGAATTCACATCCGACGAGTCCAGTGAACCACTCGATGACACGTCGAGCCGGTCTTTGGGTGGGCTGCATAATCATATTCGACATAAGGGAAAGCTGTGCAATAAAGGAATACTATGAATTACTCTGGTATCCGGATACTTACGATTTCGCCAGGGGCTTGGCCCTGAGCGGCCACTCCTCTCCGCCGTCGTCGGCGTTGGTGCAATAGTCCGGAGGAAGGGTTGTCCCTTCTTGGACCCTTCGGCCTCCCCAGTGTGGGCGGCCTTCCTTTTCTTCTCTCCCCCCGCTAGAGGGGGAGAGGTCTCTTCTTCCTCCTCCTTGTCTTCATGGGAGGAATGCGCCTTGGAGCCGTCGGATGATGAACCCGACACCTCCGGGCGCCGGGCACTTTTTTGAGTCCCCGTGGCCTTCTTCGTGGCCTTCTTCTCCGGCACCGCATAGGGTGCCGGAACCAGCAGCTTCGCCAAGCGGGCATCGGCTGGGTCTTCGGGCAAAGGAGCCAGACAGTCGATCTGTCCAGACTTCGCCTGCCAATCCTGTCAAAGGTAGGGGAGCTTAGATCCCGCATAGAGTTAAACTATGAAAAACTAATACCCTGTAAAAGGTACAAACAACTTACCGCGTTAGCTTGACGCTGCGCGCTGAATCCGCGATCCTCGGTAGCGGATGCGAGAGCCTCGGCGCCCTTGAAAAGGACCTTCCAGGCATCTTCGTATGTCGTGTCAAAGAGCCTGCTCAGAGTTCGGTGCCGCGCCGGGTCGAACTCCCACATGTTGAAAGCCCGTTGTTGACACGGGAGGATCCGGCGGATGAGCATAACCTGGAATACGTTGACAAGCTTGAGCTGCTTGTCCACCAGGGTATGGATGCATGTTTGCAGTCCAGTCACCTCTCCTTTGCTGCCTCGCGACAGGCCCGTCTCTTTCCAGGACGTGAGCCGCGTTGGGGGTCCGGACCGGAACTCGGGGGCTGTGACCCACTTAGGATCGCGCGGCTCAGTGATGTACAACCACCCCAATTGCCACCCCTTCAGGGTCTCCACAAAGGAGCCCTCGAGCCATAAGACGTTGGGCATCTTGCCCACCATGGCGCCTCCGCACTCCGCCTGGTTGCCGCGCACCACCTTCGGCTTGACATTGAAAGTCTTGAGCCATAGGCCGAAATGGGGACGGATGCGGAGGAAAGCCTCGCACACGACGATAAACGCCGAGATGTTGAGGATGAAGTTCAGGGCCAGATCATGGAAATCCAGGCCGTAGTAGAACATGAGTCCCCGGACGAATGGGTGGATAGGAAAGCCCAGTCCGCGGAGGAAGTGGGGAAGGAACACTACCCTCTCATGGGGCCTTGGGGTGGGGAGGAGCTGCCCCTCTTCGGGAAGCCCACTTTGTAGCCACTATCGACGACCTAACCGACATGCCCGACTTTGACTCCGAAGACATCGACGGTATGGACGCCGATGAAGGAGACAATGAAGAACCAGCACCTATTAGGCCCTGGAAAGCCACCTCGTCATATGACATATACATGGTGGACACCCAAAAAGAAGGAGATGGCGATGGAACAGCGGAGGATGACCCCTCCAAGAAACAGCCTAAGCGCTGGCGTCAGCGGCGCCGCTCAAAATCCTGCCAAAACAAACACGGTGATTCCAGCACGGCAGATAATAATACTCCGGAAAGCGCCGAAGAAAACCCCCTCCAGCAAGATTTAGCACAGGAGGATGGAGAAACCAGCCCCCATGAGAGAGTGGCAGACAGAGAGGTCGAGGGCGATAATTATATGCCTCCCTCCGAAGACGAGGCAAGCCTCGACGACGACGAATTCGTCGTGCCAGAGGATCCCGTCGAGCAATAGTGTTTTCAACACAGGCTTATGGCCACGGCAAGAAGCCTCAAGAAAAAACAGCAACAGCTTAAAGCTGATCAAGATTTGCTAGTCGACAGATGGACTGAAGTCCTTGCGGCCGAAGAGCATAAACTCGAACGCCCCTCCAAGAGCTACCCAAAGCGCAGGTTGCTACCCCGATTAGAGGAGGAAGCACTTGATGCGGCCGACTGACCACCTCATGGCCGCGACAGAGAGGCCTCTCGGCCCTCCACTCAAGCCGCACCCCGTACCAAGGCACGGGAATATGCGCCAGGCTTACGAGACATGTTGGAGGACAAGGCAAGGCAAACAAGATCGATCTACAGATCGCGTGGGTGCCCCACGGCTCGAGACGGCATCCGTCACGCCGGCCACAAATTCGGCAGGGCCGAACACAGTAGACAAGGCTCTCTAGAGCTACGTCATGATATAGCCCAGTACAGAGGCGCCGCACACCCACTCTGCTTTACAGACGAAATAATGGATCATCAAATCCCCGAGGGTTTCAAACCCGTAAACATCGAATCATATGATGGCACAACAGGCCCTGCGGTATGGATCGAGGATTATCTCCTTCATATCCACATGGCCTGCGGCGATGATTTCCACGCCATCAAATACCTCCCACTCAAACTTAAAGGACCAGCTCGGCGTTGGCTTAACAACTTGCCAATAGGATCAATCAGTTGTTGGGAGGACCTAGAAGCCGCATTCCTCGACAATTTCCAGGGAACTTATGTGCGACCCCCAGATGCCGATGACCTAAGTCACGTAATTCAGCAGCCAGAGGAATCGGCCAGGCAATTCTGGACACGGTTCCTAACAAAGAAAAATCAAATAGTTGATTGTCCAGACGCTGAGGCCCTAGCAGGCTTCAAGCACAATATCTGTGACGAGTGGCTGGCCCGGCACCTTGGTCAGGAAAAGCCAAAATCTATGGTAGCACTAACGACACTCATGACCAGCTTTTGCGCGGGAGATGACAGCTGGCTTGCTCGTAGCAACAATATGACCAAGAACCCTGGTAATTTGGACACCAGGGACAGTAGTGGCAGGTCGCGTCGCAACAAGCAGAAGCGCCGCATGAACGGCGACAATACTGATGATACGGCAGTTAATGCCGGATTTAGAGGCTCTAAATCCGGTCAGCGGAAAAAGCCATTCAAAAGGAATCCTAGGGGCCAGTCCAGTTTGGACCAGATACTCGACCGCTTATGCCAGATACATGGCACCCATGAAAAGCCGGCCAATCACACCAACAGGGATTGTTGGGTGTTCAAGCAGGCAGGCAAGTTAAATGCCGAAAACGAGGACAAGGGGCTGCATAGCGATGACAACGAGGAGCCCCGGCCGCCGAACAACAGTGGACAGAAGGGTTTTCCCCCACAAGTGCGGACGGTGAACATGATATACGCAACCCACATCCCCAAGAGGGAGCGAAAGCGCGCATCAAGGGACGTATACGCGATAGAGCCAGTGGCCCCAAAGTTCAACCCATGGTCCTCCTGCCGGATCACCTTTGATCGAAGGGACCATCCCACTAGCACCCGTCACGGAGGATTCGCTGCATTGGTTCTAGACCCAATTATTGACGGTTTCATCTCACTAGAGTCCTTATGGATGGCGGCAGCAGCCTGAACTGGCTTTACCAGGATACAATGCGGAAAATGGGCATAGATCCCTCGAGGATTAAGCCCACCAAAACGACCTTGAAAGGCGTAATACCAAGTGTAGAGGCCAACTGTACAGGATCAGTCACACTTGAGGTGGTCTTCGGATCTCCGGATAATTTCTGAAGCGAGGAGTTAATCTTTGACATAGTCCCGTTTCGCAATGGTTATCACGCACTGCTCGGGCGAACCGCATTCGCTAAGTTCAATGCGGTACCGCACTACGCATACCTTAAGCTCAAAATGCCAAGCCCTTGAGGAGTAATTACGGTCAATGGAAACACCGAACGCTCCCTCCGAACGGAGGAGCACACGGCGGCCCTTGCAGCGGAAGTACAAAGCAGCCTCTCCAGGAAGTTCTCCAGTCCGGCCACTAAACGACCGGACATCGTCAAGCGCGCCCGGAGTAACCTACAACAAGACCTCCTGGCACGATCCGAGCAGGCGTAGCAATGCGGCCCCAACCCCAACCCTCGCAAAAAGGCGACGCCAGTACTTCGCGTACATAACTATGCTCTAGAGATACCATGGGCACAGGGGGAGGGGCACCATCACGGCACGCCCGAAACACGGCTTAAACTGCACCAGGGCCTGCCGATTTTTTAAATTTTCTCTTACTTTCAGGACTCCATCCTTCGGAAGGCCTGTTCGGCAGTTCAATTGCCGCACAAACGGTGCAAGAACCAGGGAAGCAGACAAGCCACGCTGCATTACGGAACTCCCAGGCGGTCTCTATCACGAGCAGTATACCTGTTTCGCATACTATTCCGCAGCTTGCCTCTGGAATGGACATGTTACATAGTCCAACCTTTTGCTTATCACATTAATTGTATCGTTCTGCTTTGATCGCAGCCCTCTTTAATAAACAATGCATAGCTTTTGTCTATTTTTGCATTACTCTTATACATATATATATATATATATATATATGTTCCTTAACGACATGTTGCACCCGTACACATTGATACGGCCAAAATACGCCAGGGGCTTCAGTACCCCTCAACATGGTGTGAGAAGTCCGAACACTTTAACAAATACGGCACCCCAAACTTATAGCATTATATGCATCGGCTCCGAATCATGCCTTGTGTCAATAGTTGGGTTTGCCCGGCTCCTATGTTTTGGTGCCTTACGTTCTGCTATATCGGCTAAGGTAGCACTAGGAGAACCACTGCGATTGTGCCACAGTTGAGCTGGGTCGAGCACCTCAGTGGAGAAAGCTAAAACTGACTGTCATGATGAAGCGAGAGCTGGTCGCTGTTCGAGAGGTTTTTTTGAGTCCCTAAAGACTTATGCTGCTTAGGGCGAGGAGCCGGCTCTGTCCGGCCAAGGCGTGGATAGCGCCCCGAACTCGGTCTTCCGAATACCAGGGGCTTCGCCGAAATTTAAAATTATAGAATTCTATGGCTAAGTGAGAGTGTTCACGCATTATAGTCCGATTGCCTTGTTCGCTGGGCTAAGAGCCTCCCTCGAAGGACCCAAACATGGGAAAAAGCGCACTCAGGTTTATCCCCGAACACCCCAGCACTAGCGGCACGGGGGCAGAAGCCGATGACTCGCCATCTCTCAGAATTGATAAACAACCATAGAGAAGGTAATATTTTAAATTCAAACAGCATTGCTTAGCGCATATGAACAAGTTTTTAGCGCACGGGACAAAACGAGCAAGTTTCACTCAAGAATTACATCCCTAGAACATTTATCCGCCACAAGGCGGGCACCCTTCAGAACATCCTTATAATAATTCTCTGGCTTGCGATGCTCTTTCCCCGGCGGTGGCCCGTCCTTCACAAGCTTCTCAGCATCCAGCTTGCCCCAATGCACTTTAGCATGGGCAAGGGCCCTACGGGCACCTTCAATGAAGACGGAGCGCTTGATGACTTCGAGCCTTGGACAGGCCTCCACCAGCTGCCGCACCAGCCCGAAATAGCTCCCAGGCTGAGCCTCTCCAGGACACAGCCGAACTATGAGGCCCTTCATGGCCTGTTCGGCCGCCTTGTGGAGCTCGACCAGTTGCTTCAGCTGGTCGCTCAGGGGCACGGGGTGTCCGGCCTCAGCGTACTGAGACCAGAAAACCTTCTCCGTCGAGCTGCCCTCCTCAACTTGATAGAATGCGGCGGCATCGGACACACTCCGGGGAAGATCTGCGAACGTTCCTAGAGAGCTCCAGATTCGGGTAAGTAACAAGTAACTCACGTTTATGTGTTTGCTTTGCATAAATAATGCCTTACCCGCCGCTATCTTCTTCACCTCCTCCATCTCCTGGAGGGTCTTCTGGGATTCGGCCTTGGCAGACTTGGCATTTTCAATAGCCACCGCGAGCTCGGACGCTCGCGTCTTTGAGTCAAGCTCCAAACTCTCATGTTTTTCCATGAGAGCCTGGAGCTCTTGCCGCACCTTGCCAACCTCGGCCTCATACTTCTCCCGCTCGATGCGCTCCGAGGCTGCCCTCTTCCCGGCCTCGTCCAGCGCTTGCTTAAGGGTCGCCACCTCAGACGTGGCCCCTACAATAGCCACGATAATCCTGTCATTTTTTGCAATTGCACCTGGGGGGTTTCATCCCCAAAACTCTTGGAGTTCGGGAGGTCGCCTCGCGGCGCCTCCAGGACCACCTCCCCCCGGCTTGGAACCTGTTGGGACAACACTTCGGTGTCGTCCGTAGGATCGGGGGAGGAAGCCGTCGGAAGCAAGTTCACATCCGACGAGTCCAGTGAGCCGCTCGACGACGCGTCGAGCCGGTCTTTGGGTGGGCTGCATAAACACATTTGACATAAGGGAAAGCCGTGCAATAAACGAATACTATGAATTACTCTGGTATCCGGATATTTACGATTTCACCAGGGGCTTGGCCCAGGGCGCCCACTCCTCTCCGCCGTTTTCGGCGTCGACGGAATAGTCCGGAGGAAGGGTTTTCCCCTTCTTGGACCCTTCGGCCTCCCCAGTTGGGGCGGCCTTCCTTTTCTTCCCTTCCCCCGCTGGAGGGGGAGGGGTCTCTTCCTTCTCCTCCTCGTCTTCGCGGGAGGAGTGCGTCTTGGATTCGTCGGATGATGAATCCGACACCTCCAGGCGTCGGGCACTCTTTTGAGTCCCCGTGGCCTTCTTCTTGACCTTCTTCTCTGGCACCACATAGGGTGCCGAAATCAGCAGCCTCACCAAGCGAGCGTCCACTGGGCCTTCAGGCAAAGGAGCCGGACAGTTGATCTGTCCGGACGTCACCTGCCAATCCTGTCAAAGGAAAGGGAGCTTACATCCCGCATGGAGTCAAACTATGAAAAACTGATACCCTGTAAAAGGAAAAAAAATAGCCTATCGCAAGAGCGTGACGCTGCGCATTGAATCCGCGATCCTCAGTAGCGGATGCGGGAGCCTCGGCACCCTTGAAAAGCACCTTCCAGGCATCTTCGTACGTCATGTCGAAGAGCCTGCTCAGAGTTTGGTGCCGCGCCGGGTCGAACTCCCACAGGTTGAAAGACCGTTGTTGGCACGGGAGGATCAAGTGGATGAGCATAACCTGGACTATGTTGACAAGTTTGAGCTTCTTGTCCACCAGGATTTTGAGACATGTTTGGAGTCCGGTCAGCTCTCCTTTTTTACCCCACGACAGGCCCGTCTCTTTCCAGGACGTGAGCCGCGTTGGGGGTCCGGACCGGAACTCGGGGGCTGCGACCTACTTAGGGTCACGCGGCTCGGTGATGTAAAACCACCCCGATTGCCACCCCTTCAGGGTCTCCACAAAGGAGCCCTCGAGCCATAGGACGTTGGCCATCTTGCCCACCATGGCACCTCCGCACTCCGCCTGGTTGGCGCGCACCACCTTCGGCTTGACATTGAAAGTCTTGAGCCATAGGCCGAAATGGGGGCGGATGCGGAGGAAAGCTTCGCACACGACGATAAACGCCAAGATGTTGAGGACGAAATTCGGGGCCAGATAGTGGAAATCCAGGCCATAGTAGAACATGAGCCCCCGGACAAATGGATGGAGAGGGAAACCCAGTCCGCGGAGGAAATGGGGGAGGAACACCACCCTCTCATGGGGCCTAGGAGGTGGGGATGAGCTGCCCCTCTTCAGGAAGCCGGTGCGCAATGTCGTTAGACAGGTATCCGGCCTTCCTTAGTTTTTTGATGTGTCCCTCCGTGACGGAGGAGACCATCCACTTGCCTCCCGCTCCGGACATGGCTAGAGAAGGTTGAGGTGGGGAGTGCGGACTTGGGCACTGGAGCTCGGGTGCGCAAGAATGGATAGGTGAAGGAGGAAGAAGGCGTAGGTGAAAAGGTGGATCCTTATCCCCTTATATGGGTGGACGCGACTACGCGTCCCCACCAGCCTGGTAAAACTCGTTTATCTCCCAAGCGCTGTAATTAATAGCGCGGTTGGGTTACCCACGCCCGTATTGATGAGAATCCCGGAATAAGGGGACACGATCTCTGCTTTAACAAGATGTGCCAAGGAAACCGCCTCGCATAACGCGCTGAGATGGGACAGTAAAATGGTTCGAATAAAAGCTTGGCCGTGGTGTGATGTCACACTATGGAATACGTCAGCAGATTAGATTTGTGTAAATATTATTCTCTCTATGGCAATATGTGGAAACTTATTTTGCAGAGCCGGACACTATCTTTGTGTTCAAAATCTTCTATGAAGTACTTGGAGGAGGAACCCGCCTTGCAATGCCGAAGACAATATGCACACCGGACTCGACGTCATTGAAGCCTGGTTTAGGGGCTACTGAGGGAGTCCTGGATTAGGGGGTGTCCGGATGGCCGGACTATACCTTCAGCCGGACTCCTGGACTATAAAGAGACAAGATTGAAGACTCCGTCCCGTGTCCAGAAGGGACTTTCCTTGGCGTGGAAGGCAAGCTTGGCGATACGGATATGAAGATCTCCTACCATTGTAACCGACTCTATGTAACCCTAACCCTATCCGGTGCCTATATAAACCGGAGGGCTTTAGTCCGTAGGACAACATACACATCAACAATCATACCATAGGCTAGCTTCTATGGTTTAGCCTCTTCGATCTCGTGGTAGATCTACTCTTGTACTACCCATATCATCAATATTAATCAAGCAGGACGTAGGGTTTTACCTCCATCGAGAGGGCCCGAACCTGGGTAAAACTTCGTGTCCCTTGTCTCCTGTTACCATCCGGCCTAGACTCATAGTTCAGGACCCCCTACCCGAGATCCGCCGGTTTTGACACCGACAGGGAGGTTGTACATCCATACAAACACGGGCCATGTGCTATGATTGGTGTTCTGGTTGCCAAATGGATTCATGCCATCACTACTAGCGCCAAGCACGATGTTCCTTGGATCATTTGCGAAAAATTCAAATTTAGCATTTAATGCTCTCCACTGGCTAGCATCTGCGAGGTGTCTCAGCTTCGGCTCATCTCCGTCATCTGGCTTCACCCTCTCCGCGTGCCAGCGCATAAGCTTTGCTTCCTTAGGATCTACGAAATACCGCTGTAGACGCGGAGTGATCAGAAAGTACCATACAACTTTCTGTGGAGCTTTCTTTCTGGCCTTTTTATATCATGAAGCATTGCACTTTGGACAGATGGTTTTTTCCGTGTGCTCGTTCTGATATATGATGCAATCATTGATGCATGTGTGATATCTATTATGTGGCAGATCAAGAGGGCACACGATTTTCTTTGCCTCCTCGACACTAGTAGGACACAGGCTTCCCGCGGGAAGAACCTTCGTTAGGTACTTCAGAAGCTCATCCAGGCTTGTATCTGTCCATTTGTGTTTTGCCTTCAACTTTAGAAGTTCTAGTATGAAACTCAAGCAGGTCACCTCGGGATTGCAACCATCATACAAAGGAGTCATCGAGTCTACCTCCAGTTGCGCCAGTTTGGCCTCCTCTCTAGAAGCAGCTCTGTCGCTAGTCGTCTTCTTGCGAAGAAGTTCTCGAACATGCGGGTCCCGCATGGCTGAACTTAGTAGCGACGAAGACAGTGGCGTGTCCGTGTCTTCTCCGCCTTGAACTGCCTCTTCGCCATCAACATTTCCGAGGCCGTATTCCTCTTCGGGAACATAATCGGTCATCTCTTCGTCTGGTGACCCCATGTCGTTATTTCCTGCCCCGTCGATGTTCTCCTCATCATAATCTTCACTTATCCACCGAGTATGGCCATGCATGAAACCATGCATGAGCAGGTGCGCCTTGAATTTACCACCCTGAAAGGGGTCGAGCCTGACTCTTCCTTTGCATTTTCGACAGAGACATAAAACATACCACTACAAAAAAATACACTTCCGTGATGATACGTGTTTGTCATACTAGGTCACGTTTTTTGTCATGCATGTACATCCATGACAAATTTATGACAGAATCAAGATAGTCATACCTGTGCTATCGTAGAAGTGTTCCATGACATTACCAAAATTATCATCATGGAAGTGTCCACTTCCATGACGATAAATCACGCATCACAGAAGTGCTTTCGTCAAGGGTGACCGACACGTGGCATCCACCGTAACAGATTAAGGTACCGGGTCGGGTTTTGGATCGGATAACCCGTTAACAGCCCCGACCAATGGGGATTTTCCACGTGTAAAATCATCATTGGCTAGAGGAAACACGTGTCGGCTCATCATTGGGACAGATGTCATCCACTCACTGGACAGACGGCTCCTATGATACGTCGACACGTGGCACAGCCCAATAGTGGCCCATTCCTGTGAAAAGGCCGGCCTGTTTGACTTGGTCAAAAGCTGGCGGGCCAGCCCATGGAAACCCTGTTAACGACCTGTTCGCATATAGACCATTTACAGCCCGCTAACCCAAGGCCCGTTACGCCCTATCCGAATTAGGCCCAGTAGCGTCATCTGGGCCATCCAATATGATTCCAGCCCGTTTTCACTTCTGGCCCATGTATAGCCTATGACGTCTTTCGGCCCATATGAGGCCCTTTGTAACTCTTGGCCCATTAGCGGCCCGTGCTGAAACTGGCCCATAATGAACAGTGTATTACTTTACACCCATTAACGGCCCGTGGTGAAACTGGCCCATAATGAACAGTGTATCACTTTATACCCATTAACGGCCCGTTATTCCGTTGGGCCGTTTCCAGCCCAAGTTAACTTTCGGCCTTCCGAGGGCCCATTTATTCTTGGGCTCATTTGCAGCATTCGGTTACTTACGATCCATTACTCTCATTTTCTGCTTGTGGGCCAAATTCAGCCCGTCGTTACAGTCGGCCCGTTTGTGGACCATTAGTCTGTTGGGCCATTTTCATAGCATCACCAAATACGGCCCATTAACGGCCCGTTATGGTCAGCCCATAAAACATACGATTTCCATTAAAGGCTCGTCTACGGCCCATTAAAGGCCCGTACAAGACACATAAATGAGTCGGTGGTCCATGGATCCTACAAGACGTAGAAGGCCCATGGATCCTACGAGATGTAGAAGGCCCATGGATCCTACGAGACGTTGAAGGCCCATGGATTCGACGGCCCGTGAAGGGCCATGGTCGGGCAAGTTGGCCTCCGTTTGAACGATATAGCATATTCAAAGAATTATCCTACTCAATACTATCACCTTTAAAAAGCATACACTATACAACAAAGAGATCAAGGCATAGAAAGGTAGAATAATCCTACACTATACAATAAATAAATTACAGCCGATTATACCCACTGGGCATTATGGTTCGACACAGGTGATAATAAAGCATACACAAATAGCAAATTACATACACTGGGCAAATACAGCTCATACATCATGGACGCGCATCAACTTAACTCCATTTGAACTATAATCTCTTCAAAAAATAGGATTGGCCGGATTCAGATAGCACAAATTTCAGTCTGCAAAATCTCCAATTCCTTCATGGTTACCTCAGTGTCTTGTTTCATTTTTTTGACTCCTGCATCTAATACCTGCATGTCCAGTCTCAACTTGTTGATTATATGTTGACAATCATGTACACGTTGTCTTGCCACCTCTAGTTGATGCTCGAGAACATCAGCACATTCCAATTCCAATCCATAATCATTCGGTAACGGCCATGCCGCACTGCTCGCAGATCTTTGTGTTGATGTCACTTCATCCTGAAATGTTTCTGTAAGTACACATGACTAGGGAAAAATATAGTTACAACAGTGAAGCGAACAAGACACTATTTTGTACTACATGGCAAAGCAGGACTAACAATAATGTTACACGTCACTTTCACAAAAAAATGTTGCACGTCATGAAGCATAAGCAGGTGATATTTTAAAAATTATAAAAAAGATATTCTGTGCAGCCTGCATACAGAAATCCCTCTTAGCTCACCAGAGGAGCATGATGTTGGGGCCCAATCGAAAACACAGAAAAGTTACAAATTTAGACAACACGTTGCGTATAAGTAAGAAAGCAGTTGGCCATTCTGTGCCTCAATTAAAGTCTTAGGGAGCATAATGAACAGCAGAGGGTTTCATACAAACATACTACAACAGGCAAAACTATGCAATCATTAGCGTAGTATAAACTAGATTGTGAGCCTCATGCAATAATAGTTGGTTAATAGACTTCAAGGCTTCAGGCACACTTCGGCAGAGTAATTAAATGGTAAGGCCTTTAATTATGTTAACTAATAGTGATACAAGTACCGAACATCAGGCATGATTATTTGGGCATCTCATTAACTGAGGACAAATAAAGCAATTGGAAAGAGAACATTAACTATGCCTGAAACAAACAAGGAATTGACCTGTTGAGTTGCATACAGTGACTTACCTTATCAGGTTGAAGAGGCTCAGCGCAGCTCCTACTTCTCTTGCAAGGCTCCTTCCTAACATCTTGTACATGGAAATCCTCAATCTTATCTTCATTGCACCCTCTCTGCAAGGTGACACAAACTAGTTACTCGTCTCCTTGGAAGATAAATATGCATACTTTCCAGTCTGTGAACACAAAAGAATGAGATTATGACAAAACAACACCACATAATGAAACATGCCACATATCTTGCACTTGCACACAATGAAATGAGCATTTACTATGTCTGCACTATGTAAAAACTAGGCATACCTTTGAACTAGATCTCCAGGTACTCTTGGAGAGCCTACTGTAGTGTACAGCCAAACCTTTATGTCACCTATGAGTTAGACAAGGCCCCACTACAGCAGCCCTTAGTGTTTAAATTGTCAACAAGCTCTGTTAGAGTGTTAGGTCAAGAACAGCAAGTAATCAAAGCAAACAGTCCTAGTATGGCTGGCTGATGCAAACAAGCAATTGAACAGATGTGTGAGCAAATCTTACATATCAAGAAAAGAAGCAAAGAAGGAGGCTTAAAGACCATCACTTGACTGACCAGATTTAAGGGGCATTTAAACATCATGTGCATATTCCAGATTCTACAATGGAATGCGCATGTATTAGGTTATGCCATGTATGATGATGCCTAAATGTACAGATAGCAGGCAGGAGTGATTTCATCATTGCACGCACAATTGAATTGCAGGTTAAGGGCTAGTTCGATTTCGCCTTTGCATGGCATATTGTCAAAATAAGCCATAAAAGATGTAAAGAAGTCATTTTTGAGTTATGGGCTTGGGCTTAACTAATTTCGCTTTGGAGGGGGGTGTTTCGGGTAGAACCTCACTAAAAATTGAAGGGAAGGGGAATAGTGAAATGACTTTGTTGTCTGCCTATATTACACTCAAAATGCAACTGCTGATGTCCGTGTCACACCTGACCCTCAAGTAAAAACAAACACGCAAGCATTCATTGCCCTGCCCGCTTGCATCTCCTCTCCCCTTTCCCTCTACCTCGATCCCCTGCCTATAGCACTAGGGTTCTGTAACGCCCCGACACCGATGTGCCACGTGTCCTCCAGTTATTCGTTGTTGTTGCGTTGTCCTTGCGTGCGTGTCATGCATTGCATATCATGTCATCATGCCATCATCTCATAAATCTTCTGCATATCAACTAAATAAATTGTGTGGATCTTCGATCCATTTAAATCAAGGGAAGAGTGACTTCTCTTTATAACATATCCTCCCGATATTAGGGAGCTATATTAAATATTTCATTTTCGGAATCACCCATAACACACGTGCAAAATATTTTCCATGTCTATTCCTCTTCGAGTTTGACCTTCAAACACTACCAATATATCTCATCTCTTTTATCGAGACTCCTCTAAAAATCTCAGCCCATTTAGAGTCCTTTCGAATGGGTTTCAAAATTCAAACATGTTGAATTTAATTCAACATGTGCGAATCTATTGCTCTCCAAACACCCTCTTGCCATTTTATTTAAGTTCCTCACATTTTTGTGAGTCCAGGAAATTTAACTGCGAGTCCAACTTCATTCCGTAACTCCCCCTCTTTCTTTCTTTTTTCTTCTCTTGTTTTCTGTTAAAGAAAATAAGATGGAGAGAGGAGAGCCAGCCCAACTGGGCCTCTCTGACCCGACCCAGGCCGGCCTCCTCTAAGTTCTCCCGCAGCCGCCTAGGCCCAGTCTCCAGTGGCCTCTAAGGCCCAGCCACGCCCCCACCTTCCCCGTAACCCTAGGCCATCGAGGCCCAGCCGCTACCTCCCTCTTCTCTCGATCCCACTCCTCCTCATTCCCTTCCACCGCCGCCACGCATGCATCGCACCAGAGGAGAGGGAGACCCGCAGCCCGATTCCCCAGTTCCTCACGCCGGAGATGTTCTCCCAGCCGCCGCACGCTCCTGCCATGGCCTCCTCCTCTGCCTCGCGTCGCCCTCCGGCGTCAAGTGCCGCCCCCGTCCGGATCCGTCAGGCCCTGCCATGGCTGCGCCTCCCTGCTGCCGAAGCCTCGCCGCCAAGTCCCGCCTGCGCCCTCGGGACTCGCCGGACCCCTTCCTCTACTCCAAGTCCGCCGGCCATAGGTGCCGCTGCCGGCTGCCGCCCCATCACCATGCGGTCCTCATCCACCTCCGTCCCATGACGCGGCAGCCCCCGTCATTTCCCTGCCGCTCTTTTGCACCAGGGACTCGAGCCCTCCATTACGCGTTGCCACCTTGCTGCCTTCCCCGCCATCGGCTTGCTACCTTCGCCGGACCTCCTCCGCCTCCAGGGTCGCCGCTGCTCCGGCCGCAACCACCTCCGGTCTTCAACCCTGACGCCCGACCCGGCCATCTTCGGTTGCTTCCCACTGGCCTCGTCACTCCTCTTGTCACTTTCAAGACGCGGCATACAGGGAAGCCCAAGGCCGCCTTCGTGGTTTTCGCCAAGTTCAACCACCGCCAAACGAGTCGGAGATCCTTCGATGCCTCTCCTTGTTGGAACCTGACAAGTACCACTGGTTACGCCAAGTTCGACTATGCGGGTTCGCCAAGTACTCCACCGGCAAGACCGACACTGTCGGCGTTCTGGGAACGGGGGTCCCCAGACTTGCCTGCCTGCGGCTTGTGGCGTGGCTCAAAGGAGGCCCAGCACGGCCCATCTTCATCAACACAAGACTCAAGACCCTCGCGAGGGGCCAAGCCTCGCAAGGCGGACGACACGGAGCTTCCTCAGGCACGGCCTTGTAAGGCTGGCTTGCGAGAAGGCGGAGAGATCAAGGCGGGATCCCTCGCGAGGTGCCCGTGACACAAGCCATGACGACTCAGGGCGCCAGGCGGGTGCCAGCCCGCGCAGCGTCCTTCTTTCCTCTTTGGTGCAAAGGGGGCAAGCGCAGCCGCGGAGTATCGAGGCATCAGGCAAAGGTTGCCATTTCGGTGCAACGAGACCAAGACCAGGAGAACTACGAGATGGAGGTCACCGTGGAGCCCAAGACGGCGTCGTCACCAGAGCTTTGCGCAGGCGAAGACTGCTTTTGTCAGGATAGTTGATACTTGTTGTCCCCCTTCAAATTAGCCCACCATTGTTGGCTCCCTTCCCGCTCAATATTTGGGAAGAGAACCAGGGCCTCTATAAATAGGACCAGCCACCCGCATAGCAAGGGGGTTCGTTCGTTCGGTTGGCAAGTAAGAGAGAGAGAGAGAAAGAGAAAGGTGGCTGAACTCCTCCCAGCAGTTCATCGCCCCAGCCAAGAACAGACCCTCGTGAGGCTGTTCTTCCTTGTATTGTTCATCATCATCAGCCCCAAGAGGCAATCCACCAACCACACACTGGAGTAGGGTATTACACCACAACGGTGGCCTGAACCAGTATACACCTTGTGTCTCTTGTGTAGTTCTTTCAGTAGTCTAGATCTTTGCGAGACGGAGAGGTAGAAGGCGTAATCTCCGCGCGCACCCCAGTGTTCGAACCTGCCGGAACCCGAAATCCGACATTTGGCGCGCCAGGTAGTGGGGCGCCGGAATTCGTCTTCCACCGCTCCGTGCCCCGTCGCGTCGTCATCACCATGCCCGGCGACCAGGAGGGCAACCCCGACCCATGGGCTGCGTGGCCCGCCCGCGCAGAACCGCTCGCCTCGGGCGACCCCATGCCCCAGGCAGCTCACGGTCCGCAGGGTGCTGCGGGCCTCGGGCGACGTGGACAGACTTCGACAACTCTTACACCACGGCAGGCACGGTCGGCAGCAAGGGCCTCCAATCACGCCGCGACCACGACACCGTACACCCACCGGGAGCAGGCGAACTCGAGGGCCGCGCTCACGGTGGCCCGAGAGCTGCTGCGGTGCAGACTGCTGGAGGGCAGCCACGACGTGCTGCTGGAGCGAGTGGCGGAGCTCCTGGGCTTCGCCGCCTCGGGGGCTCACCCCTTCTCCACCCAGCTCCCATCTCAAGCCTAGGGCGCCCCGCGCGGGGGCTCCGCGCGCCCGCGGGCTCCAAGGCTACTCCGACGCCAGCGAAGCTGTCAGCACCGGACCGGCGGTGGCGCTGCCCCCGGCCCGCGAAGAAGAAGGACTCAACGCGACCCGCAGCCCCAGCGGGCGGCCGCGTTGCCACCCCGCAGTGGGCGTGATACGCTGGACCGCGAGGCATGCGGGGCATCACGGCATGGCATTCGGGATGACGGCGTCGGAGGAATACGTGCCCCTCATGATGGACCAAGGACACTCTCACGAGAAAGGACAAGGCTCGCTCCTCGGCCCAAGCTGGGGCGATGAGGCACTGGAAGCTGAGCCTTTCCAGGAGCCCCGGAACGGTCCCGCTGGCCATGCTGGAGGCAACGATTATCGGGCACCGCTAATTCTTTAGGAGCAGGTATACGCTAACCATGGATCGCAGGAGGTGCAGGTCGCCGCGGCAAGCAGCTGCCCCGCTCCCACAGTCTCCTACCCCTCGGGAGGAGGGCGCAGGGGGCTGCAGGAGAGGGGCTGAGATCCGACATCACCACCGCGGCGTTCGGAGCAAGGTGTTCTCAGGAGGTAGGCCCTCTGCTGGGGAGGTGCCTCAGGGCCTGCCCCTGGCGGAGGACCCGTGGTCGTCGGGGGAACCGTTGGCGACCGCTCTACCCCATCGGGCGGCGTCCTGGGTTCCGGTCGTTGCTGATGGCACTAGAGTGTGGCGCAAGGCGGGGCCCTCGTCTGGCGATATGAAGCAAGGCCAGTACCTGTGAAGAAGGCCCGGTGCCTGTGACGCTTGCCGCCCCGTGACACTCTCACGTAATAATGAGTGGGGCTGTACACGCCCCGGAGTCTCAGAGGTGCCGGCCTCAGGCCCTGGGGCTCCCTCCCACACCCGGTGGACAGCACTTAGCTCCGCGCTGGTGAGAAGACGTCCAAGACTAGATTAGGTGCCGGACGCGGCCTTTTGTCTGCTTTCATTGCCTTTCCCTTTGGTTGTAGCTTTTCCCCCGCTGGATTTAAGTTGGATTCGAATTTGAGATTTGCGTGTGTTCGGGGAAGGGGTGCTTATTCTCATTCGAGCCGTTTCTCGCGTTCTGGTTACCGCTTCGCCACAACTGCCTCCCCTCGCGAGCCCCTCACGAGTCGGGTCAGGCCTGGCTCGTACGCAACCCAAACTGCCGCTGTTGCTCCCTCTCGGGAGGACTTTCGGGTGCCTGCGGAGGTTGTCCTGTTGGGAAAAGGCCCAGAGCCTGTGAAGCAAGGCGAGTGCCTGTGAAGCTATCGCGTTTTGGAAAAGGCCCAGAGCCTGTGAAGCAAGGCGAGTGCCTGTGAAGCTATCGCGTTTTGGAAAAGGCCCAGAGCCTGTGAAGCAAGGCGAGTGCCTGTGAAGCTATCGCGTTTTGGAAAAGGCCCAGAGCCTGTGAAGCAAGGCGAGTGCCTGTGAAGCTATCGCGTTTTGGAAAAGGCCCAGAGCCTGTGAAGCAAGGCGAGTGCCTGTGAAGCTATCGCGTTTTGGAAAAGGCCCAGAGCCTGTGAAGCAAGGCGAGTGCCTGTGAAGCTATCGCGTTTTGGAAAAGGCCCAGAGCCTGTGAAGCAAGGCGAGTGCCTGTGAAGCTATCGCGTTTTGGAAAAGGCCCAGAGCCTGTGAAGCAAGGCGAGTGCCTGTGAAGCTATCGCGTTTTGGAAAAGGCCCAGAGCCTGTGAAGCAAGGCCAGTGCCTGTGAAGTTATCACGTTTTGGAAAAGGCCCAGAGCCTGTGAAGCAAGGCGAGTGCTTGTGAAGCTATCGCGTTTTGGAAAAGGCCCAGAGCCTGTGAAGCAAGGCCGGTGCCTGTGAAGCCGTCGCATTTGGTAAGAGGCCCGGAGCCTGTGGAAAGGCCAACGCCTGTGAAGCTCCCCGCCGGTGACACTCTCATATCCTACAGATTCAACTAAAGAACACCCCAGACGTCACGCCCTCCAACAGGCTGCTTCGGGGCTTGCGCGAAACAAAGGTAAACCAGCCAACCACCAGGTGCGGGCGCTCGTGCAACATGACAACTACTAATACGATGAACACAAGTTTTACATGAGGGGCTTCCCCTCCCAAAATGCTCTCACAGCCATCAGGTCAAAAACCTGAGTTCTATTCATGTAGGGTAAAAAAGACAGGGGCGATATACACTCAGTCGGACCAATCCCCCAATGCGTCCTCGGAAGCACCTCCCGAGCCGTCGCTGGCGTCACCGAACTCGCCATCATCGTCTCCGTCGCCACCAGCGGCGTCAGGGCCGTTCACCGCACCGCCCTCGTCAGAAGCCACGATCACGTCGTCATCATCCGAAGCGAAGGCCCTGACAAGGGCGTCCACGTTGTCTTCTACCAAGTGCGCCAGGTTGCCTCGGACGGCCTGGGGAACTGGGGCGATGATGGCGTCAAAATCGAAGTGGGAATCCATGTTCAGGAGATGACTGAAGACACGAGAAAAGGCGCGCCCGAGCAGGGCGCAGCTCCTCTCTTCCACAAACCTGTCGGCCCTGGCCGACCGCGCCTCCAGCTGCGTCACCACGGCAGTGAAAAACTGAAGGTTGCCAGCATAGTTGGCTGTGTGCGGCTCGCCAACAGCCGCCTCACAAATGTTGCCCAAGGCTGCACTACCCCTCTCTCGGAGCGTGGCGAGCATGGGGCCGTGCATGTGCTCCAGGACCTGCCGCTGACATATCTCATCCGCGTTCTGGCGAGCGACGCCCTCAGCTTCCTCCACCCGCTGGCGAAGACGGAGCATCTCTTCCTGGGAGGCGGCTAACTCCCCTTGCGCTACCTCAAGGGCGGCCCGGGAGGCGTCGGCCAGCCGCGTCGCCTCCTCCCGCTTGGCCCTCAAGGCTGCGGTCCTCCCTTCAGCTTCGGCCCGGATCAACTCCAGCCTCCCCTCGAACTCGCGCTCGAGGCTTGGCGCGCCATCACCACCCGACGTCCGACCTCCTCTAGGACACGAGCTTCCCGTGCGGCGACATCGTCCTCCACCTGCGTCACCAAGCGCTCCCTCGTCTCCAGCCGCTCGTACTCGCGGGTGCGTTCGGTGGCTTTCAGCGTCAACGCTTCTTCACGCTTCTGGAGCTCAGCTGGGTCGCCAGAGGCCACCCGCATCGACGCAAGGGCCAAATCGCGCAGCTCCACTTGCTCCTCCAGTGAGTGGCACCGGGCCAGGAGCTCTCGAGCCCGCTCCTCCGCCGCCTCTCGCCGCCGGTCGGCTCCCCGGGCCTCCTTGGCGGCCTGGGATCGGGCCACTCGAGAGGCCTCCAGCGACGCCTCCCACTCCTCCACATTCCCTTCCACCGCCGCCACGCATGCATCGCACCAGAGGAGAGGGAGACCCGCAGCCCGATTCCCCAGTTCCTCACGCCGGAGATGTTCTCCCAGCCGCCGCACGCTCCTGCCATGGTTTCCTCCTCTGCCTCGCGTCGCCCTCCGCCGTCAAGTGCCGCCCCCGTCCGGATCCGTCAGGCCCTGCCATGGCTGCGCCTCCCTGCTGCCGAAGCCTCGCCGCCAAGTCCCGCCTGCGCCCTTGGGATTCGCCGGACCCCTTCCTCTACTCCAAGTCCGCCGGCCACAGGTGCCGCTGTCGGCTGCCGCCCCGTCACCATGCGGTCCTCATCCACCTCCGTCCCATGACGCGGCAGCCCCCGTTGTTTCCCTGCCTCTCTTTTGCGCCAGGGACTTGATCCCTCCACCGCGCATTGCCACCTTGCTGCCTTCCCCGCCATCGGCTTGCTACCTTCCACAGACCTCCTCCGCCTCCAAGGTCGCCGCTGCTCTGGCCGCAACCACCTCCGGTCTTCAACCCCGACGCCCGACCCGGCCATCTTCGGTTGCTGCCCGCTGGCCTCGTCGCTCCTCTTGTCACTTTCAAGACGTGGCATACAGGGAAGCCCAAGGCCGCCTTCGTGGTTTTCGCCAAGTTCATCCACCGCCAAACGAGTTGGAGATCCTTCGAAGCCTCTCCTTGTTGGAACCTGACAAGTACCACTGGTTACGCCAAGTTCGACTATGCGGGTTCGCCAAGTACTCCACCGGCAAGACCGACGCCCGAACGACTTCACACCGAAACGACAAGTTCCACTACCGCAGAACGTGAACGACTACCATCGCCGTGAACCACTACCAACGCTGATGAATGATAGGACGACTACTTCGACTATCATCGCGTGAACCACTACTTCCCTCGACGTCCGAGAACGTCTACTTCCACTACTTCCTCTACACCAACTCGAACTGCTCCGATAATGCACGCTTCAAAGGTATAGCCGCTGAAACGAACGTCCGTAAACTAATGCATGTGTGATGTATGAGATGCTCGTGCTTACTCTGTGCTCAAATTGTCGATGCACGTTGCCCCTCTTTTGCCTTGTTACCGTCGTCTCGTGGGACACCCGGAATCTGGGAGCGCCCCACCATCTTTTGCACGCATCCGCACACTTCTCCTTTGCATCGGTATCTCAATCGAGTTACCGGAACCGAAACGCTGCCATGGCACCATTTTCGTTATCATTGCCGTGGCACCCCTTTCCTTTCCACCACGGTGACAAATGCCCCATATCTTATAACATGCCAACATTTTCATAAATTTTGCATAAAACTTGTTCATGTCATCCGCATCATGATAACAACAATTAAAATGTTTAGATTGTTGTTGCAATAAATTACTAAGGCATATGAGGATTTACCGGATTCGTTGTTTGTTATATCCGGGCCCATTTAAATTGCTTAGATTGTGTAGTTTACTCATGTTTCACCTCTTGCCATGTTAACCAACCTTTAATTTTGTTGAGTACATCACCGGGAGAGAACTAAGTAAGTCATGTGTTGTTTTCTTCAATATGCAACTCTGTTGCATATTGAGCTGCACTTAATTTGTAGGATTGCTTGTGCACTTTGCCATGCCATGCATATTAAACCGGACATGCATCATACTTGGTTGTGCATCGTGCCATGTTCATGTGTTGGTTGTTTACTATGTTGTGTGCTTCTTTCCGGTGTTTGCTTCTTCGGGTTGGTTCCGGTAACGTCGCGTTTGTGAGGACCCGTTCGACTACGTCCGTTTTTCTTCTTCATGGACTCGTTCTTCTTCCTTGCGGGATTTCAGGCAAGATGATCATACCCTCGAAATCACTTCTATCTTTGCTTGCTAGTTGCTCGCTCTTTTGCTATGCCTATGCTGCGATACCTACCACTTGCTTATCATGCCTCCCATATTGTTGAACCAAGCCTCTAACCCACCTTGTCCTAGCAAACCGTTGATTGACTATGTTACCGCTTTGCTCAGCCCCTCTTATAGCGTTTTTAGTTGCAGGTGAAGATTGAAGTTTGTTCCTTGTTGGAACATGGAGATGTTGTTCCTTGTTGGAACATGTTTACTTGTTGGGATATCACAATATCTCTTATTTAATTAATGCATCTCTATACTTGGTAAAGGGTGGAAGGCTCGGCCTTATGCCTGGTGTTTTGTTCCACTCTTGCCGCCCTAGTTTCCATCATATCGGTGTTATGTTCCCGGATTTTGCGTTCCTTACGCGGTTGGGTGATAATGGGAACCCCTTGACAGTTCGCCTTGAATAAAAGTCCTCCAGCATGGCCCAACATTGGTTTTACCATTCGCCACCTAGCATTTTCTTTCCCTTGGGTTCTGCAGACTCAAGGGTCATCTTTATTTAAACCCCCGGGCCAGTGCTCCTCTGAGTGTTGGTCCAACCCAGAGCACCGTGTGGGGCCGTCCCTTGGCAACTTGGGTTACATTGGCTCCCGTACGCTTTGCTTATCCGGTGTGCCCTGAGAACGAGATATGTGCAGCTCCTATCGGGATTTGTCGGCACAGCGGGTGGTCTTGCTGGACTTGTTTTACCATTATCGAGGATGTCTTGTAACCGGGATTCCGAGTCTGATCGGGTCTTCCCGCTAGAAGGAATATCCTTCGTTGACCGTGAGAGCTTGTGATGGGCTAAGTTGGGACTCCCCTGCAGGGATTTGAACTTTCGAAAGCCGTGCCCGTGGTTATGGGCAGATGGGAATTTGTTAATGTCCGGTTGTAGAAAACCTGAAGTTGACCTTAATTAAAATACATCAACCACGTGTGTAACCGTGATGGTCTCATTCCGGCGGAGTCCGGGAAGTGAACACGGTGTTGGAGTAATGCTTGACGTAGGTTGTTCTAGGATCACTTCTTGATCATAGTTGTTCGACCGTGCTTTTGCCTTCTCTTCTTGCTCTCTTTTGCGAATATGTTAGCCACTATATTGCTAGTCGCTTGCTGCAGCTCCACCTCATACCTTTTTACCCTTCCTATAAGCTTAAATAGTCTTGATCGCGAGGGTGTGAGATTGCTGAGTCCCCGTGACTCACAGATACTTCCAAAACCAGCTTGCAGGTGCCGATGAGTCCGTGTAGATGACGCAACCAAGCTCAAGGAGGAGCCCGATGAAGATCTTGTCCTTTGTGTTGTTTCGTTCTAGTTGATCAGTAGTGGAGCCTAGTCGGGACGATCGGGGATCTGTGTAGCATTTGGGGTAGTCTTCTTTTATTTTGGCTCTGTAGTCGGGCCTTGTTTGTATTTGGATGATGTAATGCTTTATTCATGTAATTGTGTGAAGTGGCGATTGTAAGCCAACTTTGTATCTCTTTCCCTTATGTATTACATGGGTTGTGTGAAGATTACCTCACTTGGGACATTGCTTTCAATGCGGTTATGCCTCTAAGTCGTGCTTCAACACATGGGAGATATAGCCGCATCGAGGGCGTTACAGGTTCCTCCAGCGAGCCATCGCCACTGGTCCCATCTGGCCTGGTCCTCGACGATGCTATGTCCAGCTAGGCTACATGGTCGGCGGGTAGGGGCAAATCTCCCTGGCTGCTCCTCCCTCTAGCGCCGCCCCTCATTCTCATGGTCTCCAGCAGCTGCTCCATTGTGGTTCGTCCAATGCACAACTCTCGCGGACGCTGCACAACTACGGCTGATGCCACACTGCGGCAGAAGGCACTTTATTCCCCCTCCCCTCCTCCCAGGCCATGGCCTTGAGGTGCTATTGAAGGATGAGCTCATCCAACAAGGTGAGGATCTCCTCTGATTTTTTGCCAAATTTTCATTCTGATCCACTATACGATGAATTGCTATGAGCTGCTTCTGCTGCTGCTATATGATGCATTGCTGTGAGCTCCTCCTACTGCTGCTATATGATGAATTGATATGAGCTGCTGCTGTATGATGAGTTGCTATGAGCTGCTGCTGCTGCTATATGATGAATTGCTATGAGCTGCTGCTGCTATATGATGAGTTGCTACAAGCTGCTCCTGCTGCTACTATGTGATGAATTGCTATGAGCTGCTCCTGCTGCTGCTATATGATGAATTTCTATGAGCTTCTCCCGCTTTTGATATATGATGAATTGCTATGAGCTGCTGCTGGTATATGATGAATTGCAGACTGCTGCTGCTGTATGATGAGTTGCTATGAGCTGCTGCTACTGCTATATGATGGTTTCAGGTGGTGCTGCTATACGATAATAACCAACCACTTGGACCATCGAATTTCAATAAATAATTGTTCTTCATTTAAATGTGGGTCATGCGTTCTTCGTTTAAATTAGGCAATGGGATCTCTATGGAAAACATTGACCAACGTAGATTGTGCCAAGTAGATGGTATCTTTGTATTTGCATTTTGAGCAAATAGTGATGGTCTGTTTTCCTATCATAATAGTTACTGCACTGGGTTCAATTTGTGATGTTTGCAAGTCAAATTAATTTCCATATGGGCAGCAAAATGAAAAAATATAATGCAATCTAGACTTTCCACTGATCATACCAAAGATAAGCTGAAAACGCAATGAAAAGAACTGGTTGGCTTATTACATGGAGCTTATATTCACAGGTGCTTATTTTCTTAGGATAACTCGTAATAACTGTCCCTAAGAAACTTGGCTAATAGAACTGGCATACAAATAACATGTCGCGATGATTACAATGGAGGAGTGATGTACCATAGCACACTGTATAAGCTGACCGCTGCCTCTCCTTTTTTGCGATGTCCCATGAAATTGCCACATACATCTTGTACTTTTTCATTGTGTAACCCTATCTGCAAGTTGACACGGCTAATTTCAGACATCTCTACATGATACTACATTGCATATCCCTTGCGCATATTCAAACCACCAATTAACGATTGTGTGCATACCATAAACTAGCCATGACTCTGTATGCTAGACTAGCAGGCACTCTAAGGGAGCCTAATGTAGTGCACTGGAATTCCTACATGCCACCTGTTCCTAAATATATGTCTTTGTAGAGATTCCAGTATGGACCACATACATATGTATATAGATGGATTTTCGAGTGTAGATTCACTCATTTTGCTCCGTATGTAGCCTATAGTGGAATCTCTAGAAAGACTTATATTTAGGAACAGAGGTACGAGGTATTATCATGTATGACATCTACATATCTAATTTAGCAGCCAGTAGTAGAAATCATTGTCTGCACATAGGGATTACTGGTCGAAAATCCTAGCAAAGCACGCTGGCAGGCACAGAACAATACAAGAGAGAGACAGAGATACGCGCTTACAAGATCATAGCAATGCCTCAGTTCAGGATCTTGGTTGGCCAAGCTGTTAGATCCAGAAGAAACATCGTCCTTGTAGTTTTTGCCAGCTGCATAACAGGTAACAGCGACCAGTTAGTATATTTTAAGTACATCGGGCAGGTGAAGTTGGACAGGATTAAAGGTGACAAGTACCTAGGCTGTGGCGGGTGCTTGGCATCTCTCCAGACGGTGGGAATCAGGTTAGAAACGTCAAGGGTGATGACGCTGCGCTGGCTATCGGGGTCCGGTAAGGAGATCTAGAACCTTTGAGTAGGGTGTTTGTGGAGCAGCTCCGGTAGGGTGGACTACGGTGTGTGCGAAGCGGATCTATGGCTGTGGACGAGGGCGTAGGTGAAGCTGCTGCGGTGGTTGGGTTAAGGATGGTGTGGACGACGTGGATCTGCGGCCGTGGACGGGGCGTCAGAAGCTGTTCCAGTGGTTGGGTTAAGGATGGTGTCGATGATGCGGATCTACGACCGTGAACGGGGCGTCAGAAGCTGCTCTGGTGGTTGGGTTAAGGGTGGTGTCGACGATGCGGATCTGCGGTCGTGGACGGTGCGTTAGAAGCTGCTCCGGTAGGTTGGATGAGGGTGCGAGGAAGCGGATCTGAGACCGTGGACTTGTGAGTTGGCAAAGTGGCCCCGGTAGGGTTGAGAATGGTATAGGCGAAGCTACTCCGGTAGGGTTGACGATGGTGTCGGCGAAGTGGCTCCGGTAGGGTTGAGGAAGGTGTTGGCGAAGAGGATCAGAGGCCGTCGACGGGGGCGTCGGTAGGGCGGCTCCGGGGGGTGTGGACGAAGCGTCTCCGGTGGGGAGTACGAATGAGCCGCTGCAGATGCGCGACGGTTGGCGAGAGTACCGGCGAAGCCCTTCCGGCACCGTGGACAAGGCAGGCACTGAATGGGTTGTGGTACAGTGGTGGATGAGCAGTCTACTTGTTTCTAGGGGAGGTGGGAGGGGTAGATGCGGCCGGAGAAGCAGATCCTGCGAGGTGGACGCTGCTGGCAGTGAATGGGCTAGGTACGCCGGTGGATGAGCAGTCTAGGGTTTCGAGAGGGAAGGGGAGAAAGGGCAATGAAGTACGGATGGCGTGATGTACGATGCTCCGGTGCTGTGGAGTCAGTCGTTTTTGCGGCAGGGGGAGAGGAAATGGGGGTGCCGTGTAGTGGGGGAACCGGAAGTTACCAAAGCAGCCCCGACCTATCATGTAGATGAGGGCGGTATTGTAACTGTTGGTCTCCATGCACCAAGGACAAAAGGGGGATTTCACATGCTAAAGACTAAGGTGGCGGAAATTTTAGAAGGAGGCGGGAGATTTTGCCGCCCGCGGGATCGTTCGTATCCAGTTTCAACTAATTTTGGACCGTGCTAGCGGAAAGGTCATGCTAGACTGTGTACACGGGGCACGCGTCAGCAGTTAATAACTGGTGTGAAGTCCACCCCAGAAAAAAAGACAATAACTCGGGATGATGCGCCGATAACTTGGACGTTCACACGAGCGCGGCCAATCGTACGGGTGTAGTGGCGCGTTCACAAAAAAGGGATCAAATGCTCAGCCTATGTATTTCTCGTGTAAATAGATAATTTAGTGCCATTGGTTATTTACTTTAAACATAATGCATTGACGTGTTAGTGTAGAGGCACACAAAAAGAAATGGATATTGTAGTCAGCTACTTAAAAGTGTTACCTCATATGATTCCATAGCCTTCATTTCATAAATTGCGTACCCGTTGAATTCATATATGAATATTACATATATTACTTCAAAATAGAAACTTAAATCATCCAAGACTAATGAATTTGAATGCAAGAGTAACAATGGTGCATGTACATGATAGCTACATTGGTTGTTTGAAGAAACATCACTGTAACTTTGGCATGCACAACTGAAAAGGTTTATTTAAATAGAAAAAAATGTGATATGTGAGTGTCCAATCTTTATAGCTTTGAATCGATATTGTACCTTTGGCCACGATACGAAGTAGATATTGACTTATGTTCAAGCGATGCACGTCCACGATCGCTAGATAGTGATACGTGAATGAATTGTGCAATCTCTCTCACACGCATACATATCTCATTTCCCTATGGGCATCGGAATCACACACGCGCACTTCGTGTATTTCTCTCCCTCCGTTAGGTTTAAATTCGTCTTTCTACCCCGTCCTACAAGTCTCTCACACAGAAACACACACGCTCTCTATGTCTAACACGCCCACCCCTTTAATTCCGCCCACTCACAGCCACTAATGTCTCAAAGTACAATAATGTCTCTCACACATATGCTATCTACCTATCCCTTAATATAGCTAGATATGTGTCACACAAACTCCTTCTCCCTACTAGTAAGATGCCCATGCGTTGCCCGGAACATCAAGATGCATTTGTATGAGAAGTTTATCTTGTGGGAGAAAAGGATGAACGAGGGAATGCCTTATTTGCAAATGCGGAGAGGGGTGTGGGTATCTTTTTGCAAAATTGCCATAGTTTCCTTCCTGTCCGTCAGATATAAATCGGATGGCCTATATTGCAGGATGGCAGGAACACCATCATCACCAACTCTGTTTTTTTATAAGAGTAGAGATATGTGAGTGTTACTCCCCCCCCCCACACACACCCACACTTCCCAACACCGAAGGAGTAGGGTGACACCTCGATCTTCATACTAATCTATCGGCTGGCTTCTCTCTCAAACATACACACACACACACACACACACTACCCGGCACCGAAGGAGTAGGGTGGCACATCGATCTTGATAATAATCTATCTACTCCTCTTTCAAACACACACACACACACACTCGCTAGTTGTGCCTCTATGCCTACCGCGCACACTCTCGATACGTCTTTCTCCCCCCAACAATGACAGCAGAAGGGTGACAACTCGACCTGATCATAATCTGTCAATTGGTTTCTCTCTCAAACATTATGTCTCGGTGCCTCGCTCGGTAGCCCCCTTGATATGTAGACTTCTCGCGCACGCACAACTGTAGTGACGATGAGGCTGAACCCAGTGTGCCTTGTTTTTACCGGCCTCATGTGATAGTTTTCACCCTATTTTCTGTTAATTAACAAGGCAACCTTTTCTTTGTTACTACTAGTGAATCTGAAATCATTCGGGGAAGGCATAAAATATATCACTTCAACCCAATTATTGCAGCAACTATTTTAAAAGAAATTAGCTAGCTGCCCGTGCGTTGCGCGGAACATCAAGATGCATTTGTATGAGTAGTTTATCTTGTGAGAGAAAAGGTTGAATGAGGGATGGCCTTATTTGCGAACGTGGAGAGACGTGTGGGTATATTTTTGCAAAATTGCCATAGTTTCTTTCCTATTCGTTAGATATAAATCCGACGGCCTATATTGCAGGATGGCACGCACACCATCATCACCAACTCTGTTTTCTACTCCCTCCGTCCGAAAATACTTGTCATCAAAATGGATGAAAAGAGATGTATCTAAAACTAAAATACGTCTAGATACATTTCCTTTTATCCATTTGGATGACAAGTATTTCCAGACGGAGGGAGTATTTGTCTTTTTAGAGATTTCAAGAAGTGACTATGACCGGACCTTACCAGCATACTCAAAAAAGTAGTCCATAATTTTGAGGTTACCCTCTTTTCTTGGCGGTGCAATGCCATCTGGATACCTCATAAATAAATAAAGTACTACATGATACATGGCGCAGGAGTACTAAATATTATTAATACAGTTTTTCTAGAACTCATCCAGATGAGATATAATTTGGTCTCATTCATCTTTTATAGCCATTGGATGTGATGCTATATAAGATGCGTGTGTGCTGACGTGGGTTGTATTTGTTTTTGTGCAATGAACTGACCACTTCATGTCATGTTTGATAGTCTCAAGTCATTAAAACCATACAAGCCCCACATCTCTTCTTGGTTGATTCCTCTATTTATGTCAAAAAATAAGAAACGACGTGAGGGTTAATGCACCACGCCTATGTGTTTACTATTTGGTTTTCATAAGATGACTTAATACTCACCTAGACGGAGGGAGTATTCGATTTGACAGCGGGCAACGTAGTTCCCGATACGGCTTTAATGCAGACGAGGGAGGGAGTAGCGGTTCCCGATATGTTGAACGGCCAATGTCCTCCTTCAATTAATGCATGAGGGAAGTAATGGGAGGAGGTCCGGGAAAAGAGGCTGCACGATGTGAATGCAATGCGGTTTGCCCTCATTGCCCTCATATAAAGGCACCCCTCCATTCCAATGCATCTACCACATCATACGCACCTAAGCATTTTCCTAAGCACCTACACTAAGCGCAAAAGAGCTCACTCCAGACCCATGGCAGCGACGCGCGTGAGCGGCTAGCGGCTGCGCCAGATGGTCCACGACGCCGGCCTGCGGCATGGCGCCGAGGATCGTCTCCAGACGGTGTTGGAGACCGGCCGGTGAATGGCTGCCTTCGATGCCAACTACGACTCTCAGTTGGACCAGATGATCGTTGCCACCAGCAACAAGTTCACCATCCTCAAGAAGCTCGCGGACGACATCGCCGTACTCCTCCAGCCCGCGCGCCTGTGCTCCTCATTGCCTGCCACCTAATCGGCCTCCATGGCCAGAACCTCTTTCAAGCATTAGTTGCCCTGCGACTGCCCACTGACGCCACGAAGAATGTCCACCTGGAGGTTGCGCTCGCTGCGAGGCGCCTCACCCTGCAAGAATTCATCGACCTACACATCCACATGTACGAGGAAATCGTGTACATAGGTATCTACAAGGCCAGTGAGGACGCTACGACGTTGGCCTTCCTCAACCGGCTGGAAGCCTTGGATGCCTTTGCTGAGAAGCCCCTCGACCTCGCCACAAAAGCCGCCACTCCTTAGCCACCGGTCGGTGGCCCGGCACACTAAGTTGAGGAGGAGGAGGTTGTACGTTTGGGGATCCATCTTTCTTCTTGCCTTCTGTAACCACCACTGCAATCGCATCATCGTGGTCTTAATTCTTAGTGTGCTGTTGCATTCTCGTTCCAGTCAATACCGACATGTGCGATCCCTTTGCTTAATTATATGCATCACTGTAACTAGTACTCCATCCGTCAATTTATAAGTTGTGCTTACCTTTTCCATCAACTTCGTGCAACGCGCGGGCATCTTGATAGAAACACTAGAATATGTCTATATAATCCGTATGTGATAGTCCATTTGAAATCTCAAAAAAGGAGTAATATATTAGGAGTATATCAAAACAATATTGATTTCTTTAAAGTTTGTGAACAAATACTACTATTCTACTACATTGGATCCGTCGCAATGCACGGGCACTTTGCTAGTAAAAGGAAAAGGCCTGCCGCATTCGCGTCGCACCCCTAGACACCCGGGAATCGGGAGCATAACACGGCCCGTTTGGCACGACACATAGCTTAGGGAAGGCGTGTTGCCTAGCATTTTCACTTTCACGTGGGACCGCCGTTGAGCAAACTGACACCCCACCCGCCGTCGGGTTGGAAAACAGAAACGAGGGGAAGATCTAGCTGTAGCATGGAAGCCAAGAAATTTGGTGTTAGACGGGGCTCGTTGATAGAGTAGGAGCATTCCGTACTAGTACTACTCCTACTAGTACCAAGTTTGTACTCTTTATACTATATTACTAGTACTACCACTATACAACTAGTAGGTACGTGCATGGCACAACATCGTAGGAACAAAAAACGGGAAGATCTTGTTTTGGGTGATTTATCTTTTTTTCAATCAACGTAGTATGAATAATATGATGTGGGGCACCCATGAAGCTTATGTGGCTTGGTTGCATGGCTACGGAAGGTTAGAGAAAAATAAATAGATAATGTGTTTAGAGTGCACTCCACTAAATAGATATATATACTTTGGATCCATTGCAACGGACCGGCACATCTATATCTATACCCCCTATATAGTGTGTGAAAAACTTTGAAAGTTGGTCATTGGATGAAGCCAATCCGATGGTACAAAGATGGCAAATCCGAGCACTACTGGCCATTGGATATCATCCACCAGATTCTGCCACATGTATAATCAAGAAGACTCCATGGTTGAACCTAATTCATGACTAGCTTTGCCACAACTAAGCTTAGGCAAAGTTATTAGTTCTTCAAAACAAGAGAAACAAGTTGGCAAGCCTAAGGGAATCTTGCCACATTTTTTGTGTGTATGTCATGTGGGGCCTTAGTGTGGCTTGCCTAAGGTGCGGCTTGAACCAAACACTCACCTAAGTTAATCAAACTTGCCTAACCTTACATTCCACCAGATTTTGGCACATGTTAGAATCCTGATAGCTCCACATGTAGAAGAATAATGCACAAACCACCAGAATCTCATGCGTGCAAAGCACGTGTACCTTACTAGTACTAGTTGGTAGTAGTAAGAAACAAATTCCAGTTTTGGCACGAGCTCGTACTGCGGGAGCACCACAAGGCCTGCCGCAGGAGTTACATTTCCCTCTCGGGGCCCATGGGACCGAACTTCAGTGGCTTAGTGCCCGGCCTATGAGTCAATGACATGCCGACCTTAAATGCGACTGGCCCACATGTCATTCTCATGGTGGTGGCGTGGTTCGCGACTCACTTGTTCGAGATGAACCGGCCGGTGGTGGGGTGGCTGTGGCGAGGGTGCCACAGCTGGGCATCGGGGCGTTATGAGGCGTAGATGTCCACACCGGCGGGTACTACCTATAGTACTCCCTCCGGTCCTTTTTACTCTGCATATTAGGTTTGTCTGAAGTCAATCTCATCCAACTTTGACCAAGTTTATGTAAAAAATTATAGATACTCACATAACAACACCAATATCATTAGATTCATCTTGGAATATATTTTCATATTATATTTATTAGATATTATAGATGCTAATAATTTCTAATATAAATTTGGTCAAACTTAGCAAAGTTTGACTTTTGGCAAATCCAATGTGCAGAGTAAAAAGGGCCGGAGGGAGTACATAAGTACTCCAGCTGAGGATTGATGCCCGGGACGAAATGTGTCATAGCCGCTGGATGAAAATTCGATGGTGCGGGAGTACGGATCGGAGCACAGCAGCGGAGCAGGCAAACCACGTCCAATCGGGTGTGTCTATGGTAGAAAGTTGATGGTCTCCGCAGTTCAGCTGGCCCGCATGTCTTGCACACAAAGACAGAGGAGCGGTGGGGCCGAGAGGGATGTGGGGCACGTCGAGGGGATGAGGATCCCCTAACGCGAACAATCCTACCATTCTATCACTAACATGTGGGACCCATAAGCATGGGTCCCACCTGTCAGCGAAGGAAAGGCAGGGCAAGGCAGTGATAGCTACGTCAGAGGATCCATGTCCACGTCGGGGGACGTCGTGCCGTGGGTTGGAGCGACGTCATGGGAATCGCGTGTGGGTATGGCAGTGGTAGAAACAAGGAACGTGATGGTCGCCGTGGTTCAACTTCCATGAACAAGCTGTCATGTCTGCTGACGCATGTATATCAAAACTAGAGTGTTTATATTTCAAGCACGTGAACAAGTATTATTCTACTAATTTGGATCCATTTCAACGCACGAGCCATCACATTGGTAGTAGTAGTGTCCATCTCTATCTCTAGAGGCCTTCCCTCGTTCATCCTTTTCTCTCACAAGATAAACTACTCATACAAATGCATCTTGATGTTCTGTGGAACGCACGAGGATGTTTCCTTGGGGGTCTCTCCAGCGCGGCATGGCCGTAGTTGCAAGTTGACGCCCCTGGAGATGCCGACGTTGAGGGGCACTCAGATTTCCTCCAATGAGCTGGTAAGATGATTTTGATCACGTAGTAAATGCATTCTAAAGACTACTTCCATGTCCATTTCCTAATTCTCCCCCTGCCCACTGTTCCACAGGTTAGGCTCGGTGCGAGTGGAGATTGGCTTGCATATGTATGGGGTTTGGATGCAATTGAAGACAAAGGGGAGGTGAAGAAGCCGAGGAGAATCGGTTCCCGATGGAGAAGTAAATGGGAGAAGTGGCATGCACGCAGTTGATTAGACGGCTAGGTAGACTAAACTAAAAGGCTATGCGGGTAGACTGATGAGTCGTACCTGTTCGTGTACGTGCCCATCCTTCCTGATAGGTGGGACCTATGCAAAATT
Source organism: Triticum urartu (assembly GCF_003073215.2). Classification (NCBI taxonomy): domain Eukaryota; kingdom Viridiplantae; phylum Streptophyta; class Magnoliopsida; order Poales; family Poaceae; genus Triticum; species Triticum urartu. The sequence continues at coordinate 52,489,292 of NC_053024.1, forward strand.
ATAAAAAAATGTGTCGTAGTTTTTTTTTTTGAGCGCGTGAGTGGGAGAAAAAACATTCTCTGGTTAAGGAATACTCCCTCCGTTTAGGTGAGTATAAGTCACCTTATGAAAATCAGGTTTTCCCAAAACCTTTAGGCATGGAGCATTAACTTCCTGCTCGATCCCCTCCCAGCCTCGTTAGCCAGTGTTCTCTTCCTCTTCTGCCGCGTTCTACCTTTCCATTTTTCCTCTTCTCAAGTGTGGAACGATCTGCATGCCATCCTTGATGCACCAGAACGACCACCGCATGCATCGCGGCAGGGTGTTGATTGGGCATGCACGAGAATTTGGTTCTGCTCGCAATATGGATGATACCTGAATGATGAAGTGAATAGGCATGCTAGCACGGGAGACGTATTTTCGCTATACAATACCGGAGTACTCATGTTCCTACTACTACTAGTAGTAGTAGTAATAGTAGTAGTACAAATGTTGTACACTTGATGGTCAAAATACTATTCATCCGGTCCTCACAGTGAAGTGACAACACCCTGCTGCTGACAGTAGTTCAGGCGGGGTGTTCGGGTTACCAAAATCAGCCTCACCCTATGCACTGTGCAATCTGTCGCCGCCGCTGTACAGCACATTGGCACCTTGCCTCGTCTCCCTCTCCGCTCCCATAGCACCACTCCATATCCATCACCTTCTCCGTCTCCGTCTCCATCTCCATCTCACTGTGCCCCCGTGTACCGTCGCCTCACTCGCCTCGCCCAGTACCACTATTCCCTCGCTAGCCGCTCCAGCACCGACATCCTTCTCCCCTATAAATCAAGCCCCCTTGCAAACTCCACCTTGGCCGAACGCGAACCGCGCAGCATCCATATGAGCCGCGATTGGAACAATCTCCCCAGTGACATCCTCGACCTCTGTTGTTTTTGTATGGATATGTTGAGCGCCCTGTGGCTGGCTGCATGCTCGAGGGACATGCACACGGCCATCGTCGAAGTGAGGCCTAAGCTTTTCAAGACACCCTGCTTGCTGCTATCTGGTCTTGCGATATTGGCTCACCATGATACGGTGGCGTGCATGATGCCCCTCGACTTCAATCCGATCTCCATTAGCCGAAACTTCTTTGCAGGTATGTAGTGGGTCGCCGTACATCATTTCCCTCGACATCGATCCGATCACCATCGCCCGAAACTTCTTGGCAGGGATGTACTGCGTCGGCATGAACTCCCACTGGATGGCTGCCTTTAGAGAAGATGGTAAAAAGTTGGTGCTCGTGAACTTCCAGACCTCTCATGAGATTATCCTTTCTCCTTTGGATTATATAGAGTATTACCATGCGGTCCAAGTCATCTAGATTACTACGTTAGTTGGACGGACCTTGTTTTGCAGAAGATTGTAATCTGCCAAGTGCCGACACGACATGCGAATTACGCAGACTTCAAGCTAATTGCCTTGTTCGACCGCGGACTTGCCTATCTTTACACCGGTGCCTTCTTTAGCTGGAGACAACTCGGCTCGCAGTGGATCATCGTCAAAGCTGATACACACTTCTGTGATGCTATTGAACACAATGGCATCATCTACGCGATCGACAAAGCAGATGGCACCACGTATTGCTGGGACGGCGCATGGCACCACATATTGCTGGGACGGCGCGTGTAAGTTGTATCCATCTCATGTTAATGATGACGCGATGACACTGTTTGAAATTTTTGTGATGATTGGCATATCCCTGTTTGAGCAGAATTTGAGTAGAACTATGTCAATGTATTAGAGAAGTCGTAAATCAGCTATATTTGGAATGAGTTAATTCATGTGATTGTGACCATGTCATTACAGCCAATTTGTACCCTGAATAATCAAACGGATAGGAATATATGGATATTATCCTTATTTTACAGTAATCTATATACTACTACTAAATATGAGTGTGTATCAATGGCCGTGTTAGTTTCCTCATTTTCATGATGTAGAGACATGCACCACACTGTTGGTTTCATCTAACCTTATATTAGGGAAGTAAATGTGCATATGGAGAACTCTATATTTGGAAGTAGCGAAATCCTGCAATGCTTACATACCTATATTCGCCCTTCAGCAATCAATGGCTAGAATAATATCCTCAAAAAAAATTTGCCCATAGAACACGAGTATATAACAATGCATGGTTTGTTAGTTACCTTGAAGAATGTGTTTGTGAGGACAGAACATGATTACACAACATGCATGACATGGTAGTTTCCTATGAAGAATCGATTGCGAGATAACATGAGTATAACCATGCATGGCACTTCTATATTTTCGAACCAAGTATACATTTCCTTGTATTTTCCCCCCAGTTCCAATAGGGACATATCAATGCTGTTTCTTGCATTATCCTACTCATACTCTAAACAATGCTGATCTTACATTAACAATGCCTGTCCTTTTTGATATGATGCAGTGTCCCTACAGTTACTGCCCTTTGTAATCACACCACCTTTGCCAAAAACAGGGAAGCACAACTGGTTCCTCGCTCGATCAGAAGACGGCAAAAGACTGATGATCATTCGAACACATGAGCCGGAAAAGTTATATTGCAAAAACCCCACTGTATACAAGCACCGTGTAATACGTGAGTATCCGGACAGTGGTTGTTACGTCTATGAGTAGGATACCTGCTTGTTGGGGCCTTTAGGATTTTTTAGTTGGAGGCGGGTAAACAACCTTGGTTCACACTCTCTGTTTCTCGGACTCAATTATCCGATTAACCAGGAGATCACCGTTGGCAAGGACCTTGATGGCAGAGAGGCTCTGTTTGCTATGGAAAACTGTGTCTACACGGCGAGCCCTAGGAGTTCGGGAGCAAACTCCCCTGATTGTCAATGATACAGCCTGCAGCCAAAAGAAGGTGAGAATGAGAAAGGCATCCGAATTAACTTTGATCCTTGGATGTCTCAATTACGACAGGCAGTGATGTGGTTCAAGCCTTCAGGTTGATAGGTAATTGGGCTCTTGCATCGAAAGGGTGGAGTACTGGTGTCTCCGGATCACTGGTCGCTGAAGCGGGGCTGCAAATTATGATGGTGTTGGATCATCTCTTCGAATGACTTTGTTGTCTTTGATGCTGGTTCTGGATGGGTAGTTCTTTCTTTTGTTATGCATATTCCTTGTCATTTGGTCATCCTCGTCTATGTCACTCTTACTATGTAATAGCTGCTTCTGTTTAGAATGTCATTCTCGTCTGGATCACGAGAGTCTGAGCACTGCAGATGGGTGTGTTTTGGTGGTGTAGCAAGACTTCTTATGAACTATCATGTCTTGCTGTTTATGTCAATAGTAGTCACTAGTCAGTGTTTGAATGTTGTATATATCGTTGTTTCGAACTGTTTATTGTCTCGAACTACTGGTGGGCTAAATGAGGGCATCACATTCTCCAGTGTTCAGAGTATATCTCCTTTTTTCAAGTTATATAATTTGAGCTCAGTGCCTTTTCGATGATGTACACTTGTTTGGGCCAGTGAGGTGTCGTTGAATATGGGTCGAGTAGTAACGCAATGCCAAATAGGTCAATTATGACTCTTAGGCCGGGCTCTCAAAAGATCCTGAAAAAAAGGCCGGGCTCTCCAAAAAAGAAAGAATAAGGACTCTTAGGCCGACATGTGGGTGCCACCGGTGTTTTTGTGCGCTTGCGTGCCGAGAGCATATTGGCGCGTGCTCGAAATTCATCCTATCATTTCATCCCCGGTCTCCCGCCCCTCCCCCACCTCTGGAATCTCGATTCCTACTCCAGTTCCCCAAAATCCCCCTCCTGTACCCCCTGTACTCAAGCGCACTATCATGTCGCCGGTCAACGCGGATCTCTGAGCTGGAGATCCTGAGGTCCGTCCTGCCTTCTGTCGCTGCATGCTGTCGCTCAACAATGGCATGGCGGCGCTTGACGACCAGTTTGCCGGCAAAGTGCTGATGTTAACCATCAACGGCGACCGGCCTTCCATCTCGCCGGACAACCTTGTCAAAGCTCTTGGTATTGCGCACGACATCCAAATAAGTGACTTGCTCGTCGAAGTCTGTCCGCCACCGGCTGATTTCTTCGTCAGGTTCTGGACAACTTTCGACTGCAGTCGTGTGTTCGAATCTTCCCGGCGTTTGTTCTGCGATGGCGTGCTGGTGAGCTTTGATCGGTGGCACCCAGGATGGGGCTCGGTGCCCTCTGAGCTTGAGTTTTTAACAAAGCTTACCTTCCACGGCATGCCTCGACGTGCTTGGAACAGTGAGTCCATGAACGAGCTTATCAACGACCTTGGAGGTGAGATCGTAAGTATGTTTGTTCCTCCAGACAGTTGGGCTCTGACGGTTATGGCATGGATGAAGAAGCCGTCCACCATACCGAAGGAGATTGGTGTTGAGATACCGGTGCAGGAACCGGGGTTGTACTATTCATCGCCACCAAGGCCGCCGCGGACCATGTTAGGGATGTACCTGTATCGAGTGTCCGTGCATGTCAAAGAAGTGGTCAATCCATCAATCAAAGTCCTGTCGCCGCCGCTGGTGCCAGGGTCCATTGGCGACGTCCATTACAGGAGTCAACGTCAGACTTTCCCCGTGTTGCTCGGAATGATGGATGGCACAGGGCCTACTCCATCGCGTGGCGGAGGCCACTGCTTATTTGGGAGAAGAGGCAGGGCTGGCTGCCTGGATGTGCTCTAATTTGAGGTAACAACTAAATCTTGTCAGATACTAGTTAAATCCGAGCTATGGGTGTGAAGCACTGATATGCCAGTACATTTGATTGTGACCTGTTCTAATTTTGTACCTGAACTTTTTTTAGAAAGGGCTGTACGTCAACTTAATGTGCTAGCAGAACTTATTGTGTTGTCTGTTTGTTTTCTTTGCACAACATTCAAGATATTTCCCCGTCATTGATAAGACGATGAGCCATTATGTACGACTTCATTGGTTTCAACATAGCCCTTCCCGTAGCGATCCACTGCTTCCATCCTGATTGTGCCGCCTGCGTGAAATTTTTGTATGCAAGTTCAGTGTGCTATGATGTTCTATATGATTGTGTCAACTATATAAGTTTTTACTGAGTATCAGCAATGTATATGGCCGAAAGATGTATTTACGAGCATCGACCCATCCAACGGTCGTAGTGCTTCTTCAACCTCTGGTCTTCTTGCTCCAGCCGCCCAAAGCAGCGCCAGTCGTGTCGCGTGCTCCTGCCTCCCGTGGCCGGCTGTGATGCCGCGGAGGCCTCACCACCCCGTACTACTCCCACCGCTGGCCAGGCCATCCCTCTACTCACCCACACCCCCTGTTATTCTGTGGCGACGGCAGCGTCACACCGCAACAGAACCAGTGAACCCTCGTACTCCTCTCCGCGCGGGCTTCCACTACTGCGTCTTCCCCGGCTCCGCGTCGTCCCCTTCCTAGGCCTCGCCGTCGTCCAGACCACCGCCCTGGTGCTCTCGGCGCGGCGTGGTCAACGTGGTCAACGGCCAACTTCCATCGAAAGAGTACTATACGTGGAGAGGCTGACAGCTGGGTCTAGGCAGCCGCAAGGAAGTGCCTCCTTATTACGCACAAAATAATTATTCCTCTACCTGACAGCAGGGACCCACCGACGGGCCACCTTATTTCATGAAAAAACGTTTCCCCCTGACTGCTGGGACCCACCGGACGGGCCAGCGTATTTCGCGAAAAAACGTTCCCCCCCGCTGTCAGCTCGGACCCACCGGAAGTGCCTCCTTATTATGCACAAAAAATGAATACTCCCCCTGCTAGCTGGGACCCACCATGGTGGGAGGCTGACTTGTGGGCCTACTAAGTTGACTGGGATGGGGGCCTTTGTCAACTTTAGTCAATATGAACGATTCTAGCTCCAGTGACCGTACGATGTCCTCCAACGACCGTAGTGCTTCTTCAACCTCTGGTCTTCTTGCTCCAGCCGCCCAAAGCAGCGCCGGTCGTGCCGCATGCTCCTGCCTCCCGTGGCCGGCTGTGCTGCCGCAGAGGCCTCACTGCCCCCTACTATTCCCACCGCTAGCCCGGCCCTGCGGTGACGGCAGCCTCACACCGCAGCCGAACCAGTGAACCCCCGTACTCCTCTCTGCGCGTGCTTCCACTGCCGCGTCTTCCCTGGCTCCCCGTCGTCCCCTTCCTAGGCCTCGCCGTCGTCCACCGCCCTGGTGCTCTCGGCACGGCATAGTCAACATGGTCAAGGAACGACTTCCATCGAACGTGGACTGTACGTGGAGAGGCTGACAGCTGGGTCCACGGCCGCAGCAAAGAAGTGCCTCCTTATTACGCGAAAAATAATGATTCCTCCACCTAACAGCTGGGACCCATCGGACGGGCCATTGTATTTCGCGAAAAAACGTTTGCCCCTAACTGCTGGGACCCACCAGCTACATCTTCGCAGGCAAGGAAGTGCCTGACAGTTGGGACCCACCTGGTCGAAGCATACGTAGCGTTGTCATTCTGGTCGCGAACGTGTACGTACATATATACTGGTGGATGTAGAGGCGCGCACGTGTTGTAGTAGAGGCGCGTACGTGTCGTAGTAGAGGCGCGCACATACCATGTACACATACGTACATCGGCCAGGGTGCAAGAAAGAAAATATGGCCACGTATGTGTACATACGTGCGGGGTCTCGAACGCCTACTCACGCATACATACGGCCAGGGCTCGTGTACATGGCTGGGTCAGAACAGAGAAACAGCATCGTCGTCGTGTTCATGGGGAGGCAATGGAATGCTCGTGTTCATCGAGAGGCAACGAAATGCGTGGGAGCCAACCGGCTGGGTCGGAACGAAATGCGTGGTCGTGTTCATTGGGAGGGATTGGATGGAACAGGCGATGGAAACGAGGCCTGGCGTACCGCACAATGGAGGAAACAGACCTCCTACATTCGGAACGGGGTCCTGTTGATCGGGAGGGGTTTGGCGTACCGCAAAATGGAGGAAACGGACCTCCTACAGTCGAAACGGGGGTCTTGTTGATCAGGAGGGGTGTGGCGTACCGCAAAACGGACGAAACAGACTTGTGTTGGAGCGCTACGGTCGAAACGGGGGTCCTATTCATCGGGAGGGGTGTGGCATACCGCAAAACGGGACTCCATGGGATACTGTTCATCTCCACCGTCGACCTCCTCCAGCCTCCACGGGCTACCGTTGACCTCCTCCAGCCTCCATGGGCTCCTGTTCATCCAGCCTCCATCGCGCGCTACTCCACCGGCTACTATTCAACCAACCCTCCACGGGCACCCCTCCACCATCTACTGTTCATCCAGCCCTCCACACCACGGGGTCCTATTCAACCACCCCTCCATGGGCACCCCTCCACCTTCTACTGTTCATCCAGCCCTCCACCACACCACGGGGTCCTGTTCATCCAGAGGCAACACCACCGCTCACTGTTCATCCACCCCCCCCGCAATGCTCACTGTTCATCCAATCGATCAGCTTCAGTTACCAGCAGTAGCGAAGGAATCGCTCGATCGGGTTCAGTTAACAGCCATCGATCGATCGCTCGGGTTCAGTAACGCGTAGCCTGCAGTGCAATCGCTCGGGTTCAGTTAGAGCCCGACTGCCTCGCTCGGGTTCAGTTAGAGCCAACGCCTCGTACACACACGCGTACGTGTACGAGAGAAACGCGCATCGCTCGGCCCCGACCTCCCACGTAACCGGGAACTCCCCGAAATTTTCCTCCCCCTCGCTTCTACCATGGTTTTTTCCTCATGGACGGCCCAAAGAATGTCATGCAGCTGTCTCCGGCCGCCCAGGATGAAAAGCCCATTTTCTCTGTCATGATTTTTTGTCATAGAAGTAGGAGCCCACCACATCTATGATGATACCGGGTTTTGTCACAATTATCGTCATAGAAGTGTCATAGGTATGACAGAAAAAAATTTCGATCGGCCCAAAATGTCACGGATGTGTCTTTTTTTTGTAGTGTCCCTTAGTCTTTTTTCATGCATGTCATCCACAGCGGATTGCCAGTATCTTTCCACCATCCTTCTATTGACCTTCATGATCACCTGCGCGCGGAGCAAATATTATAACCACGTATATATGCATGCATGGATCAAATTCATACAAAAATTCGGCATGGCCTTGCCTAAACATAGGACATATTGAGTTTGCATGCCCGAAATTCTCCGAAACGAAATTGAATCGACAATTCTGCAAAACATAGGCAACTCATGTCACCCACATTATTTCATCAAATACACAATGTAGGCAACTCAAATTATACCACACATAGTTCGGTATATTCTCATATCGCCCATATATATATAGTTTCGGTCCTATCCACACAAACACTTTTTTTGCTCATCTATGTGTCGAGAGGGATATCGAGCACCTTTCTTCTTAATTACCTACTAGCTCTATAGATATATAGCTCTAACTAGCTAGCTAGCTAGGGAGAGAGTGGGAGGAGAGGGAGAGGAGAAGAGGGAAGGCATTAATGGAAGGGGTGGTGGAGGGCAAAGAAGAGGAGGAGGGAGGGAATTAATGGAGGGGGTGGTGGTATTAATGGAGGGTGGAGGGCAAAGAAGAGGGGGAGGGAGGGCATTAATGAAGGGGGTGGTGGTGGAGGGCAAAGAAGAAGGAGGGGGTGGTGGAGGGCAAAGAAGAGGGGGGTGGTGGAGGGCAAAGAAGAGGGGGAGGGAGGGCTCTAATGGAGGGGTGTGGTGGAGGGGCAAAAAAGAGGGGGGTGATCGAAGGGCAAAGAAGAGGGGAAGGGAGGGCTCTAATGGAGGGGTGGTGGAGGGGGAGCATTGGAACAAGAAAGGTGCAAGGAAAGGGGGAGAAAGGAAGGGGGAGTAAGAAGAAAGGGGAGGAAGGAGGGGAAAGGTGGTAGGCGGGCATAGCAGTAGCGTGGGTCTCCTATGCGCGCTACTGCTATGGCAGCTTGCAAAATATCTACGGCTGGTGGTGCACTACCTATAGCGCGGGCAAAAGAAACATGCTACTAGTAAAATTTTATAGATAGAAAAAATAGCAGTTGCACTTTTATATCAACAGGTGCTATAGATCCAAAACTAACAGTAGCGCTGGTTGGGCGACAAGCACTGCTAATATTTATTGCTCAGATATTGTGGTGTGTTACACTTAGTAGTAGCGTTGGTTTAAATAACAAGCGCCGCTGCTAACTGATACCAGTAGCGCTCCTTCTAGCCAGCGCTACAACTAACTACTAGTAGCGTGGGGTCATAAACAAACGCTACTGGTAAAGTTCTATCTATAAGCGTTTTCCTAGTAGTGTGAGGACTTTTATTCTCCCCATCCACATGGCCCATGGGGACGACCTCAACGCCATCAAAATACTCCCACCAAAACTCAAAGGGCCCAGCTCAACACTGGCTAAACAACCTGCCCAAGAATTCCATCAGCAGCTGGAGGACTTGGAAGAGGCCTTCCTTAACAACTCCAAGATACATATGTCCGGCCACCCGATGTCGATGACTTAAGCCACATAGTCAACAACTGGAGAATCAGCAAAAAAATTCTAGACTAGGTTCCTAACCAAAAAGAACCAGATCGTTGACTGTCCGGAATAACGAAGCCCTAGTAGCCCTTTAAACACAGCATCGTGATGAATGGCTAGCACGCCACCTTGGCAAAGAAAAGCCGAAGTCCATGGCAGCCCTTACGGCACCTCATGACCCACTTTGCACGGGAGGACAGCTGGTAGCTCGTAGCAAAAATACAACCAGCGAGACAGGCCCCTCCGAGGCCAAGAACAACTCCTGCAAGCTCTGGCCCAACAGACACAAACGCCGAAAGCAAATGGCGACAACACCGATGACACCACTGTTAACGCCGATTCAGCGGCTCTAAGTCCGGCCAGCGAAAGAAGCCCTACAAAAGGAACAGTGAGGGACCATCCAGCCTGGATGCATATCGTCCATGCCAGATACATGGTACTCCAGAACATGCCAATCACACCAACAGAGACTGTTGGGTTTTCAAACAGGCTGGCAAGTTAAATGCCGAAAACAAAGAAAAGGATCACAAAGTGAGTACGAGACGACAGCCCGGCAGCCGAACACTGGAGGGCAGAAGAAATTCCCCCTCAAGTCAACGGTGAACTTGATATACGCACACACATCCCCAAAAGGGAGCGCAAGCGAGCACTTAGGGACGTCTACGCGGTAGAGCCAGTCGCCCCAAAATTCAATCCGTGACTGTCATTCCCGATCACCTTCGATCGTAGAGATCACCCAACTAGTATCTGGCATGGCATGGCGGTTCAGCCGCACTGGTCCTCGACCCAATCATCGACGGATTTCACCTAACACAAGTCCTAATGGACAGTGGTAGCAGCCTCAACCTGCTCTATCAGATACAATTACGAAGATGGGCATTAATGCCTCACGAATCAAACCCGCAAAGACTACCTTTAAAGGAGTCATACCAGGTTGAGGCCCGCTGCACGGGCTCAATCACAATGGAGGTGGTCTTGGGTTCTCTCGACAACTTCCAAAGTGAAGAGTTAATCTTCGATATCGTCCCCTTCCGCAAATGGCTACCATGCACTGCTCGGACGAACCGCGTTTGCTAGATTCAACGCAGTGCCACACAATGCTTACTCAAGCTCAAGATGCCCGGTCCACGTGGCGTCATGACAGTCAATGGCAATACTGAACGCTCCCTCCGAACAGAAGAGCACACCGCCGCCCTAGCAGCAGAGGTATAGAGCAGCCTTCTCAGCAGCACCATAGTACAGCTGCCGAGCCCCTGGACATCATTAAGAGGTTCCAGACTACACTACAACAGGACAGCATGGTTCATCAAGAGCTCGATTAGCAATTCGACCACCATCCCAGTCCTGATGAAGTAGTGGCATTCGTACCACGCGTACAATCACACACTCAAAATTCATGACATTCGACGAGGCACAAGCTAGCTCGGGATCTATTATTCGGCTAGACCGATCCCGGACACACATATAACTTTAACTATCTCCCTTTTCCCTTTTTTCAATAGGTTTCTCTTATGCGAGCCTCTTTCGACGCCTGATTTATGGTCCTGTCAAAGGACAAATACACCGGATCGACATGGAGCACCGACGCACAGGAGCAGCCTAGAGGCCAATCCAACGATTAACTCTAACCGTTCTCGGGGCCCACACGCAGCTCGCCTCTGGTTGTGGCATGTCAAATAGCCGTTTGCTTATTGCATATTTGTACCAATGTGCTTGACGCCATTAAACCAACTATAATGGAAACAGTTCATGATTCAAGTTTCAAGGGCCCCAGATCCTATCTCTATTCTCCCCACTGTTTTCTTTAAATTTCCTTATTTTCTAGCAACCATAACACTCTGGTATGTTTCATATTTGCAGGGGCTCCCCATCGCCCCGCGATACGGCAACAAAAGCCCGAACAATCCTTAAAGATAAGTTCGGCACCCTGAATTTAGCATTATATGCATTGGCTTCTGAATCATGTCGTTGGTCAATAGTTGGGTTGCCGGCTCCTGTGCTTGCTACCCTACATCCGCTAAATCGGCTAGGTAGTAAAGGGAGAACTACTGCGATTGTGCCCTGGCCTTGACCAGATGAGCACCTAAGTGGAGAAAGCCGAAAACTGACTGTCATGATACGGCGAAAGCCAGTCAGCTGTTTCGAGGGTTACAAATCGTTGGAGATTTTTTCCGCATATGCGAAAGATCGCACTTCCCGATCACAATGCTGACAGCACCTGGCTTGAACCAGGGGCTGCGCCCATGCTTATTAATAAAACTCCTATGGCTAAGTGAGGGTGTTTAAGCCGTATAGGCTGATTGGCCTTGTCTGTTGCACTAAACAAACTCCTTCAAGGACCATATAATTGGATCAAGATTGTTTAGATTCCATCCCGAACATCCTCCAGACTACCCTACGTGAGGGCAGAAACCAATGGCTGGCCAACCCTCAGATTACATACAACACCGGCCGCACCAGGAGGACACAATTAAAGCATAACAAAATTACAATCACAAAAACAGGCTTTGTTTTTATAAATACAACGCAAAGGCAACATGAATACATTTATTCAAATACAACGTCCTGCGAACATTATGGCTGCACACAAGGCGAGGCCCCTCCAGGACATCTGCAAAATACCGTTTGGGTGTGCGGTGCTCCTTGCCCTCCGGTGGCCCTCTGGTCACCTCGAACGCGTCCATCTTCACCCACCAACATCTTGCAACGGGCAAAGGCCATGAGTGCACCTTCATGCAGGCCGAGTGCTTGACGACGTCAGCCGAGGACATGTGTTCACCATCCCTACGAGTCCGAAGTAGCTGCTGGCATAGCTTTGGCTGGCCATAGCTGGATATCAAATCCTTCATGGGCTAGTTGTTCGGCCACCCTATGTAGCTCCACCAGCTGTTTCAGCTGATCGGTGAAGGACACGGGATGCTCTAGCGCCGCATACTGCAACCAGAATAGCTTCTCCGTAGAACCCCCTCCTTCGGCTTGATAGAACTCCGCAGCGTCTGATACACTGCGTGGTAAATCCGCAAAAGCTCCTGGGGAACTCCGAACCCGGGTTAGTAAAAGGAATTGCTTCTCCACATACTTGCTTTGGATCTTAAATGCCTTACCCGTCGTGATCTTCTTGGCCTCCTAGATCTCCTGGAGGGTAGCCTGGGCCTCATACCGTGCAATCTCTGTGTTCTGACGAGCCTTGGCGAGTTCGGCCCCTTGAACCGACGCATCATGCTCCAAGGCCTCCCATTTTTTCACCGCATCCTGGAGCTCCTGCTAGACTTCTTTGACCCAGGCCTTGGACTTCTTGTGGGCGGCTTGCTGCCGGACAACCTACTCCTCGGCCTCGCCCAGGGCCTTCTTCAGGGCCTCGACCTCGGTCGCGGCTCCTGCACATATTACGACACCGCGGTCAATATACAACGCCTATCCTTTCCGAACACACAGCAAGTCGTCACTCACCTTGCTTCTCCTGGAGCCGAACCTTAACTTCGCCGAGCTCGTTCTCGGTTCGCTCCAGCCTTTGCCTCAGTTCAGAGACGTTGGCAGCAGGCGAGGTCACGGCCAACAACGACGCCTGCTTACTCATACATATTACGTTAGTCTCCTATAACAAAAGATTGATCCTCTGTCCGGTTCTTCTTGCCAAACACCGGACAATGTCTCAGGGGCTACTGGCTACACGGGGTTTTCATCTTTCTTACCTCGAAACTTGTCAACAGGCTGCTGCAGGCTTCATTCAGTCCACTCTTGGCGGACTGAATCTTCTCGATCACCGCACCCATAAGAACA